>NW_026126629.1:11522500-12122500 GCF_943737965.1 Phodopus roborovskii
AGTTAATGCTTTATATGTAGACAAAACTCAGGGAGGAGTCTCAAGAAACTCAGACAAGTTAGAGCCCATTCAAATGTATCTAGATACTTCTTCAAACAGTTGCAGTATTCTCTATTTCTACTGCTACATACTGTTGATTTTCTCCTCTGGAAAGAACTTCTCCTTTGAAAAACTGAAATAGAAACAGGAACCAGAAAATTAGTAGTAATGATAGTTATATTGATAAAGTCAGTGTTTCCATTTACTTAGCATCAGCAGCATTCCACACACTATTTCTGGTTTTACAATTTTCCTCTTCCATAAGAATCTTAACAGAAGCTTTCTGAAAGACAGGAATATGACACTCTTTTTGTTATTAACTCTTTAGCTCTGTCAATCTGTTCTCCTATCTTTGCGCCAAAAACTGTTGACTTAACAGACTCCAGAGACATCTTAAAACTAAACCAACCCATTATTTTAGAATGGTGTTCTGACTTCCCTTCATAGTAGCAGTAAAATCTCTGTACCTGGACCAGTTTGTTTTTCTGTGAGACCTAAATAAGGTGCCATCATGGCTACCTTATTTAGACATAGTTTGGACTCTTCTATCTTATTTTACTGATATCTGATCTTGGACATAAATACTCTTCTATCCACATATTTGAATTTTTAGAGATTTATTTGTTTTATTCTGTGTATGAGCATTTATCTGCATGTATGTATGCATGTGTATGACATGTTTGTCTATAGCTACAAAGACCAGAAAAGGGCAGCAGAATCATTGGAATTGGAGTTACAGACATTAGTGTGTCAACATGTGGGCCCTGGGAATCAAATCCTGTCCTCTGGAAGGGCAGTGAGTGCTCTTAATGGCTGAACCATTTATGACTCCCACTCCACATATTAATATTTATGTTATCATTTTGCAGGGTTGTGTTGATCTGGGAGCACTGTGAGAGCATACACAGAGGTCAGGGAATAATCACCCTACCTTTTCGACACAACTCTATCTTTATACTTCCAAATGAGTGGCTGTGTGCACATTAATACAACTTTAATTTTCTCATCAATAAGGTATAGATAACCATGACACCTACTTTGTAGAATTCAAGTACTAAGAACACTTAAGACAACTTCTAGCCTCTGGTGGGTTCCATAGCATACTTAATGTTATTTTAAAGTATTGGTGCTTACTGTGATTATTTCAAATGGCTTCCCTGCAGTTAGATCCCTTAATTCCAGGATGCTGTGCACAAAGCAATCAAATTATTCTAATTATGGTACTTAGTTGTTTTGTATCTGTGCTTATGCTCTACATAGCCCAACATACTCTGTCAGCCTAGTGTTCAAGGCTTTCCATTTGTCCTGGATCACTTTTTTTTTTCTGACTTAGCTACAATTTATTCCCACTGACATGCAGTTCTGATGTCTCCCTCCCCTACTGTGCCTTCTCTATTTTCCAGATTCATGCTTTTCTTCTGTCTCCATTAAAAACCTACCTGCCATTCACAAGACTCAGAACAAAGGCTGCCAGCCCCCTGATGCCATTTGTAATCCTCTGTGATCAAGCACAAGTCTATTCTCTCTGAAGCCATTAAGCAAAGGCCTTTACTTTTAGCCCTTTTTGGGCCCTATATCTGTCTACCTGGCATTTTAGTTATTCATGTACATGTTGTTATCTTTCCTCCTAGATTATAAGATCCTTGGGGAAGAGCATTTGCCTTTGTATAGCTTCACAGCTTTCAGCACAGGATATTATATGCAGCAGGGAGATGCTCAGTGAAGGGCCATTGAATTCATGTTGATTTCAACGTCAGAATAGAGCCCCGTGTTCACCTGCTTTTTTGCTGTGCTGGCTGAGTAGACCCAAGGACTTTGATGAGCTCCAAGAGATGGAAGGGACTTTCTGAGACACTCTCTTCTCCATAATCTTTCCATTTTACAAGTTATTAATAAACAGATAGGTGCAAGGCATGGCATATAGCAGTAAATACCTGCTGATATTTGTTGAATTCATAAGGAAATAAGCAGAAAACATTTGGTGAAGGAAATAAACATTAATGCTCAAATCCTATCTTTCTTGTCTGTCAGAAGTGGGAAAGGGCTGTAAATAAATGTTTTTTTTTTTTTTTTTTTTGTAAGAAAAACACCCCAAACCCTTACTGAATGTTGAAGAAAACAGTTTAAGTCTGAGCTTATGTCTACTATGTACACTGGATATAGCTACAAAAAGCATGGTTTTGTGCCCTGGAGATATGGTGTAGTTGGCAGATTTCCTGCCAGACAAGCATGAGGTAAGAGCCTGAATTTCCCTGTGCCCACAGATGAACTCAGCATAGCAGCATAACCCCAGGATTAAGCAGGAAGAAGCATGAGGATCCCTGAAACTCATTGAGAAAGCAATCTAGTCAAACCAATGAGCTTCTGGCTAAGAAGAGCCCCTGTTGTCAGGCGTTGGTGGCACATGACTTTATCCAAGCACTTGGGAGGCAGAGGCAGGTGGAACTCTCTGAGCTCTGGGCCAGCCTGGTCTACAGAGCTAGGACAGGACAGGCTCCAAAGCAATACAGAAAAATCTGCCTTGAAAATCCTAAATAAATAAATAAATAGCCCCCTTTTCAAAAGTAAAGATGGACAAATAAAGACACCTGATGTCAACATCTGGAAATGTGTACCTGTATATTCACATTCATCACATTCATATACCCATATCAACAAGTACTTCCACTACACACAGACACACACACAGAGAGAAAGAGAGACAGAGACTTTCATGCACATGCACATATACCCACACTAACAGCTACATGAGGGACTTCCACATTCACAATTATCTGCAGTACACTTTTCAATCTTCTAAAATACAACTTTATTTCTTTAGTGCATTTGAGTAAACACAAAATTCACGCCAAGTTACCCTTCATTTCCTTAATGTTTCATAGTCGTAACTATAGGAAAAACACAGTTTGTGTGGTAAGAATGGTGTAGGAATGGATAAAGCTCAACAAGCCCTGTATAAATGACATTTCCATTGCAACAGATGTACATGATGCTCTTGTGACATATCAGAATGAGACTCCAGCAGATTCTTGCACGATGTTATTGCCTACTGACTACCTCTGAGCACATATAGTGATGAAAGTAAAACCCTGCCCATAATGGGGAGCTGCTCTGTGACTTCTGACCCTATAGTACCTTATAATGATGTTTCTGCAAAAAAAAAATCAGTTGAAATGATTCCCAATAGAAGACATGGTAACTAAATTTGTCCTATAATAATTGTGGATCAATAATTAAGTTTTTTTAAAACTTCATCTTTTCTATGAAACTGCTGCTAGAATAGTCTGTGTTCCACACAGAAGAAAAGACAATGGAAACAAGATGATGATTGTGAAGATGCCTACATCACATTTTACCTGCTCATGGCTTCCAGGAAGCCTCATCTTCTGTCAGGTGCTGAGGATGGTGGTATCCAATTGTACCCTGCAGAACTCATGAATTGCTCAAATCATACTTTTGCACACTCTGACACTTGAAGGCAGGAGACTCTCTACTCCTTGTTAGGAGTCTGGCCCATGGTGGGTGCTATGGTCTTCATAGTTATTGGACTGTAATAAAGAGGAAACTCCAAAACAGGGCTGTTACTCCCTCTGAGTCTGACACTGTCTCAGAGGACTCAACCAGACAACTGTATCTAAGTGTGGCTCAAAAGCATGTGTGCTTCACTGACAGTCTTAGCGCACAGGTTGAAAAGAAAAAGCTATGAATTAGTTGCTAATAGTCATTGCCTGAGAGACTTTACACACAGATTCTTCATGGATTCTTATTTTTGGTTTCTCTTTATTAATGAGAAGTTCAGACAATACAGAATTGTCCTGATTAGTTTTGATTATCAACACGGCACACTTAGTGTTACTTGGTAAGAGTCAAATTGTCTTGAGTGGTAACTCATGTAAGAGGATCAGGTCCAATGAGACATTCATTCTCTAGTTGCTCTTAGGCTGTATAAGAAAGCTAGATAAGCATACGTCAGTGAGCAAGCTATTTTCCTCCATGTATTATACTTTTGTTTAAATTTCTGTCCTGACTCCTCTCGGTGAGGACTGTGCCCTGGATATGTAAGCCACATAGACATTTCTTCCCCAGGTTGCTTTTTGTGTCAGTGTTCTGTTACAACAACAAATAAACAAACTGTAACGGGACTCTACATCATTTCAAATCTCAGGATTTAGTGGATGTTGCCCTGGGAAGATAACTTAGTTAACATGTGTGAGAAACTGAGTTTGATCCTCAGATCTATGAATAAACCAAAACAAACACCCAAATAAACAAACAACAACAAAAAAATCTGACATGGAATTGGAATCCCAGCAGCACAGAAATGGAGACAAGCAAATCCTAGGATCTCACTGACAACATAGCCTAGTTAGATCAAGACACAGCCAATAAGAAGTCCTGTTTCAAAAGTAAGGAGATTTTGTAATGTCCAGAGAATGACATCTGGGATTGACCACTGATCTCTACATACAGGTACACAACACGAACACACCAAAAGTGAATTTACTAGACGACCTTGGTAAAAGAATTCTCTCCAGTTGGCTGTTCTCTCCACTTAAATATAGTTTAGTTCCTACTTTCCCACATCCCACTCATGCAGACACCTGCAGGTGTCTGGATTTGATCCACCAGTTAGAGCTGTTATTCCTTCTCCTCATTATCCTCCTCCTCTTTTCCCCCCTACCCTACGAATGAGGACAACCTTAACCCAAGCTTCCCCTGCCTCTCTCTCAGTGCAAAGGGAGTAGGCTCTGGCTTCCCTAGGAAGCTGGTTTTTTTTTTTTTTCCATGCAGCTATGCTGGGAAGCCACAGGGTCTCCTCACACAAAGAATCTTCCACTCCAGTCTCTCCACTCAGAAATGATATGGTGAGGATGTCCTTATGGACATGCTGGGTGAGGTGTGGGTTCTGGGTAAGTTCTGTGATCCTGGCTCCTTGCTCACCTTTTGCTCTGAAAAACATAAAGGTGGCAGGTTCTGGTGCTGCTCCTAACCACCCAACAGAGGAGGCTTTGATTGTTTCCTAAGTGGAAATTGATCAGTGTGGGATTTAGAGATTTTCAAAAGTACTTTTCTTTAAATCAACTACTGGGTCAGGTACAGATCTTCATTAAAATAAACACCATGTGGTCACTAGGGTTAACGAAGCAAATCAGGCCAGCTCTAACACTAAATAAGGACTAATTAACTCCAATCACTGTGGGCCTGGGTGCTTTCTGGCAGAGCAGCTTCCCTGTGTAGAGCTTTCTCAGCCTAGCATCCCTCAGTAGAGAAAAAGCCATGGCCCAAAGATGACCCCTCAACAGTGGGTGGGAAGAGGGACTCTTTCCTTTCCCACCACCCATCCCTAATTTCTAACTCCCCAGAAAGCCCTGGTTCCACCCTGAATGATGCTGTGAGTCACCCACTGACCAAGAGGCCACACTCAGACTCTCAGTCTCTCAAGTCCCCCTTTCTGATCACATACTGAATTATTTATAAGGAAGATCACTTACACCTTGCTGAATAGTTATTTAAAGCACTTGATGAAGACAAAGGATGACAACACAAGCATGATTAATTGAGTCCTGTATTTCTTTCGTCTTGGGCCTCTTTTAGTAACTAAAATTTATTTTGTTTATAGAACACTAAGCTGGACATTTACCCACATTGGCTGAGTTAATCTTTATAAAGTCTCCATGGGGATTTTGACTGAGGTGTGCTATTAACTCCATTTTATTCTTTGCCCTTTTGTTGATATATTGCACAAGACAGTGGATTTTGCAGTCCCATGAATTCATATAAATATAAAGTTTGTATCTTCACCCTACTTTGCCCTTTCTGTTACTTTTCCTTCCCCCACGCAGTCTTCCTTTTTTCCTTCATGTCATTTTGTTGTCACTGTGCATTTAGTTTCTGATTATAATACTATGCATGCCATGGCTTGCTTTTTGACTTATTTTGCTTAACATTAAATTGATGTCCATCAGTTTTCATGAGAATCACTTGGCTTTTTTTTTCTTTGTGACTGAATAACACTCCATTGTATATATATAACATACTCTCCTTATCCATTCCTTCACTGAGCAACATTTAGAAACATTCTATAACTTGCCTATTGTGAATTCTGAGGTGGTAAACATAACTTTGCCTGTGTTCATTTGTACAGGGACTTTGATTTCTGTGGGTATATGTCTGGTAATACATTAACTTGATCTAGTGGTGAGGAAGCAGAGACATTAGAATGGCCTGTTAGAGAGTTTTTGTGTAAACTTTGATGCAGTTCTCTCCACAACTTCCATGTTATGAATAGTTTCAGTTCCATATTACAAATGTGGACTTATAAGTTCAGAAAATATGCTGCTCACAAGAGACACAAAGAAGGACTTGAATTTATGTCCTGTTCCCAAAGAATATTGGTACATAAAATAGCTTCTAGGGGATTCCCTAAGGGAGAATTTAAACCTCTCCCGAGACTTATCTGTGAGCCCCATGTATTCCTTTGAATGTTCCTAGAACAGAGAGTATAATATGCACTACATAGTGACAGTAAATCCAGACAGTGTCTGTGGCTCTGCCTTTTCCCTTTGGGTTCATTCTTTCCTAAAACAGCCCCCCCACCCCATTCTCTCAGTGACTAATCACTACATGTTCTCCTTTATCCCTGACAGCCTGCACCTAACCCAGAGCCTTCTTCTCTGCTGGGTTTGTGTTGTTAGCACAGGGGTTTCAGTATGGCACAATGGTTTCACCTGAAGCACCCATTCCCATTGCCTTCTCATCTCCACAACCTGCTTTACTGTTCATATAAGTCACACATTTTATCATCATCCCTAAACCTTAACATTTCTATTTTTAACAAATAAAACTAAAAACTTTATTAATCACAAAACAAGCATAGAACTTGAACGACAATCCTTCAAAGAAGATGGACAAATGGACAAAAAAAAAAAAAAAAAAAAGCTCATGAAAGAAGGAAGAAGCAAAGCTAAGTCCAGTTGTCCCCACTGGGAGAGCCCAATCTAAATAACAGGAAGTAACAGGGCCTGGGGAGAATGGACAGAAACTGCATTCTTGTGTGCAAATGCTATGGATATAAAATGGGTCAGCCATTACTGAGAACAGTATGGACATTCCTCACAAATGGCAACACAGGTCATTCTGTCAGGTAGTCTCTGCTTTTAAGCCTTGGGCAGGAATTTAATTAATGCCCAGGGTACATCTGCCATGCCTACTGAGGTGGTGGGGACTTAAGCTGAGTGTAGAGGTGTTGCCTCTGGAAAGTGAACAGATTAGGTTAGACCATCTGGACACAGTCCCTAGCTTCGAATCCTGGCTTTCTTGGAATACAGAAGAGAGATGCACAGATATTGACAGTGTAGAAGTTAACATTCCAAAAAAAACGCTATTATCTCTAATATCATCTGTGAAGTGGTCTGCATTCATGTATAAGATAATAAAATATGTACTGAGGATTTACATCTTGTTTATATGCAATAATGAGAGAAAACTCTAATTTGGCTGTTATAGAATGCTATGCTGGCTCCAGAGGTGAAAGGACTTAACCAAGAGAGGGGCTAAGATCCACAACCGGGGAAATATGAGCAATGAATTTAGTAGCATGTTTTGGGTTATAACTCAAAGCACAAAACATATATTGATGAAACTACACTATTAAAAGTGAATAATTTCAAAGATAAGGAAATGAAGAAGAGATAAATCTTCCATGAATTCCATCCAGCCCTATGTAGCCTGTCATCTTGTAAAGTGAGATGTGCACACAGTGTCTCTTTTCCTCCCTTCCTGTGGTTTCTACCAACAAAACAGGAAGGAGAAGAGACTTCAAGTGCATATCATTCAAGTGCATGTACTTATTGGCTATGGTGAAATTTATATTTTATCTTTGTCTTCCTTTCTTTCTAAACCTACAACCTGATATTAATCATTGGGAAAACATTAGGCAAATTTGAATAATATGGCCCACTTAAAAAAATGTCTGGCCATCTGACCAATAAGCCTTGAAATAGCTTGGGTCATTAGAATATGAGGAACTTTCATAAGGTAAACAAAGCTAAGGAAAAGATTACTGCTAAATGAAACATGAGACAGTTAGTAAGAATGAAGAAATTCTGAATAAACTGTCCTCTTCAGTTTATAATACCCTGTTCAATATTCATGCAATAATTGGGATAAGTGGGCCCTATTAATATAGAATGTAGTGCATTTTTTATGTTATAGAGGAAATAGTAAGAGGGAGCTTGAGAAAACTGTGTAAGAGAACCTTCTCATAATCTTTTCAACTTTTATACACTTTTTCTAGGATTTTGTGTATGTGTGTTCATGTGATGTGTATGAAAACACATGTATAGAGTAGGTATATCTGTAAGTATGTGTGTCGTGTATGTGTGTGTCGCATGTAAGTGCGAGTATTAGCGTTTATGTGAGTGTGTGAGAGTATCTATGTGCAAATGTGCATATGTTTGTGGGTGACTATGTGGCATTTATGAGTGTATATGTGTGAACTGTGTATGCAATATGTTCCTGTTAGTGGCTGTGCATGTATGTCTATATGTGATGTGAGTGTGTGTGTGTGTGTGTGTGTGTGTGTGTATGTGTGTATAAGAGTAAAACGTTGGGCTCAGTGTTTTATTTCTCAGATGCTATGTATTATTTGTATTCTTTTTTTTTTTTTTGAAACAGAAACTCTTAATACACTGACACTCACCAAGTAGGCTAAAGGCTGTAGAACCTAGAGGGCTAGCTAAGATTCCCTCTGAATCTCCCCAAGTCTAGAATCACAGCTGACTGCTATCATGAAGGGATTCTTTTAATTGTGGGTTTTGATAAAGGAGCAGAACTTAGTTCCTTGTCCTTTGCCAAGAAATCATTTTACCCATTGTACTATCTTTCTGACCCTATACACAGGGTCTTAAAACAAATGGCATGCATCATATTGCCATTATTGATACTTGCCATTATCATCATCATCACCATTATGCCCTTGCTGTAGTCTTATGACTCAATGTACCTAGCCACTTTCTGTGAAATTGGTGCTGTTGGTAATATACTCCTGAATTTCTCAGTCCTCTCAAGTTTCACCCATCATATTATGCAAGGGAGGGCTGGTGAACAGAGAGAGCCTCTCAGCCTGTAGTGCTGACTGAAGATTCGCCTCTGACACTCCCATCATTCTGCAGTATTGAGAAAGTATTATGAGGTTGTATATTGAGTGTTTTCCATGCCACAGCATGTTCCACAAACACATCAGTGTACTGTGTTTATGACTTGCTCTGTTCTTACAACATTCTCTTAGGTCTTTTCAAGAAGGTGGGACTTTTCTGTGCACCTTAGTTTATCTCACATTTTCTTGCTTCTTTTGCCTTTTCTCCATCTCTCCATCGTCCTTTCTTACACTCTTGATCCTTCTTTACCATTTGTTTCCCTTTTATGTTTGTGGGAAATAAAATAAATTTCAAATTTTTTAGTCTAAGCTTTCTTTTTACATCGTTCCTTTGCAAATTGGAAGAAATGAACTTTCTGTACTTCTTTTGTCTAGTTCACAAAATAAGGAAACTCTGGACTGGTAGGTAGTGTAAATCTCTTAAGGTCACATTCATGAGAGCTATTCAGAATTGAAGGATGAGATACAGCAGTGTAAACAAATGATGAGTTCTTACTGAGAGAAGCAAGGGACATTATGTGTCTGTCTTCAATGTGGGGACTCTTTCTACTTTCTAGGAAGCAAGTTTATGAAGATGATGGCCAGATAAATCAGAAGTTGTGGTCCATGGAATTGCTGTTTCTCACTTGACAGTGTATGGACAACAAGGTTTATAGCCAGGGCTTATTTCCATGCTATCTTCCCTTGCCCCATGACATTGACTGCAGCTACCAATTTGAAGATGGCCTTAAATTCTCCAAAGGAGCTAGGTTTCTGGATTGCTTTTGAACTTTCTGATTTTTAAAACACTTCAGATGCCAAAACATATAAATGTGAGAAACTGATTCAGTCTGAATGTCATCACCTGCCTTTCTGGCAAGTCTAAGGGGAAAAAAAATGAAAAAGAGATGAAAAGAAAAGAGAAAAGAAGATGCTTTGTTTGTTTCTTTGTTTGCCTATCCATGTGTCCAGAGTTCATACTACATTATTTTCTCATGAACTGTAATGCCACCGATTAATTGATTGAATAAGTAAAGGAGTAGATTTTAAACAATTTTAATGTCTGTTTTACAGTTAATTGCCAAATATGTATGAATGGGAAACTGTCAAGAACCCTAATTATCCCTGTGAAGTTTTGTTAAATCAAATACCTATGTTCTCTGTAGTCATCATGGAAAGCAGTATCTACATACAATGACTATTTTGAAGTGAGAAAAACAAGATAAATTCCTAGTCTTGTAATTGCAAAACATTTGGCTTTTCATCAGTTACTAACTCCCTCCATCTCATTTCTTTTTTAAAACATTTAATTAGTTTTTGTACTTTATGTGTATGGGTGTTTTTTTTACAAGTATGTCTGCATGGTGTCTTTATACCTGGTGCCCAAAGAGGCCAGAAGAGATGTCAGATCCCTGAGGAATGAAGTTATAGGAGTTTGTAAAATTACAGCGGTGCTAGGAATTAAAACTGGGACCACAGGAAAAAAAATAACATTTTTTTTAAATGTTGAGCCATATCTTCAGGCTTGCTGGACCCCATTTTTTCATCCTGCATGTGTCTAAAGTTAAACACACAGTTGCACTTCCCTTTTCTTCCTGAGTACAGAACCCACAGATTAAATAGGCATCAGGCTTTAGTAATCAGCTCTCTTTATAGCCACTTAATTATTGCATTCTTGTCCAGTTGTCACAGTACTGTAGGTATTATGTCAGAACAGATAAAATGATTCTGTCTGTTTATTTACAGTCTCTATTATGTTAGGCATGGGTACAAATGGAATATTCTTTGGGAACAGATGTTGATAAAAGGTGGCCTCAATTATTTCCTTATCTTTTAATGTGCCCCCATTTTTCCAAGTGACTCATAATTTGGATTCAACATTTCTATGCTTGATAATGTTATTTATCATACTAAAGCCCATTATTTTACTGTGAGAGCTGGAGAGATATATGACATTGAAATTGAACCCACATGTGTGATAAGCTAAGTGTGTGTTTGAGCAATCAGAAGTAACAAATTCACCAATTAATTAGAAGTCCTTGTTGTAACAATCACAAGAGCTTGCCTCTTGCTATCTAAATAAAAATGATCATTAAAAGGGATCACTTCATCAGGGCAAACTGTGAAGTCACTTGTGTGCTATTAAGCTATGTGAATTTATTTCTAGGATTACATTTGAGGAAAGCTCAAATTATGAGGTTTCATAAATGCCTCCTTGCAGTCAGGCAATGTGTTGGTCAGTATTTTCCTTGGTGTCATCTAACAAATCGAATATCTCAGAAAGGAGTAACATGCCCTTCATGTTTTTAATGAAAATTTATTTAGCTATTTAGTTAATGCACTTGGGATTTATTGCTAGATATTGTCTTCTCCTCAGAGAATGCTATGTGCTTAATTTTGCTTGACACTTAAAAGAAGTAGAAATAAGACAACTTGTATAAATAACTATGAGAATATATGCCTGAAGGTGGTACCCAGAACACTAATTGCCTGTGGAAGAGCAAAGATAGGTACTGTGTCTGAATCATTCTCAGTGGTCACTCAAACACTCAAAAGCTCTGTTTTTTGTTTGTTTGTTTCTATGTCTCTCCTGGAATGACATCAAACCTAGATTAAAGGGCCTGTCAATCACAGTGGGCCCATTTCAGAAAAAGAAATAATCTGCTAAGGATGAATATCTAAATCCTCAATGCATAGAGCAAGTGTTCTTTTCTCCCATGCCCTTTTGATTTAAAAGCGAAAATCCATCCATCTCAGAGCTTTGGAGTTACAGGTTTTCTCCCTAAACATTTGTCAAATATTGGAATAAACTGGTAGTGTTTGGGGAAGGCACATTTGGAGAAGTCCCAGCTCACCCAACCTAATAAAACCCAGAAGGTCCTGATGTAGAATCTATACATGCTGAACTTGAATTCAGATTCTCCATGGCAACTTACGTATATAGGTGCCTTTTCATTAATTATATAATAGCCATTATTGTGAACCATACCAGTGGCCAAAACAAACAAACAAACAAACAAACAAAAAAGGCAGTATATTAGGAATAGGGAGGTGTTGCAATTGCCAAATGTTTACCTCACAATCCCACAGCTCTTAGTTTAGATCCCATGTCTGCATAAAAAGCTGTGCACAATGATATAAAGGTCTACAACCCCAAGTCTGAAGAGGTAGAGGCAGGGGTATTGCTGCAGCTCATATACCCTCTAAATGGCTGAATTGATGAGTTTTGGGTCTAGTGAGAACCCTTGCCTCATATATTAAGGGGAAAAACAATTAAGGAAGACATCTAGCATTGACCTTCCATGGGCTAGCAGGATATTGAGATATAAGTGTGAACCTAGACATGTTTATCAGAGATTGTGTCACCCTTTCTCTTGATCCAGAGGAAAGATTGATGTTTCTTGAGAAGTGGAGACTTCAGAAGCCAGAGGTTTGACAAGGTAGGCCTTTGAGGGCAGTGTAGACATACATACCCCCTCACTCCCTGATAGGTGAATACCACACAGACTCAGACATCAGGCTTCCTCTCTGGCAGCTGTTCCATATGTGTGTGTGTGTGTGTGTGTGTGTGTTTCATAGATGAGAAAACACAAAATGGAAGGATTCCTATGGCTATTTATTAATTTAAAATGAAGTGTGATTTTTCCCTGCATGCCAGTCCCAAACACTAATCTGCTTCTTTAATTTCTTTGTATGAGGTCATTAGATCTGTCTCTAATGGAAACCTGTTTCACAGGTCTACCCATTTGAGGCATGCAGGACTGACTCACACTCACCCTGGACAGAAGGTGAATGTTCTCACCACAGGCTTGATGGGCAGCCTATTCTCCTGCAGAGGATGCCTTCTGAGATAACACTGATGGAAGGGCCTCTCTCTTGAGGTTGATTTTGAAAATTAAATCACAAACTGGCCATCTGTTCTGAAGAAATATGCAAAACATTCTACATATAAAATGAAATTTTGCTGAAACTTTATGATATTCATACCAGTAGTGGGTCATGAACCTGTGTGTGTGTGTGTGTGTGTGTTTAAAGGTTCTTTCTCTTAGAACCAATTTTGAAAGAAAAAAAATCATCCTATCACTTCCTTCCTAGACTTCCTTCTCTTTATTCGCAAAATGAAAAGTGAGACTTGACAATGGAGCTATACCTATTACTCACATGGAGTCAGGATTCCATCTCTGCAGTGAGAGTGATACCCTTTTAAAGTAGTGCTATCTATTAGCATTCCCATTGATCAGGTGAGAAAGGCAAGACTTCAAATTGCCGGAACCTAAGGCTTAATATTCCCAAATATCCAACTGAGAGCAAACACCCCAGATGGACCCAGAACACAATACATTTGGTCTGAAACTCTCTCTTCTTACATTGCATCAATAATATGCTTCCCTAACATGGTAAAAATCTGTGCCCTCTTAGTTTCAAACCCCTCCCAGGCATGAGTTGTCCTGTCCTGAAGTATCACTGTTTCAAAATTACAATATAATTTTCTTTATAAAAGCTGTATTTATATATAACAGAAGTATCATAAAGCAGGTATGGACACCAGGGAAACATTGGAATTAATTCTCTCCTTCCACCTTTACAGTGGTTCTGGGGTTTGAAATCATGTCATTCTTATGCCTCAAGTGCCTTTACCTGAGCCATCTTGCTAACCCATAATACAATTTCCTTTTTAGAACTCACCTTCCTCTTTACATATATTACCCAGCTTTGTTCTCTGGAAACTGCTTGTATCACAAAAGAAACAGTTGCTAGTGTTGCTGAGCAAATGTACAATGGTGTTGCCATACTAAGTCATTTTCATGTCACACTGTACATGGTCCTTTCTTTCACTGACCTGAAGACTCCAAAAGCCTCTTGTTTGCTGGGCTTCAATTTTCCTTCCGAGAAACTGCAACCAAGATTGGATTTTAGTATTCCTTTTGGGTGGAATAGAAGTTACACATTGACAGTCTATAATAGCAATCTTCTGTAAGGAACCATGCTAGATTCCTATGGCTAACACTGTCTTCCATTCTTTGTGAGTCTTCCTGAATCCGTCCCAGTGGAACTCTGTTACAGACACGCCCTAGCTTGTCCTGTATCACTCTCCACCAGCTTACTTCTTCCTCTTCCTTACAGCATTCTCAGGAAACTGCCACTGCTACTCCTCACCATCTTATAAAAGAAAAAAAAATTCCTCCCTCCCACATTTTTTGGATACTATTTTCTCTCAGAAATTCAATGAATAAATTTACAAGTTCAGTAATCCGTTTTTCATTTGCCTCTGGGGCTAGGCACTCTTTGATCCAATCTTTCTAGAAATTCTCTTCTCCCTTAATTATTCAGTTTCACTTTACTCCCTAACAAGAGATATTTATGTGGGGGCCTAGAAGAATCTAAGCCTGCCTGATTGCTGACAGCTCTTTGTTTCTAATGGCTTCATCTTGCTGTTTCTGCCTTTACCATCCTATTTAACTTCTCTGAGTGAGGATAAACTGGAGTTTTACCACTGGACATTTTGTGGGAAAGGCTGTGACAGGCTCATGTCCTACAGGTATTTCAATCACCATACTATGTGGAGACAGGGTGCCATTATCTCTTGGCAAATGACCCAGCAACTCATTTCTTATTGTGTCCTCAATGATGATCTGCACCAAGAAGCCCTTTGACACCAAGACTCAACAAAGAAGCAGCAGAGCTCATCATCTCTTCTGGAAAAAGCTGCAATGTTGACTCCATTTTATCTGAAATTTGCTTAACCTCTCCAACTTCCAGCATTTCCTCTGAGAATAAATTAACAACATAGTGTGTTGAATGCTAGAGTGTGCCACTCCCCAAACTTTAGGGATATCAAGAAGTTCACATTTCTTGACTCTATGTCTAGGAGTTCCTGATTCAGGAGACTTGGGGAAGGTTCTGAGTATCTGCATTTCTGACAAAGTTCCATGTGCTGCCCATCCTTAGGCCACATTATAAATGTGCATGTTTCATGTATGACAATAGCTAGATAATATCTGGATCAAATTCTAACTCAATAGCACATTGGGTGCATTAATCTTTGAGCATCTGTCACCATGCTTCAGATTACTGTTTGTCCAGTTGGAATAATGAAGATGTTCATCTCACATTACACTTGAGTATTAAATTAATTAAGAGGAGTAAAGTGACTTTAATGATTGTTTTGGAAAGCCCTCAAATATTGTCAGCTATAATTCCATAGTCTTTGTTCTTGTTTCTTCTTCTAAGGTCAATAATGATTAACTCCTATATTCGTACATATTGGGCTCATCATTGCCCTAGATGGAATTAAGCCTAATTCTCATTCACCTCAAGTGTTACTGTCATTTAGCCTATTGTTACCATAAATATTTCTCCATTCCTTACCTTCCCAGGTCTTTCCAGGTTGTCACATTCTAGGTAATCTTCTAATGTAAACATTATAAACTATGCCCTTGTTTGCTTATAAAAGCAAGCATTAATATATTAACAGAGGTGTAGGACTCTCCTTTGCTTGAGGGCCACAGGTCTATCCATCTATCCTCAGTGTTCCACACTGTATTTGACATATTTTCATGAGGATGTCTGTTTCCTTTATTGATCCTGTACTTTGTGGTGTAATTTTCATTGCATGTATGTTTCCTCTCATTACAGAATAGCAGAGTCTATGTCCTTGGAGTCAAGGCCTAGACAACTTCTGTTCGTATAATCACAGACAGAGAAAATGGGTTTCATTACTCATGACAATGCTGAGTGATTAATGGTAGCAGCTTAGAGATGTGACAAGTACTCTGTAGTAGAATCTAATGTTAGCCAGTAATGCCAGGAGCAATGAACAATGCTTGCTACACACCTAAGATGAGCAACGGAAGCAACCAGCAACTGCATTAAATACTGTGTCCCTTCCCTGCAGTGTAGACTATACTGTGGGCACTCAATGCAGTATTGTAAATTTATGAGTAATTGGTCATATCCTATAATTTTCATTTGAACAGTAGTTACAAATTTCCCTACTTGACTGAATAAATTGGGCTACACTTTACTTCAGATTCTGACAGAAACATCAGAGTAGGTAGTGAAAACAAACATCCTTTACCTTGAGTAAGAATGCAATGTCTGAATTAGACAAAGACAGGTTTGTGTGGGGTAATTTTGATGCATAACAAGTCAGATGAAATTCTCCAACAAAACCAAGAGAAACACAAGGCCCTTGAGAATATCTGTTTCTGTAAGTCTTTCAGCATTGGGGGCATGTTAATCACATGTAACAATCCTAACTCTATTACCTATCACCTTAATCATTTGATGATGCCAAGAAGGAACTTCAGACCTAAGCTCCTCAGCAGAAGTATGGCAAGATTGAAGCTGTGGTCCCCTACATAGCCATACTGTACTATGTTACTAAGCTCCAATGTGGTTATCCAAAGACACTCTATGGTATTTGATTTTACAAATGTTGCTTTTTTTCATACGATATAAAGCAGCAATTGTTGCTATCCCTTCATAGCTATTAAAATTCCACTTGCCTTGCATTATTTAAGCCTATTCACTCTGCTAGTTATGGGGATATAATATATTGAAGTGAGATTGTACTTAAGCATAATCTAACACTGTAGCTACTATTAATTAGATCTAATTGAATTGGACCTTGTATGGAATAATTTTCTCCACCAACAAGTGTAAGCATGCTGTGAAGATGAAGCCAGGGACCTTTGCTGTTACTAATTTTATCAAATTTAAGATCATCGTAGTAGGAATAATGCTTACAATTCTGGATCTTTCTGTAGAAATTTATTCTCTTATACACTAAAATAGTTCATGTCTAGATATTTATGGATAAGTTATTCCTCTAAGAACATTATTAAATGACATTTTATTCAACAAATATTTATATCCACTTCCTGTGACCAAGGTCATTCTAAAAGCTTGATTGATAGTGGCATACAAAATTGAGAAACACATTAGAACTATGTGGATGCTTTAAAGGAGTGGAATTGAGGCTGTGAGTATGCTAAATGTTGGTATTGTCTATTGAGAAAATGGGGTAGATGCTACAAAGTTTGGATATGGGTAGTCAGTTATTAAACTGCTTTAGTCATATTGAACTGATTTGGGCATGACCATTTATGAACACTTAAATAAAAGCTGTGTTTCAAACAGAAAGAAGGATAAATGATATGCCTAAGAGTGAAAGAAGTGCCAAGGCCTCTAAGAGCTTGGGTGTGTGGAAAATTGGTGCTAGGGAGTCTAGAATGTTCAAAATAGAGTCCATCTGGATTTTATTGGATATAAAATGAAAGCCATTGGAACATTACAGAAATGGTTATGAGTCAAGAAAATTGCAATGTTCAACTGTTCATGAGCATCAGATACTAAGATCTAATCATACAAAATCATGTTGTATCTGTTTATGTTGATAAAGGAGATAAGCTTCTGAGGCTCATATATCTACCATTAATAATAATAAAAAAGAATTGATTATGTGGCATGTTTTTGTTGCTGAATTTTGAATCTTTGAGATGTCTCCCAATGCATATCATAGCATGATCTGTCACTCATGTTTTTGAACATTTTCAGTGTGGCCTAGATCAGATCATTTCTTTCCTTTTTCCTTGACTCCAAAGTCTTTTTCATTGTCTTTGTATAGGAACTGGAGAAGTTTATTACATAACCATTTTGATGAACTATTTCTGCTATCTTTGGGTTGACTTTCTTTCCCTTTATTAAATTTCCTATGAACTTAAAGCCTGTAGAAAATTGTGAGTTACTGCACATACCTCAGGATGAGAGCAAAAGACTCCACATTTATTATTTGGTTGGAGATTTAAATACTTTGCAATTTCCTCTTTTCCTCTTGCTACTAAATATTTAAGTTGGGACACCTTTTAATTTCCCTTATCTACTTAAAATCCCCTATAATTTTAAGTAATTGTTTTGCATTCTTGTTGGTGTTATATGCCTTCTTCTGCACAGGTTATACCTATGAATATTTCTATAGTTGCATGTTCACCTGTATTTTTCCAAATCAGTATTCTTTTATGCTGATCTCAAGGTCTCTGCCATTAGTCCTTTACTGTTTCAAGCCTTTACTTCTCAGTTTTATGTCTGGCATATTCACCCCAAGCTCTGAAGACTCTTTACAGAAAAGACAGCATGCCAATTCTGAACATCTACTGCCAGCAACGAACAAGAATGTTTTATTCATACTTTCTTCTTTGCTTCACAAAACCTCACTAGTTTATTTTTAATTTTTCTTAAATAGCTACACTATTTTTATATGCCTCAAGGTTTTGAAAACATGTATTTTAAATTTAAAGTGGATGTGATTCAATTTCATTAATTATAAACCGCAGCACTCTAATGGGCCTTTTGAAATTTCATTCAAGTGAAGATAATGCATCAAACAATATTTTGAACAAATTTTAAAAACTATAACACCGTTACTGTATATATGAAATACACTATGAAATTTCCTTAAGAAATTTCCTTAAGATGCACATAATATGTGGTTACTCTTACAAAATACTGTTTTTCATGTGCACATATGGGGTGAGTTTTGAAAGAATAATGGTGATAGAAAGAAAATTTAAATCAAAGGTACTGAGAAAGCAGAAGGAACTCAATTCACATAAACCCTAGGCAGAGAACAGAATAGCATGACTCATCCTTTCTTTGGAAATAACAGTGATTATGACCTTATTTTCTCATCTCCAGAAAGAAAACTACATGGTGATAAACATGAATAAGACATCTCTTAAACATTTGTTTTTCTTCCTTCCCAGTGTCACTGAGTTCCAAATAGCTATCATGGCTGAACTTACAATAAGAATTCTAGGAGTCTAGTTACTAGAATATAACTGGAAAGTGAGTGCAACTTACTGCAATCCTTCATGCCCAGTTGTGGTTTCCTGACTTTTCAACTCTTAAAATAACTGTAATTTCAGAGAAGGTGGAAGAAGATGGCAAAATGTTAGAGATTTTAATTTCAGCGTAAAAACTAATGTCTAAATGTTGTCTGTGAGTATGATACCTTCCTTCAGGAATCTGAATAAGGGAACATTGACAAGATGTGGGCATGAGTGTGTGCTGAAATGAACTGTGAAGTAAAATATGATGGCAGAAATTCTTAAGTGGTTTCCCCCCAAGAGCATAGATGTGTCTCTGTTCAAGTTCAAGGCTGGGTAGGAGATTGCATGAACTAAAACAAAGCCAAAACTGTCTCCTAATTTGAATCCCTATACTAAAGGAAGAATTAGTTGTCAGATTTAGAATCATTGTTAGCTCTTAGTGAAGCCTTTCATCTTAAAATTTTAGTTTCAACTGCTTCCTCTAGGGATGTAGTTGAATGAAATGAGTGTGATATATTTGTACTTGACTAAGAAGCAATAGGATATGACTATGATGAGACACAGATGACAAGAAAAGACCCATTTCAATTGTAAAAGACGTTCTATTCATGCTATTTTTTTAAGGAGCACATTCTAATTGAATACTCTAACACAATTTTTTTGTCATTATTGAAGAGTTAACTAAATTTACATAGCAATTAATGAAAAGATTAAAGAATATGATTTTAACATAGTTATGGATGAATTTATTTTTAAGGTCCAGTTGTTTGTAAATCTTTTGAAAGATGATTGGACCTTTCCAGTAGTATAGTGATGAAAATTCCTTGTGGAGTCTCACTTGACAGAATGTAATTAAATTTTACAGAACCCAACTTATTGCCAGACCTTGTGTGTTTTAGTTAGTTTAGGCTCCATTATTCAAATCCCAAATGGTTTCTTGCACCCCAGTCTCATTCCAATTGTGGATTGTGGATTTTCTCATTCTACAGCAGTTCACATTCTTTGAAACCTCCCAGTTAGTTCAGTTGGGTATGTTCTACTTTATCTAAGTTATTACCTTTTTCAGTGTACTGCATCTTTTCCATTATCTAAATAATGATGTTTCAGAGACTCACTGTACCCAATTACTTGTGAAATTATGTGTCAACTAAGATTGAAAAAATATTTTTCTAATGGGTTTTATAGCCACTCCCAGATGCCGGCAGGAACAACTATGTAAACAACCCACTTGACAGAATGACAAAGGTTTTGTAGACCTGTTGATGAATTGCCAGTGTCCTGTCCAGCTTTAGTATTTTGGGGAATCAAATAGTTATCCACTTTCTTGGCCACCCAGCCCCCAAATCATGACACAGAGACTTATTATTAATTATGAATACTCAGCCTTAGCTTAGGCTTATTTCTAGCTAGCATAAACAAACAAACAAAAAAAAACTTAAATTAATCAATTTTTTTTCATCTCAGTTCTGCCCTGAGGCTCATTTAGCTCATCTACTTACAGTCCATTATACTTTTCTACTCCCTCTGTGTCTGTCTGTCTGTGCCCCAACTGGCTGTTGTCTTCTCTTTTCTTTTGCTCACTAGCCCTGTTTATCCTTCCTCTACCTAACTATTGCCTATATGGCTTTTTATTTGACCAGTTGGGTACCTTGGGCAGGCAAGGTGAAACAGTAGCACACCTTTGCATAGTAAAACAAATGCAGCATAAGCAAAAACAACATATCTTTACATCGTTGAACAATTATTCTGCGATACAAACAAATGCAACTTATCTTTACGTAGTTGAACAAATATTCTATTTCACAACACAAATGTAACTGTCAGGTTCTATCTTTAACTTATCGTTTTACTTAATTAAAAGTATAGGTTTGTAGGTCAGTTTCATGCAAGCTCTCTGTTTGGCACTTCAATGTCTGAGAGTCCCTATGGTCCAGGTTAGTTGATTCTGTGTTTATCTTGTGGTGACCTTGGCCCCTCTGTATTTCACAATCCTACCTCCTCCTCTTCCACAGGATTCCCCAAAGTCTACCTAATGTTTGGTTGTGGATCTCTGCATCTGTTTCTGAATGAAGCCTATCTGAGGGCAATTGGGCTGAGCAAAAATCTATTAGAATAGCAGAATAAAATTAGGTATCATCTCATTGACTTTTTTTTTCTAGTCATGTTTCTAGGTTGTCTAGCCTTTGGGTCCTGGTCCTCCTGGCAGTGTCAGGGTGTCAGAGGTGTGCTCCCTCTCATGGTAGGGGTATCAACCTGGACCAGTCACTGTTGGCCATTTCCATAATTTCTGTGCCACATTTACACCAGCATATCTTGTAGGCATGGCAAATTGTAGGTCAAACATTATGTGATGTGGCTTATTTCCTCCACTAGAAGTCTTCCATGGTTACAGGAGATGGCCAGTTGAGGCTTATATCACCCATTGTTAGAAATCTTAGCTAGTGTCACTCTCATCAATTCCTGGGAGTTTTCATTCCACTAGGTTTCTAGCTCATCCCAGAGATGCCCCTGATTCCAGTTGTTTTGTTTGTACACTGTCTCTCTCCATTCTCCCTGCACCCAATCCCTCTTGTTCCTAACCCTCATAGTGAATGTGCATTCACTATGCAGACCCCTCCAACCTCACATGCCTGTGGTACATATTCTATTTCCTCTTCACAGTGAGATTCATATGCCCCGCCCTTGAGCCCTCCTTGTTATTTAGCTTTTTAGGGTCTGTGGATTGTAGCATAGTAATCTTTTACTTTGCAGCTATAAGTGAGTACATATCATTTTTGTCTTCTTGAGTCTGGTCTACCTCACTGAGTGGTATCTTTTCTTTTTTTTCACATTAAAAAAATAAATTAGAAACCATCTTATTTTACATTTTAATTCTAGTTCTCTATCCCATCCTCCCATGTCCCCCACTGACCCCGCCAACCCCCCATCTACTCCCCAGGGAGAGTGAGGCCTTCCATGGGGGATCATCAAAGTCTGCCACATCATTTGGGACAGGACCTAGGCCCTACCCTATGTATCTAGGCAGAGAGAGGAGCTCTTCATGAGGAATGGGCTCCCAAAGTCCATTCATGCACTAAGAATACAAATACTGGTTCCACTGCAAGAGGCCCCCTAGTCTGCCCAGTCCTCCTAGCTGACACCCATGTTCAGGTCCTATGCTGGTTCCCCAGCTGTCTGACTGGGGCCCATGAGATCCCACTTGCTCAGATCAGCTATTTCTGTGTTTTTTCCAGCATGGTCTTGACCCTTTTGCTCATCAATCCTCCCTCTCTACAAATGGCTTCCAGAAGTTCGGCTCAGTGCTTATCTATGGATCTCTGCTTCTGCTTCATCAGCTACTGGATGAAGGCTCTAGGATAACATTTAATATAATCATCAATTTCATTATAGTGGAAGGGCATTTATCTTTTCTAGTTATATCTATTTTCTGACAAATTTCATGATTTTTTTTGTTCTTAGCAGCTAATAGTCCATTGTGTAAATGTATCACTTTTGTTTATCCGTTCTTTGGTTGATGCACATCTAGATTGTTTCCATTATCTGCCTATTACATATAAAGCTTCTACCAACACAGTTGTGTCAGTGTCCTTGTGATATGGTAGAGTGTCCTTTGGATATATGCCCAGGAGTGGTGTAGATGTATTTTGAGATAGGCTGATTTCTAGTTTTCTGAGAGAGCACAATATTAATTTTCAAAATGACTCTACAAATTTGCATTCCCACCCGCAGTGGAGGAGAGTTCCCCTTGCTCCACATCATCTCCAATGTGAGCTGTAATTTGAGTTTTTGATCCTAACCATTCTGAAAGGTATTAGATAGAATTTCAGAGTCGTTTGAATTTGCACTTTTCCAATGATTAAGGATATTGAATAATTCTTTAAAAGCTTCTCATTTATTTGAGATTCTTCTGTTGAGAATTCTCTATTTTGATCTCTACTTCATTTTAATTGCATTATTTGGTTTGTTAATGACTATTTTCTTGAGTTCTTTATATACTTTAAAAATCTGTGCTCTGACAGATGCAGAATTAGTGAAGAGGCACTCTTCAAATATGTTAAACTTGTACATAATCTTGGTCATCCTGTGGGATTCTTGACAGTGAGAATAGGAACTGTCTCTGACTCTATAACTTGCCATTTTGGGACCCTTTCCTCCTATTGTGTTGCCTCATCCATCCTCAATGGGAGAGAATGTGCCTAGTCCTACTGAAATTTGATGTACCATGTCTGCCTGATGCACTTGGGAAAAATGCACTTTTCTGAAGATAAAGGAGGAGTGGATGGGAGGGAGGGGAAGTTGGAGGAAGGACTGATAGGAGAGGAAGGAGGAAAAGGAAACTGATGAGACTTGAAAATTCATTAATAAAATCAATTTTAAAATCAAATCAAATAAATGAAAATATAGGCTCTTGAAAAAAAATAAAGAAAAATTTCCAGGTCCACTACAGTTTTGAATCCAAAAATATTTAGATACTTACAATTAAAATATCTTTTTTTGTTTGTTTGTTTTAAAACATGTACTTTTTGATGGAAGTCCTGGGTAGGATGGACAAAACCCTGGTCTCAATTGCCATCACCTCAAAATCAAATCAAAGCAAAACAGCAGGTACATTCTATTCCTTCATTTATCAACTTGACTGAGAATACCATGAGCCTGGAGTATACCATGTTTAATTAAAGCAAGATAAATTCTTTCATAACAAAATATCATCAAAGCATTCTTACATATAGGGTTAATTAATTTTGTTGTTTTTAATTATTTTTTTTTAATTTTGAGAATTTTATACAGTGAGCATATTTACACCCACCCTCCATTTCTCCCACTACCTCCTCCCAGATCCATCATTCACCTCTGTATTTCTTCCCAACTTCACATCCTCTATTTCCTACTTTTTAATGACCCATTTAGAGGGGTCTAATTTCTTCTGCACACATACTCATAAGTGTGATGCCATTCATTAGAGCATGGTCATCCTCCAAGAGGTCACATCTTAGAGAAGTTGACTCTCCTTTCCCCAGAATCCATCTACTGGCAATGGTTCTTGAATGAAGGATGGAGGCTCATGAGATTTTCACACTTCATTTTGGAATATTGACTGTCTTGATCTTGTGCAGGCAACTACAACTGCTCCTAATGCATGAGGTCAGTAGATTTATCACATACAGAAGATAATGATTTTTCTATTCTCTTCAACCTTGTATCCTACAGTCTTGGTGCTTGCTCTTCCAAAATGATCCCCATGCCTTTCAGGTAGTGATGTGGATGTCCCATTTGTAGTTGAGCAATTCAATGACACTTCTCTGAATTTTGATCAGATGTTCGTTTCTGTGTTAACTGCCTTCTTCTGCACAAAGAAAGTTTTCTGATGAGGTCTGAGGGTTACATGAATCTTTAAGTATAGAGAGGGTAGGAGGAACTTTTAAAAGTTTATTTTGAACTGTGGTCTCATAAGCTAAAATTACAGCAAGAGGGCTGTCACAGTGTGATCCTTATTTTATTTGAGGGATGTTGGAATATGAATTTTCTAGAAGGACTGGGGATTGACATGACCTGAAAAATTGAACTTTCTTTCTTAATGAGAGCCAAGTTTCCCTTAGGGCAAAAGAGCAATAAAAGATACTCTTGGCTGGATTTAAGTAACTTTTTACACAGAGTGATAGAGGAAGTCATGGTGATAGAGGAAGTTTTATGGCTAGAAATTAAGTTGTTTGTAAATGTAAATACTGAATGTAATATTGTCATTGCATTTTCTTACAAGCCTCTCTGTGTACTAATAATGAAAATCATCCTTCATAAATATTTTTAAAGATATATATATATATATATTTAATTTTACATAACATTTTTTATTTATTTTATATAACCAAGTCCATTTAAACGAAAACAAATATTTATAGACAATATTTGAGAATTTGGGCGTCATTCTTTCCAAACTACTTCCTGCTGGAAAGGGGCGCTGTCATGGGGGATTCGAAGAAGATTCAGAAATCCTGGCTGTAGTCTGTAAGGCTGCTTTGTCCAGCTGTTTTGAATGTAGGATCACCTGGTACTCTGTTTCAGGTGGTCTGTCTTGATCAAACCACATTAGTCTGGAAGGAATCCACATCTTTTCATTTTCTGTGGAAACAAAAATAGAAATCCTTTTCCCCAGTAACTTGTCCTTTAACTTAAATTTTGGAGTCAAAGCATTTTTTTTTAATTTAATTTATTGTTTTTCATGTCAATCCCAGTTCCCTCTCCCTCCCTCCCTCCATCCCTCTGTCCCTCCCTCCCTTCCTTTCTCCCTCCCTCTCTCCTTCCCTCCCTTTTACCCTCTCTGCCCTCTCACAGGGGAAGTGGGGGGGCAGCAAATGGAGAGAGAATTAGGAGAAAACGAGGGGGAGGAAAGGAAAACATGTGCTACCAGGAAGATTGAGCCTGGTTAGGAATAGAAGACAGGAAAGAGAGAGAGACAGACAGAGAGAGAGAGAGAGAGAGAGAGAGAGAGAGAGACAGAGAGAGAAACATAAAAGAGGGAGCCAATATTGGTTTGAAGATAAAATTGAACACAAAGAAAGGTCTAAAGAACTAAAAGACTGCTCCCAACTAACAATTTGAGCTTCCGTGGAAAGGCTATCATAAATGCCCTTCCTGGATAGTGAGATCAACAACTAACTTATCCATGGAGCCCTCAACTGATGCCTGGAAACAGGAGCAAACACCCATACATAAACCCTAAGTCAAAGTAGAACTCAGATGCAGATGGAGAGGATAAGACCAGGCAGCAGAAACACATAGAGACAACTTACCTGAACAAGGAGGAGCTAATAGGTCACCAGACTGATAGCTGCGAAGCCAGCATGGGACTGACCATGCCCCCCTGAATATGGGTCTCAGCCAGAAGGACTGAGCAGTCTAAGAGACCTCAGACAGTGGAGCCAGGATGTATCCCTGGTGCACAAAAGGACTTTGCGAACACATCTCCCATGGAGGGATAACTGCCTTAATCTAGAGACAGGAGAGAAGCCCTAGTCCCTACTTCACATGACCTGTCAGACCTACATGACCCCAACTGGATGGCATTCCCCTACATATGGAATTGGGGTAGGGGGATGGGAGGGAAGGGTGTTTAGAGTGCATCCTTCATAAATCTTAAAAGATATAATTGGAGTAAACTCACTATATAATACCCCAACCTGCTTTCAAAAAATAGTTTATAGTTTGTTGAATGTCACATTGCTTTAATTTTGAAGTTAGAAACAAAGTAAAAACTGTAGTGGTCATTCTTCTAGTAATGTTGTGGATCATTTTTATTCTGGCAAGGAAAATAATCATGTTCCATGTGGAATTATTCAGCTTTTACATGAAAATATTTAGAAAAATGAATTAAGGAGTTACAGTGGTTCTTAGTGTTTTATTGCTGTGAATACACATCATAAACACAATAATTCCTATAAAGGAAAACATTTAATTGGGGCTGGTTTACAGTTTCAGCGGTTTAGCCTATTATTGTCATGGCAAGAATCATGGTAGCATGCAGCAGACATTGTGCTGGAGAAAGAGCTTGGAGTACTATACCTTAACCCGTAGGCAGAAGAAGGGTTATGAGCCACAGTCAGTGTAGTTTGAGCATAGAAGACCTGAATGGCTGCCTCCATAGTGACACACTTCCTCAAACAAGGCCACACCTACTCCAACAAGGCCACACCTCCTAATAAAGCCACTGCGTATGGGGCAAGCATTCATATACATGAGTCCATTTCTATTCAAAGCACCATAAGTGGTTCTCCCAAAATCTGAATATACTAAGCATGCTATTCCAGAATTCTGTTTTAACTAATATTATTGGCTATTTGTTTAATACCACAAGTCATCTTATTCATCTAGAAATCTGACATGGTATTATTTAAACATAGTAGACCTAAGCAGTGTTTGAATTAAATCTTGTGTATACAACTGTTAATTCAAATTATTTCTGCAAATAGTAAGAGACAAATACTTGTTTAAGTATGCCACGTTCTGTAGAAACAGTTGCAAGTTTGCATTTCATTTAAAGGTCACTCTGGAAGCTTTCACTAATCTAAGTTTAAAATATAGTTTATTTTCAATTGGAAAAGCTACTTCATGAAAAATTATTCTAAATAATGAAGAGAAATGTATTTTTTGTTTATGTTGGTCACCACATGTAATTGCTCATAATTTATAAGTATCTTTTTTTCCAAGAAGGTATAAAGTAATCTAAAGGACATTATAAAACCTGAATCATCTTTGAGTTGTCATAAATAAGTATTATATGATAAGCAACAGAAATCAATATTTTAAGTGTACTGAGAAAAGGTAACCCACATAGGGATGTTAATTACCATATATTTTTTTTTCTAATTGCATTGATAATAACGTAGAACTCACTCAGCAGAGACATAATGTGTTGATGTTTTGGACTATTAGGTAATTACTACTTGGGGGATCATTTGAAGTAGAAAAATGGCTTATTCATCTTTATATCTGCAATGATTAGCACATACTAGTTAACACATAATAAAATGTTTTGAGTTTTTAATATGTATATAGCACAGAAGTATAATTTTTAAGTTCTCATAGCATGCTAATTATGATAGCACATTTCTTATTTGATATCAGGCTACATTTTTATCTTTTTATTTCCTAAGTTTGTTTTTATTAAATGTTTTTAGAATGACAAAAATATTTATTTTGTTCTTAATACTACATTTCCCCCATATTGGAAATGATGATATCACACCATCTACAGATGCATCACTGTGGATATTTTAAGTTATCCTTAAACTTTTTGACAATATTTATATTTTATCTGTTTTTAAACTTCTTTTCTTGAAGTTATTGTCAAATAAATAACAAATGCATTTTGAATTGAAAACTAAATAGCATTAAATGGAAAGGCAATAGCTTTGAAAACACTGCTATTTATGTTTCTCTTGAAAGTATATTCAAAGTAGGGATCCTGTTTGAAATCTGTGATTCTTGTTCATGTTATATGAATCATGCTTGCTTTATTTACATGTGACTCTAGAATGTACATGTATTAATTGCAAATAATTACAAATGAGTCTCTACGTTGAGGGAAAAAAGTAATAATCATATCAGATATATGTAAACTTCATCATGTTATAGGAATGGTGTGCTTTCTTTCCTGGCTTCATTCACACTGTATTCTTGTCTCTGTCCTTGATGAGTCTGGGCTCATCATCTAGCTGAAAAACATGCAGTATATCCTGCTATTTCACTCTGATCCCTGTATACCTGTATACTACTATTAGTTGAACCTCCCATGAGTTTATTCTTTCTCAAGATTTTCCAAGTTTAATCTTTAAACATCTTGTTTTTATACTTAAGATTGTTCTCAACTAGAGTGAGTGCTGAGAATATACCTTCTTCCCCAGAATTCCAGTAATGGTATAGTAATTTCTTGAGGGAAGCCATAATAGAAAAATGAACTGTCCCAATTCTTCTGAGGAGCTAATAATATGTGGTACTTGTGGCCATGGAATTTTATTTCTCTCCATAATATGTCACATCTCAGTAAACATCAAATGTCACCCATGTTTGATGCCCAAGAAATGGATGTGAAATCCTAGCACTACAGCTATGGGTTATTGAAAAGAGTTAGTGGAGTTAAACAAGTCCATATTTAAAAATAAGGATTTGCGTAAAGACTATCTACATCTTCATGACAAACAGCACTTGAAATTGCTGGACCACACTTTTTGTTTGTTTGGTTATTTTTTTTAACCAGCTCTTGTTTCTGGGTTTGACAGGATGATCCTATGAAGTCATGAACTCTTAATGGTAAGAAAATGTATAGACATTGTTTCTTTAAGACATATGTGTTGCTGAGGAGTCACTTCTTTTACTGTAGTAAATGACACACAGTGTCTTGAAATCCAGAAAGATCATGGGAGATTCTCTGTGGTACCTGGGATTCTTATACCCTTTCTTTCCAGGTCATTTCTTCTGTTTATGTCCTTTGACCAACTTTCTGTTACTAAGGGCAACAGACTTTGCTTTTTAGAAAGAAACATAATTGACACAAGCTGAGTCACTGAGCAATTTTATGCAGGTTTGGCTAATAGAATGATTTGAGAACTGATGTTGGAGCTGTCCCCAATAATAAACAGACACTTGTGTGTCTGGGAGAGACTAATACACACACACACACACACACACACACACACACACACACACACACACACACACACATATATATATATATATATATACTCTTATTTTACATATCAATCCCAGGTCTCTTTCCCTCCCTCCCTCTCTCTCTTCCATGCCCCCCGAACTTCCTTCCTGTCCCAATCTCCCCCCAAACTCCACAGGGAGGGCGATGTTTTCCAGGAGGAGTCATCAAAATCTGTCAAGTCATTTGGAGTAGGGCCTAGGCCGTCCCTCTTGTCTCTAGGGTAGGGGAATATCCCTCCATGGGGAATATGCTCCCAAAGTGCTTTTGTGCTCCAGGGATGCATCCTGGTTCCACTGTCAGAGGTCCCTTAGACTGCCCCGGCTTTCTAACTGAGACCCACGTCCAGGGGGTCTGAGTCCATCCAATGCTGGTTTCCCAGCTATCAGTCTGGGGTTCCATGATTTCCCCCTTGTTCAGGCCAGCTGTCTCTGTGGGTTTCTGTAGCCTGGTCTTGACCCCTGATCACTTTCTATATCTGATTATCCTAGTTGTATTCAATGCTCTGAGTTCTCCAGGTAGCCTTGAAATTTTGCTGAGAGTCCTTATTGCTAACACACACACACACACACACACACACACACACACCATCCATCCATCCTTATATCTACTGTCTTTATTTTTTTACCTTGACAACTTCTAAATGTTTTTCTTGCCACCATACTCAGGATACCTTACTTGTCTCCCAGGTGTCTGCTTCAGTATATTATATAGTTCCCTGTGTACCAGAATACACAATGTACTTTATTAGGATAAGTTATTAAAATATTGTCTTCCTCATGATCTGGCCAGCTTTATGAAGATAGGAGCTATTCTAAGCTTCTTTTCTGCTAATCTGACAGACCTAGCACATTGCCCAATAGAGAAATTTTCGTATAGTTATTTCAAATGAGTGGAATTTATCCGGTAGATGTCATTAGCAAATAAAACCATACAGGTGCAATGCACATGCTGGTTACTTGACTCAAAATACACTAAGGTGAAAAGTCCCCTAGTTTGTGAAGCAGAGTATCATTTTCATATTCCAGTCTCCAAGGGTTTCACCACTGTCAACATATCTGAAAAAAGCCAGCAAGCTGCGTGTTTGCAATCTTAAAACAAAAATATCCAGAAAGAAAACATAAAGCCATAAGGTCTGTTTCCCAAAATCCACATAGACAATAAAGGCATTTATCTAAATAATGTTTTGGCTTCACACAAGAGCAATAAAAACTTCATGGAGATTAAAATGATTGAAAACCTTATACTTGTCAACTGATTTCTGTTGGTTGAGTTGCTTTCCTTTGTAGGTTTTTGTTGTTGTTGTTAAGCTGATTTGCATTAATGCATTTGGGGATGGATACATTATTTTTAATCATATTTTCCTGATGATGAATATAGAAGAAAAGATTATTAAAACTGATTTCTCACAATGTCCCTTGCATGTCTCAGAACAAACACCTGGTTCTGTGGCCATCAGCAAATGTGGCTATGAATTTGATGAATTACCATTAAACTGGACAACCTGTTTTACACCATAACTAGATCAATTGAAATTAGTTATCTTGGAAGATGATAGAGTTACCTCTATCTCCAGTTTATTGAAGTGAATTATAGGCTTTTCTTAGAAGAGTTGTCAGACTATGTAAAATAAATGCATGCCTTTTGAAGCTACTGTTTTAGCTAAATAGTGGGACCAAAATAAGTGAACTTCAGGGGGAAAAATTTTCAGACTACTTTCCTGGGAGTTCAGAGAGGGTATTGGGAGGGGTCTGATTAACAACTGAGGCTGTTGTTAATTAACCTGATTAAGACAAAGACAGCAAAAAGGAATGAAAGAAAGGTAATGAGGGCATATCAAAACTCCCTTTGCCTCTTTTAAAAAGAAAAATTGAGAATCTTTTTTTGATTTTGATTTCATTTTAATTTGTATGTATGATAAGAGTATATTCTATTATGTGCATGTATGTGTGCATATGGATGTATGCCTTCATATTTGTATGAGGATATAGGCACACACAAGACACTGTCTGTGGTCAGGGACAACATATATGTCAACATATGTGCCTTTACTTTGTTAGAGATGGGGGTCTCTCTGGTTGTATTCTGTGACTTGTGCAAGGCTGGCTTGCCCACAAGCTTCCAGAAATCCTCCTATCTTTGCTTCCCAGCTTACAGTAGAAGTGGGATTACAGATGTATACAACTAACTGTGTCTGGCTTTCTGTGAGTTCTAAAGATTCAAACTCAAGTCACCCTGTTGCTGTGATAAAAACAATGATCAAAAGGCAACTTGTGGAGAAAATGGTTTGTTTTTCTTGCAGCTTATAGTCCACTGGGGAGAGCCATAAGGCAAGAATTCAAAGGAAGAACTGGGGACAGAAACTGAAGCAGCCACCATGGAGGAATGCTGCTACTGGATTGCATCTAAGCTAACATTCTGCTATTGTTTTACACAACCTAGTAGCAATGGTTCTGCTACAGTGTGCTGAGCCCCCATATATCAACAATTTTTTAATGACCCCACATACATGATCATAGGTTATCTGATAAAAACAGTTCAGTTTAGTCATCCTTTTCACAGGCATGTCAAACTGATCATCAAGCTAACTATGACAGGCAAAAAATTTTACACAATGACCCTTCTCTCTAGCACAAGAATCTTTATTTTCCAAATGCATGTTAATGAATATGATGATATATGTATGCATCAATACTGAACTATATTGATATATTAACTAAGATATATATGTGCATTCTTTTTGTCTCATCATCTTTGGTGACACTTAGTCCTGAGAGCTGCCATGAACAAAATATTTTGACAATGTGCTACAAATTTGTCCTCGGAAAATTCCTCTGGGGAAATTAATTTTTTTAAGTAAAATTTACAATAGTCACAGGCAAATGTCAAAATTAACCTTTTTCCAACTCACGTGAAGAAGTATTTAGAAGATGATTATACTCAACACTGACAGTTCTAGTCATCTGGTCAGGCCCTGTGATTCAAACAATGGTTGTAGGGATTTGGGGTATTTGACACTGGAAATGGCATATGAATTTCCTTTTGCAAAATGTACTCTGCCTTGGGAACTCACAGGATGATAAAGCTCTTGAGTTCACTCATCCTTCATGCCCTCTGTTCCCAGTGAAGCTCTCATAAGGCAATTATCAATTTCTATATTCGCAAAGAGGACTCCAGTTACACCTTTGCATGAGACATGGGCAGTTATATGAAGGCAAGTTGAAGCTTTTACAACTCTCTGATGACACTCTATCCTGAGTTGGCATGGCTACCCAGAACAGATGGATTCTCTTCCTTGGTGTGGAGAACTGTAGACCCAGAACATAAAAATAACTAGTGGTATCTCACAGTTGTAAGCTGGTTAAATCTTTTCCTATTCCATTTTTTCTAAACTGTAAAATTCTTTCACATGAAGATTATCTGGTATAGTAAGCTATGAAAATATGAAAAGAATTTTGGGTTTACAGTTGTGCTCTTTTGGTTGGAAAAAGCTGGTTCCAAATATATGTGGGTGGATCATGTGGCTTTTAAAACTCCTTTCCTTGGTGCAGGCTCATAAGCTGGTTTCCATCTGGGATGAAGTAGTATGTCCCTAAGATGGCTAATCATGGGCCCAGAAGATGAATTTAAGAAAGATGGCCTGATTGAAAAAAAGGTACGGAGGACTTTAAAAAGTTCTACCGTTGATATCAGCTTGCAAAAAAAGTTACTAAAATTGCAGTGTTTTCTGTTGTGATAGAAAATGTAGTATTCATTGTATTCAAAAGATTTGAAATTACTGATAGGATGCATTGGCCAGGAAGAAACAGAAGAATTCAGAATACACTGAAGCCATAGTTGATGAGAATAGACAGGGAAGTTGCAATAAAGTTAGAATGAAAGCAAGTATGTGTTGCTGTGACAACTACACTTACCGATCTGTAATCCCAGAACTTTAGGGGTGATTGCTGGATATTTCTGGATTCCAGGCTAGTCTTGGATATATGTCTTTGTAGAAAGATTCTTTCTATAGTGATAGTAAGTAGTCTGGAGGGGTCAGCAGTTCCATCTAGTGTAGAAAGATGAGAGATTACAGAAAGTCAAATGAAAATGGAAGGATCTCTAGCCATTGCCATCACCTATATGCTGGGTATTATGACTCTGTTGGCTTTGTATCTGGTTTATCCATGACAATATTTATACAGAATATTTAGCAGTGAACATGTTGATTCCATAGATCACATTGCTTGGTACTCATCCTTCTGTATTTACATAAATCCTTTTTAAATAACAAACAAGGTAGGCATCACAATATTCAAAGCTTTTGTTTGAGCAGATATGAGTTCTACATCAAATTCCCACAATGTCTAAGTACAGTTATAAAAAAGGAATGAGCAGTATAACCCATGGCTGCATGCAGGAGGAAAGCCTAGTCTAACAAAACAGACTAGTATAGTGTTCCTCTTGTCATAAATTCAGTGGGTCAGATGACTGCAGTTATGTGAGAAATCCTCAACTCTGAAATTATTTCTTATTTTGATATTAATTTTGAGTTGTAGTCAGTAAGATTGGGAGATTCACATCTAGAAAAATCACCCCTTCAATGGTGATGTGGGTCCAAGTCAGTCCTTGGGGTTTTATATAGAATGTAGTATACAGACATCAAAAGTACTACAACACAGAAGGTTTAGGATGTCTAAGACAAGGCTATGTGTACCAGAACCCAAGTCCTGTGGCTTATGTGTCCCATGTAAGCTGTTTCATAGTTTCAGCTTCAGTTTCCAAAGCAACATAAAAGATGCTGCTGGAGAGATGGGACTTGCTGCCCTTGCAGAGAGAGCATCTGGGTTAGTTCCCATCACCCACACTGAAGTTGTCAATCCTCCCTATCACTCTAGTTCTAGGGGACTTACTCTGTGACACAGTCTTTTCTTGAGGAGACACAGCACACATGTACTCATGCCAGAGAGGGAGTCCACAACAGACCAAGGTATTGATACCACTAAAGTCCAAGTTGGTGAACAGATGTGTTTTACTGGTGTTACAGGAATGTGGGCAAGATGTTACAAAGATAGTCCATTGACTGACAGTTCACAAAAGCTGGAAACAGCCCATAGAAAGGTCAATAGCCTGGAGAGCATCATTTGCAACAGCTTAGGTGGCCTCACACCTCAGCTTGTTTGAGTGTACCTTTCAACAGTCTATCTATTATTTACTCTTGGGGGGGGTGGAGAATCTTGTACATTACATGGACATCCTGAAGCTATTTTAAGTTATTTGCTTTCTGTTTTAAGGAGCTTTTCTGTAAAATGGATTTTTAATCTCAGAAGAAAGGGCTGTACAACAATTCAGTACTGTCTTCTGACCTCTGTCAGTACCAGGTACACACAGGGTATACAGCCACACATGTGGACAAAGCACTTACACACAAAATATATTGATCCTTAGTTAAAGGAAAAATGGAGGAAATGTATGTATTCTCTGTAAGATTGTGGGAATGGATAATTAAAAATTAGTGTCAGTAGTATTTATGTCCTTTTCAAAATGAGAGAACAGGAAAGATACATTCTGTGGGCCTCCAGTGTCAATTGGTGAAGTACATTCCTAGGAGGTCCAGGATCTTGGAGCTCCTTTTCTACTGCCGCCTCCACAAAACTGATTCTAATGGTAGAACCCAAGGGGCTGTGCTTGTGGAACACTTCCAGAATGTCACTGTTTCTTCAAGTGTGGAGCCAGTCAGTGGTGCTGTAGAGGGAGCCTGACACTCAAGGTTAACAGCCATGTTACCTTCAGTTTCTGGGTTTCTCTCCCTTAACCTCATTTTCTTTTCCAAATGTTCTCAAGTGTAATAGTCTGTAGGACAGACCATCTTCAGCATAGCTCTTCACACTGAACATGCTGACCAGTGCTATATATTCTCCTGTGTTCTCAACCCCACTGTAGCTATAGATACTCTAAGGCTTTTTCAACAAAATCCTTCTAAGAAATAAAAGTCAGTAATGTTGCTTTAGGGAGGAGGTAAGATGATGTGCACAATTTCTTCAGACAGGATGTCTAGTTGCTTCAGGAGTCAGTTTCCCAGGCTGGCCTCTGTGGATTTGGTGTTTCCATATGCCATTTAGGATTACAACCATGAATCTTCCTGTTTCTTTGCACAAATATAACTGTACAGCTTGAATTCAGACTACATTTTAAAAATAACGATCATATTAACATGTGAGGTTGCTGGCAGTACACAAAGTTGGCTTATCATGGCAAACCAGCTATTAAAGCTCAGGAATTTAGGTTTTAACGTGAAACCTCCACATTATTTTTTTCTAAAAACAGCTAAATCTATATATAGCAAGAAAGTAACAAAGAAGTGAGAAGGAAAATTCTCTAGTTAGTTTCTATGAGCAGTATTCTACAAAGGGGGAAACATCATATACCAGATTTTCAATACTATGTGCTAATATCCATTTTTATGCTAAATATGCTGATGCATGTGATTTTTTCAGCTGTGGATCTGGGAGGTACTAGTCTCGGACTGGGTCTTGGAAGTTAACTGTTATATCTGAGCACTGTAGCATTTATCATGTGGCATCACCTCCAAGCTGCTTGCAGTCTCTATTCACAAATCTATAAATTCAGACTCCAGGCTATTGTTTCATCGATGAATTTTTAACAGCTCAGAGCCAACCAACCTTCATAGAGCCATTCGGGGAACTGTTCATAAGAGAGCATATAAATGAAATTCAGGTAATGATTGGATTTTTAGCTACTTGGAGTTTTCCTTAGGAAGAAAAGAAATCAAGTTAAAGAGATGGAAGATTTTACACACACACACACACTGAGTCATTTTTACACATTAGAAGCCTTTAAGCTCATCTGATTTGTGAGAAGAAAGTGCAAGGTTACCAACAACAAGTCCCCCAATTCTAAGTTTACCCATAAGAAATTCCCTATCAGACCCCCCCATACTACAGCCTATGGGTTATATGGGGCAAAAAGTGTTATGAATTCAATGAAACATAAAATCTTATGATTATTTGAAAACAAAGTTTCTTGTAGGATTTTGTGGCTATTAAATGTAACCTTTGTTGACACATAGTGTAACAAACTCAATAGTCTCTACACATACTGGGGCAAAACCCTTTCTGACTGTAGTTTTTGTTGTATAATGCAAAAAGTAATTCAGTTCACTTATGTATCTCATGTATACACAGGGAGGGAGGCATTTCTCATGTTGGCTCTTATTGTGAATCCTTCTAGTACAGAGTGCAAGCTCAAAACCTTGAACTAATTGGAACTTACCTTATACAATTTAACAGTAGTGACAAATGAACATACCTAGAATGGAACCAGCATCTGCATATCAAAGAGTTGCAGCGATGACAATGAACTGGCACATGGCAAGTGATGGATGCTAGATAACCAGCTAGGATCCTGCTCCATGAATGATAGTGTGGGTGTTTTTGCTTTGAATTCAAACCATAGACACTAGGAACAGCTTAGGTGATTTCACCACACACAGCTGCCATTATTTTAAATTCAAAGCAAGCCATAGGCCGTATGCCAAATGAAGACAATAGAGAGGTTTCTTTCATATAGTAGTAATCCTGACAGTTTACTGAATATTAACAAAATATTTACCAGGTTAGGCATTCTGATGAATCCATTTTACACTTAATCTATTTATTTCTAAATAGATTGCCTTTTGTACTGACAAGACTTATTTCTTCTGTCACTTATTAAAATTAATTTTATTTGATTTATTTATATTTCCTCTTTCTTCGCACTTCAGAACTAGATTATATATGTATGTGTATACATATATAGGCTTGCCTCCCTTGTAATTGTGTTGTAAAACACTTGTAAGATGGCTCATCAGAAACATCTTCCACTCCTATATATCAGACCTCCTCAGCTACAAATGCTCATTTGGTGATATTTGTAAGAGATTAAAGAAAACATCTGATGGGAGAGCTGATTTTATTTTATTCATGTAACAACTTGTCTGTTGCTCTCTTGCATTCAAATTTGTTTTCTTGAGATTAGATAAAATATTTAATTTAATGGAAAGTGCAATATAGACTGCACTCATGGGAATTTGTTATGAATTAAAATATTCATTTCTTTCAGCTTTTCAATTTTTTTCTTGTGAAGAAATTTTGTGTGATATATACCTTTGTGTTTTCATCTTTTCTGAATGTACAAACACTGAATGAAAAAAATCTTACTTTAGTATAATCATTTAAACAGAGTTCTCAAAATAATGATTTCCACAATGGATGTATAGAATATATATTTGCAAAATTAGTTTATTTGGTGATTGCAAAGAACTAATGGAGTTTAATAACTAGTGTTCTACTAGCATCTGCTTTTGAACATTGCTAGAACAACACACATCAGTCAGTTCCCTGTAGACCCTGTTTTCTTTGAAGCTTCTGTTTATGCTTTTCTAATTTTGTCTATATTTTGACGCTTTCAAATAGCATGTGGCAGATGTTGATGAAACGATCACTCAAAATGAATTCAATTATCACCCTGATAGTAATCTCATTTACTGTAAATTCACCTTTTCTGCAGCCAATGATAACTACCTGCGTTTTTGCAGCAGCATTCTTAGGGAGGGCTTCAAAGATGTCACTTGCCTTCAAAGAGGATGTCAAACCCTGGAATTTTAACATTTATTTATTGTTGCATTTACTATGTGTACCACAGTTTTCTTCAGCATCCTTAAGATTATTGCAGTAGATGTGACTTCCCAAACAAATGGCTGATATTCACTTTGAAGCTACATGACATTGTACTATTGCTTAATCTAATTATTACCAATGTGCATGTGTGCTTGTGTGTGTGTGTGAGAGAGAGAGAAAGACAGAGACTGAGAGAAAGTGTGTGTGGTGTTGAGAACAGCAGTTGATATAGTTGCCTTTATCAATTACTCTCCAACATTTTTTTTGAGACAATGATTCTTGTCACACCTGGAGTTTATTGATTAACTAAAAGTGGCAAGCCAATGAGCTTCAGATATTGGTGTGATACATTGTTTTGTTTTTACATAGAAACTGGGGCTCTGAATTTAGGCTCTTGGTTTTGTGGCAGATAGTTTACACAATGAGCCATTGCCCAACCCTACTTTGTTTAACATATGCTATTTTTCTTTATGTTAACATTTTAACTAAATGAAGTTTCAGGTTGAGATCTTTCAATATGCTGTAGTCATAATGCTTTAATTCTTTCATATTTTACAAATTTTAAGTCATTCCAGAATTTTCAACATTACATATTTGATCTTATTTTATATGAATTAATATTAATGTTATCAATCTATGTAAATTTATTTGAACATAATGGATAATGTCTAGGTAGCTAACTGAACCTCATTTACAGTTATAATTATAGTGTATAATCTTTAGTTATTCACTTTCCTATTTCTATTTATGAGCCATCAGTCTTGGTACATATTCTAGAATGAGAAGAACCTAAGAACTACCTTCAGTAACTACTTGCTTGAAGTGGACTTCCTAATACATTCAGGCTGGGATTTCATCTGGCTTGATCTTCTATATTTCCTGCATGGACAGTGGCAGCTGCTGTTAGAGATCATATGTGAAGGGAGAGTTGGATTTAATCATGGATGTGGCTTTGTGGGGCTCCACATGCTGCAGTAGATGGCCCTACACCCATGTACATACTGTATGTTCTAAGAGAATGTGAACCTGGATTTTATGGAACACTCAAAGAGAGAGAGAAATTTGAAAATTTGAGACCTTGAGAATTTGAATATAGAATATGACAGCAGGTTGGTAAGGATAGGGGATGACGTTGTTCAAATCATATTATGGGAATGTATGAAATTCTCAATGAAAAACAAAAATACCCAGTTTTGAGTTAGAAGTAAAGAGAAAAGAAAATGAAGAATGAATTATTTTTAAATATTTTAAAGATATATTTTAATTCTACATTTTATTTTAAACTCTTATTTTTCTTTAAAATTGAAATTGAGATGTGATTTAAGTACTGAAAAGTTTTCATAATTTGATTACATATCTATAAAAACAAATTGATGATTGTAGGACTAATATATAAGTATGAAGAATATAAGATCTAAAACAGCCACACATACAAGAATGATCACATGTCGATGTATTTATGTATGTATGTATATGTGTGCGTACATGCAGAGCATGTACGCACACAAGCACACACACATACAATGATATTAAGAAACACACAATTTAAAATACCACAGCATTTTAAATTATTCTAAAGGAAAATAACTAATAAAATAATTTACACTTGCTAGGACATTGTAGTAGAAGCCTTTGATCTCAGCATGCATGAGTCAGTGACAGGTAGATTCTGTGAGTTTCAGGCCAGCCTGGTCTACAGAGTTCCAGGATAGCCAGTGCTGTTGCAAAGAGAAACCCTATCTCCAATTACTTCCCTGATGGGAGATATCATTCTGTAAATATGTTTCTCATACTGGTTAACGAATAAAGCACTGTTGGCCCATAGGAAAGGAAGATAGGAGGGACTAGGAGACAAGGAGGAAAGAGGAAGTAGCAAGAAGGAGCCAAGATGAAGAGTCTGGAGAAGGTAGAACCGCCAGCCGCCTCTCCCTGGTAAGACCACATGGAAATACATAGAAATGGGCTAATAATTAAGACAGAGCTAGCCGATAAGAAACAAGTAACGGGGCCAACAGCATTGTATCAAATACAGAGTCTCTGTGTATTATTTGGGGCTGGCGTGGTGGCGGGACAAGACCAGGCGGCGGGCAGAAAAACCCAACTCCTTGAATAGTGCTCATGTTAGAAATCAAAGATTTTAAGAAATTATTAGAACATGATTCATACACTATATGTCTCATATGAACACACAGGAAGTATGTCATTTTTCTGAAATCAATACCCATGTCCACAAAAGTCTTGCTATTTTTGTGGATACCCTTGCTGAAAAATGAACGTGGAACTTTCCTTAGGAAAGTTACAAGAATCTTAAAAATAACGAAGAATGAAGAATCCTGCTTGATATTGAGTCTTATTCTTGAGATACACAAACGAAAACAGTTGTCCAAAGAATGAGACAGAGGTCAGTGGGGCAGAGCACAAAATGGGGAAACAGATCCATGACAATTTCTATGATTCCTGAAAAAGGTGAAAATCAATTCAGGGAGGAAGGAGTCTCCCTTTAGCAAATGTTCCTAAAACAGTTAGATAATCACAAAGAAACTAGATCTTAATATGAAAACCCAGTCTTACATGTAAGTAAACTAAAATATGTTCTAGCCTTAAAATACCAAATTGAAAATTACAAGAGAAGAAGGTTTAAGAAAACACAGAAAGAAAGGCGCTTCTGTCCCTGCTGACCATGCTTTGAATTCAAATGGGTTTTGCCAAGTCACAAAGACCCATGTTCAGCTGGTAGTCTGAACAATGGGCAGTGACTGCAGAAGTGACATCGGTATAGTTACAATTTGTCCAAAGGATTATTTGAGATCAGCAATGTTTGAATTGCTAGAAGACCATGAATCTCCAAGCTTACCTGAAAAACAAGCTTAGACACAAAAATCTCTAAGATTCTTCTTTCATTTATTATTAAGCTACCACAAAATTATGTCCACAGAATCATACCTTAGTAATCCTAAAAGAAATGTCTCCATACTGAAGTATTTCACTGGTAATTTAAACTGTGCATTGAAAGATCAAGTTCTCTGTGGGCCTGATTCCAGGATGGTGAAGCTCAAGAAGAGCCCCCCATCTAGCAATGTGTGGGTCATTATGACATGGTTTTCCCAGTTTGAACTTCTTGTTTTCCTTGGCTCCTCATACTGTTTCTAACATGCATCTCATAACATTCATGAGTCTTCAGGTGCTGCCCCAATTTCTCTGAATAAAAACAGATCAATATATCTGGATGTGCAACTGTGAAAGCCTCTTACTGCATCACAATTACAGGCATTTTTCGTGAAAGCAAATTGAAAATAAGACCAATGGGTTGTTTTTCTGAGATTGCCTAGGCATCTCTCAACCTTGCCTTTATGAAGCCTAGTTTGAACAACTTAAAACACTGCCACCATTACCACCACCAACACCAAGAACAACAAAACTGTTCCAGTTTATTGTCTCTTCTTGACTCTATAATAATTGGGTAAATTTGAATTTTCTTCTTTACTCTCAATCTTTGACATTTGAACATGATATGCTCTGCTTCTCCTCTAATAAAAGGTTAAGAAGTGTTCTATTCCCATAATTCTAAAGGTTGGCCCAAAGATAAAATATCATGAAGAACCAGGATATGTAGTTTCACTTAATTTTAGTCCCTGATGGAAACCAATCTTAAAATATCTCACATTCCACAGATTTTATTCATGTATCCACCCTGTTTTTAAGGTAACTCATTTCTGTTTTTTTTTTTTAAAGCAAAACCAACTGGCTGATTTTAGATGAATAGAATATAGCATATTTTTTTTCTGATAAAAAGAAATACAAGGTATGTCATTTCTTGGGACATTTCTAATGAGCAAAGAAAACACTGGAGTATGTTTCATTAAGACACATGATATAAGTAGCAAGCTTTTGTTTTTAGTTGTGGAGAATAAACCCAGAGCCATGAACAAGTTCTGAATGCATTGAATCATTTAGCTTCATTTCCTGTACAAACTCGTTCAGTGATGATGAAGAAGATGGTGAGGATGGCAATATGTATGTCTAGTTGCAATTGTTAGCATGTTTATGTATATGTGTATGCATATGCATATGTACATATGCTACATCCATCTTTAGTCTTGAGAAAGTAATCTCTCTTGCTTCTCATTTAAATTGCTGATGTTATAATGAAAACTCATGAATGTTAGCAGACACATGTTAGAAACAGGATGAGTAGCCGAGGAAAACGAGTTCAAACTGGGAAAACCATGTCATGATGGCCCACACATTGCTAGACACTAGGATACTCTTTGAGCTTCTGTGTCCTGGCAGCAGTATCTTATGACTTTTATGATCCAGGTTCCTTCTTCATTATTTGATTATTTTTTCTCAAACTGAAATACATCTCCCATTTCCTCTTTTGATATTTTTCCTACTTATTTTTTCTTTATCTCCTATTTCTAGAATGTTTGGATGCACCATATGTAAATTCTGATGTTTCTTATACTGGGGCATAGTAAATGTTTTAGGTCAGCACCATAGACAAATCACTAGAGGTCATGGTACTATTTCTTCCCATCTGTCTTTCTATTTTGATTTTTGCCCATCCTGAATATGGAAAATTTATGCCCATGATATATTGGAGAAATAGAAAAATTAATACAAATATTCCTAATTAACTTAAAGTTGCATGCCTAAAGCAATAAACCCCAAAATGAAATTTTGATAATAAAATTGAAACATTGGATTTATGTGCTATTCATACTCAAGAAAAGAAAAAGCAGTATTAAGTTCAGCTTGACTATGACTAATGTTAAATATGAAACTCTTTAAATACACAAGACCTAGTCTATTTTGTTTCACTAAGATCATGACTAATCCTTCCAAACTTATGAAAGTTGAACTAATGCAGTGTTGGCAGTCAACTGTTGGATTCTTACAAGGAAAATAAACGTGACGAGTTTCATTTAAAATTCAGATAGAACTCCTTGTAACATAAAAAAGATTGATGAGCTACTATAATAGGATTGAATGTTTACCTATTTCAGGCTTCAGTTAAGAGTGACAGGTGTATTGTATTGAAATGAACAATCAGATTTGTGTCAAATCTCTAATTCTGACCTCAGTGAAGTCTGCTGTTGTTATCAGTGGCAAATTTTTAGTAAAAGAGCCACCCTTGGTAAAGTGGACAGGAGCTGTCATGCAGATTTCAGTAACAAAAGCTTTGAAACTCACAGTTATGCTCTTTTCCATATTCTGGACATTAGACCATTGGCATTGCTTGCCCAGGTGTCTGTAAAAGTCTCTAAAATATGATTTTTCAAATTTTAATAACATTTTATTTCATTTTGCTTAGTGTGTATTGTAGGAAAAATAGTTTTTACATCTTCCTTTTTAAACCTTTGCCCCTTCCTCAATTATCATTATGCACAATGATCTATCAAAAAGGATTTGGCCTATGGAATTAATTTGATACATTCCATCCTCACATGTCTGTTATCTAAGCTCTTTTCAGAAACTAAGCAAATGGTAGTTTGTTAAGATCTTCATATTCACTTTTTTCTCTCATTTTATTAAATATCCAAAATAACACATACTGATTTTCTATGTGAGATACAGTTCCCTGCTTTGACAACACTAAAGTTGTCAAAGAACTACTTTCTTGTAAATAAGAACAGGTGAAAAGAACCCCTTACTTTTAAAATTATAGGTGAATATAAAACTGCTACAATATATACAATTCAGTCTGTGAATATAGTAGTTGTTTCTGTGAATCACAGAGGTAAGGCAAGGCTTGCTAGAGAAGATGATTCTTTCACTGACATTGAATAGAATGAAAATATGTAACATTACCAGAAGGTGGAAATTCCAGAGAGAGAAAATGGCATTTGAGGAGATTTTATGGTTAAGAGAGGGATGAACAAATATACATATGTATGGCTGTATTTGAGAAACAAAGTTAAAGGAAGATGAGGGATTGAACACATTGGATTCCATTCTTTAAAATCATATAAAAGAGAATGACAACTTCCCAATGTTTATGGCAGGATCTAAAAAATGAGTTGATGTTATGTTTATTTTTAACAAGGTCATTCTGACTTCATTTGAAACAGAGTTTTGTGGCTACAGATGGACTAAAGAGCTGCTATAGTTGTCCAGATATAACATAGTCTTAGCGTAGACAGTGGTGATGGTGGAGGAAGGCAGATGATGTGAGTGATTAGAATCAGTCAAGTTTAGCTGACTTTGAAGAATCTGGCCATCAGCATGGGAGAAGAAGAAGAATGGGGCCATTGCTTAGAATATGCATGTCAACCAGTGGAATAGAATCATTTTTACATGTTAGGAACCTTTAGGTCCATCTGATTAGAAGAGAAGAAAGTGCAGGGTTATCAACAACAAATTCCCCAATTCTGTCTAAATTTACACATAGGAAATTCCTATCAGACCTTTCCAACCTGAAGCCTATTAGCTATATGGGGTGAAAAGTATTATGAAAACAGTGAAATATAAAATCATATGCTTACTTAAAAACATAAAGTTTTTTGTAGGATTTTGTGGCTATTAAAGATAAACTTTGTTGGCAACATTGTATAACAGAGTCAATAGGCTCTACACATCCTGGGGCAAAACCCTATAGTTTTTTTTTTTTATGTATATTGCAAAAAAGTAATTCCGTTCACTTATGTATCTTAAGAATATGAAATTAAAATAGGAAAACTGTGTAATATATATATATATATATATATATATGTGTGTGTGTATAAATATATATATATATATATATATATATATATATATATATATACAGAGAGAGAGAGGGGGGAATTCTCTCTATATCTCTACATCTAATAGATATAGTAAAACACTAAGACATAAATTTTCTACAGTTTGATCTGGAATAATGATCAAATTTGAGGGAGAAACTATGTTAGTAGTGATGGGTGACAGTGAGAGATCTCACGTCTTCTTGATACATTTGCTCTCAACATGGACTGTGGAGCACCAGTGTGAGACTCTGACCATTCTCATGCTTGGTCATAGGTTAAACAGATTTCTCTACCACCCACTCTATGATATACTTGCTATATAGCCACATTCTCAAACAAGGTACAACTCATCTGAACATTAATCTTTTGTTCATTATTAATTAATCATCTTAGTCATTCGGTACATTGACTGAAAGATGAATTATGCCATATCAAATATATACCTATTTTGAAAACATATAGCCTATCATATTCATTGCCTATATATATTGTTTTTCTTTTATCTCTGGTAGTATAGAGTCAGTCTATACTAGAAAACCAACATGAATGACAGCAAAATCTATTATCAATAGTTCAGAAGTGTTTATTAATTCATAATAGTAATGTTCATTTGTTATTTCTGAATGTGTAGTGACTGAGCTGTAATCCTATCAGCATAAATCTGTTAAAGTCTATTGAAGACTGACTTTGTGAAGCACACCTGTAATCCCAGAACTCAGGAAGAAGAGTTGAGAGGATCATGGGTTCAAAGCCAACACAAGGTATAAAGCAAGATCTCATCTAAAAAAAATACTCTATTGAATGTGTCAGTTCATTTTGTAATACCCAACATCAAGTACATATAATTATACTAATTTCTTTTTGACTCTCATCATTGTCTATCTCTGGCAGCATTTTCAATAAGGTTAAGATTCACTAAGACTTGTGCAGGCCCAATCTGGGCCAAATCTCAGCTTGGAGAGGAGAGGTTGGCAATGTGTCCCATCTCTATTCAAAGTATCATTGGCAATTGACAGTTGCTTGAGAAAGGGAGAGTCAGTTTTAAGAGTGCAGCCCCTGGTAATTTAAATGACAATGTTCCAGTAGAGACCACAAATCTAAGACTGTATGGGCATCACTATTTATACTTTATGGGTTACAAAAGGAAAAGAATACTCAAAGTTAGGTGGATAAGGAAGGAAAGGGGTGGTAGATTTGGAAAGAAGTTGGGGGAATGAAAATGATAAAAACACATTGAAGTTTTCAACAAACAAATTTCAGAAGCATACCCCCCATACACAGAGGAAGGCAGAGAGAGACAGAGAGCTAGAGAGACAGAGGCACAGAGAGAATCTAGAGTATGTACTGATCTGTTGACACCCATGTCTAGTGGTCAGTAATCTTCAAGCTCCACTCCTCAAGATCCTTTCTAATCCACTTCAAAGTGTATATGTCACAGGCATGTCTCATGGTGTGGAGGCATGTCACTGTTGTCTGGCGGTAGCAAAAGTACATGAAAATTTGGGTAGTATAAGTTAAATTAAAAGCTAAAATATTTCCCTTACTGAATCTGAATTCTAGGCTAGCCTGATCCAAAGTGGTCATGTGTATACAGAGAAACCCTGTCTTAAAAAAATCTGTTCTTACTATAGCTTTGAATTGACTTCAAGTACATACATAGATTTTGTTTTCTCAAAGTGAATACATTGACATGTGGTGGAGGTGTGGTGGGCTGTGTGACCTCAGATATCCATCAAGTCTTGTTTGCTAATTACAGAAGTGGCTAGAATATAAAACATTAACCAGAGGCTCCTAAAGAGAGGTAGGAAGCTAAGAAGATTCCATATTTTGATGTGAGTACAAAATAAATGGAGATTTTCATATTTGCATGCCACAGTAACCCATGAAAAAAATTTTAACCACTGCTTGGCCTAAACTTTAATTGAGAATACAATGTGAGAGAAAGTTTTAGGACAATACCATGTGTGGATTCTGCATATAGATGATAGATAGATAGATAGATAGATAGATAGATAGATAGATATAAGCAATGAATGCAAATTTGTCTTCATCCTCTTAAAAACAAGAAAATATCTTTGAAAATATTTTTAAGCCAGTCTTTATCTACCTTCATTCTCTAAGGGCTGATGTAAAATGAAAGTATATTACACCCTACCTGCTAGAAAAATGAAAGACTCCTTGAGGAGTAAAAAGTATATAAAATTCATAGTTTAGGGATTAACATTTATGATGTTATTCTTTAGGTTTTATGTTAAAATAGCATATATTCAAGATATTTTATTGATTAAGAGAAAACTGTGCACCATATTTGGTTTATCTTAAAATACTATATAAAAGTTTGCTGGACCATGAAAAGAACAGACAAATTAATTCTATTTATGGAAGCTAAATAACAATGATACAGTGGTTTGTGCTGTTCTTGTTAAATCATGTTTTCAAATGTTTATCATCAAAATTTTGGAAAAACATTATGTAAATTACAGACAGTTTTTGTATTCTGTTCAAATGGATAGAACAAACTCCATATTGTCTTCAGACTCCTGTCACAATATTAATTCTTTATTTTCTTTCTCTTATCAAAAAGATATGATGAGTTAATTCTAAGCATAACTAGACTTTTGGGTATTTAGTGAATTATTTAATACTTCTAAAATATTGTTTTGTGATTACCACTGGGGCTCAAATGAGGGCAGCAGGACAGTCCAGCCTACAGGGACATACAACCCAATAAAAATTCCTCCTCAAGGAGTCTTTCATATTTCTAGCAGGTATGGTGTAAAATACTTTCATTTTACATCAGCCCTTAGAGAATGAAGGTAGATAATACTGGATTAAAAATATTTTCAAAGATATTTTCTTGTTTTTAAGAGGATGAAGACAAATTTGCATAAAATACCTCCCACAATAATTAATTTGAATATGATTGATTTCATCAATATTCAGTATTGATGTGGCTTAACAGCAGCATGTAGCACCTGTTGAAATCAAGGTTTGGATATGTCAATCAACCTGACACTTCTGATAAAGATCATGAAATAATTTCTTGACATGTTTCCTTGCTGAATTGATCCTGACATATAATTTCCATCTTGGTTTCTGATTTGACTTAGTAATTATGCATTATCACCTTAATTTACAAGTAGTACAGATTTTTCAATATATTAAAATATGCCATGTCTATTTGAAAAAGTGATTGTATACACACCTATATCAGTCATATATTGTTTAGAAAGCAATGCTGAAGGCTCGGTGGAAATAGCAATGAACAAGACAGAAACTTATTAACAAAGATCCTTTCCAGTCTCCTAAATGAAACTGGTGCCTAGTATTCAACTCATCCATGTCATCAATCCCTATATACTCTTTATTCTAAGATTCTAGTGTGTTCTGAAGGAATAGCATGAAGGCATGAATTATCTCAGTAGGATTTTACCTTGTCTACTTAAACTTTTATATTAAGACATATATGTATATATACATATACATATACATATATATATATATATGTTGCCTATATGCCTATATTTTCAAGAATGGGGTACTTTGTTAATCTTTTAACTCTTTAAGCTCCTAGTCCCCTTTTATGTCAGTGACAGGATTATTTACACTGCTGTTATTTTTTTTTCCTTTTGTTATATATTATTTTGTTGTCCGGCCATATTTACTAACCTTTGATAGATACTTTAAGTTAGGCAGGATATTTTGGGAAACAGAAAAACTTTTGTAGTCCTACTGATAAACAGTCAATTAAAATGAAAATTCACTTCCCTAACTTTATATTAAAGGTGAAAATACATTATTTTACTTTTTCACTTTGTTTGTTATTAAAATTATCATTTACTTTTTGATTTTTTTTTTCTGTTTTTCTCTTATGTATTTCTTATCCATACTTTGTCATTCAGCAGTTCTAGCCACTACCTGTGGCATTATTATTTTTTCTTTTCTTTTTTTTTTTTTTAAAAACAAACTGATATAAGTTACATAGTCTTAATTTCTGCAACAGTTAGTTTTCCTCTTCTTTTTGGTTATTTAGTTATCCAATTTCTTTCATTTTTCAAGAATTGTGTCAAACTTATTTTATCATTTACAGAGATGATTATGGTGTAATTCCTTTAAATGACTATATAAGTAATGTATATATATAGTACACAAATGAGCTTTTATTGTTTCTTGGCTGCTTTCATGGGATTAAAAGTCATCCAAAGTGCCATTTTTAAATTTTCCCCTTATTTCGTAATTCATATTCTATCTTTGACCACTGCTACCTCCTTAGATCTCAGGAGTAATTTACCTATGGATATATAAACATTTTTCTACTCTAGTGTTTTAACAACAAAGAAATAATAACTATCTGAAAAGTTGAGAAATCCTAGCCTCATTGTTCTGTCATACACCATATGCAAGTGTGGAAACATTGTATCATCCCTTACATATACATAGCGCATGTGTGTGTGTGTGTGTGTGTGTGTGTGTGTGTGTGTGTGTGTGTGTGTGTATGTGTGTATTGACTCAAATATTTACTTTTTAAATGACTTTATCAGGTTTTCACACGTTTATTGACTTTTCTTGTTAGCTGTTTTCCCTAGAGTACTTAAGATACTTTTATATTTTAATTTGTGTTTTTCTTAGACTTTGGGGATTTGAGTTTTGTTGGTCATAATGGCAGTATTGCCTAGGTTGTTAGCAGAAGTCAATTGCACCTATCCATAGGGCTGAAATCCTTACTTTCTTATTGGCTCTCTAGTAGAGTGGAGGTGGTCAGAGTTGCTAGAGGGTCTCAGAGTTTTCAACTGTGATGATTAGTATTTACCCAGCAAGCATGAGAGTCTTTATCTAGATTACAATAATTGAAATGGATGTCCCACCTCAACTGTGGGCAGCAACCATCCTGAGCTGAGGCTGAATATGTTTACCAATCTATTTAGCTTAATCAGCTCTTGTTGATCTGCTACCTGCCTGAAAATACAATATTATCACTGCTTCAGGCTTTTGTTGCCACGATAAGCCCCTCCTTTCTTAAGCTGTTTTGTAAGTTTTTTGTTCATTTGTTTGGTTTTTTTCAACAAGGCAAATAATACACCTATCATCTCCTTTCTCTCTTTTTATCTTTTCGTTCTTTCTTTTTTCTTTTTTTGGGGGGGGGTTATTTTTGTTTGTTTGTTTTGTTTTGTTTTTGTTTTTGTTTTTTGAGACAGGGTTTCTCTATGGCTCTGGAGGTAGTCCTGGAACTAGCTCTTGTAGACCAGGCTGGTCTCAAACTCCCAGAGATCTGCCTGCCTCTCCCTCAAGAGTTCTGGGACTAAAGGCTTGTGCCAACACCTACCACCGCTGGGCCAACACCTTTATTATTATGGCAGAGCCAACTAATCCCTCAAAGACCTGAATTATATCAAAACAAACATACTTCTATTTTTCTCCTAATGCAGTCTAGTTATGGAGCTAGTTTCCAACTCTCAGGCAGAGCCTTCCAATGTTTACCTAGAGAGTCTTACACCAGGGATCTTAAGGACCATCTTAAAATTTTGTGTGTTCCAACTGTCTTGATATTACCTGCCTTAGTAATTCACATAGAAATTGATTAGTTTCTGAAGGCAAATTTAAAATACATTTTAATATTTACTGGTACAAACTCTGACATTTCTCTTTTGATTGAGGCTCTGAAGCTTCACTAGCTTGTCAATATTTGATGTAATTCCTAAATGAACCTTTGGATAAACTCATAATAATGAGTACAGAAAGAATGGCTTATAAGAACTGTGGAGGTTTCTTCTCCTACAGTGTAGCATGCCTTTCTAGTTTTTCAGACTATTTTGACTTTCCTTACTAACATTTAGATCATTATTATGTTTCTTAATGTCTTTTACTACTTTTAAGATGGCTTACTTTTTATTCTGCTTATAAGTAGGACATCTTTCTAGTATGTTTTAGGGGATTATTACATTTTCATATGAAAACTGCTTTTCTAGGAGTTTTGTTTGAACAGTGATTTATTTTTTGGTTCCTTATCTTAATTGTTTTACCTATAAAGTTCAAACTTCTTCAAATAGTGATGACTTCCCTCCTCTTTTCATTTTTCATAATTAGTTTTTTTTAACTTTAAATAAAAACTGAATCATGATGAGCATATTTTACCAGGCATAGAGATCATTATGATTGAACTTACTTATATGATATTGTAGAAATTGATCTTCAAATACTAAAACATACTTAGGACTCAATTACACATATAGTTTTGTAGTGACAAAATGATAACATTTATACCTGCATCAAATTTGTTATTTTTAATACTTTTTTTTTGCACTCCTACTTTTGAAATATTAGTGTCCAGTCTTTTGTTTTTCTTTGTTGGATTTTAAATAACCATGTATACATTTTTACTTGAAGCTAATTGAAATTTTTCCTTTTTGTTGGAATAAAATTTGAATAACATTGTGGTAAACTGCTCTCAACATTCAGAGATACACCGGATCCTATTGTTGTATTTCATTATGTGGCTCTCTTGGCAGCTTCAGTTATTTTGTCTACTTAAATTTTAATCTTGATATGAAAGAGTTTTGTTAAATTGTTTTTCTAAAACTATCATTTATTTCCTCTAATTCAAGATGATGAGGGCTCTGATGTTAAACTGATCCCTTTAAAAGTGAGTAAAATTTACAGTTGTCTTTGATTCAGGGTACTGAATCAAATTCCAGTACCCTGAATCAAATTTTTTTTGCCATAATGTTTATTCAGTAATTATTCTTTAATCATGTTTATTTTGAATATTTTATTCATGTGTGTGCTTCTTGAAGTATTATTTTTATTGTATTAAAGTATTCTACCGTACTGACTGTTTTAAAAAATTTCTCTGATCGTTACTGGAATTTATTTTTATTTTTAGCTCATCTTAAATTTTAGCATTTAATACATTCAATTTTTAATATATTTTAAATATTATTTAATATTAAATAATTTTTAGGCTTTGGTTATTAAGTACTTAAATAATATATGTTGAGTTTCAAGTAGCTTCATCAAAAATAGCTTCATATTTTTGTGCAACAATAACTTTGTTGATATGAGAGGACCTTCTCTCTATAATCTACATGACTTGGTGTGTGTGTGTGAGAGAGAGAGATGCAGAGAGAGAGAGAGATTGGATCTCTCATTAGCCATGGAGAGCACCAACTAAGTTAAATTTGAAACCAAAGAAATCCTTCACTCTCCTCCTCTCCAGTGTTGTGAATAAAAGTGAGCTGCAGGATGTTCAGCTGGCTTACATGGCTTCTTTGGCTCAAATGTAGGTCTATATGTTTGCAATACAAGCAATACAAGCATTTTACTTAGTAATCTCTTGAACTCTTTTTCTAGATTTCTAAAACTCTTCTGAATTCTGGCAATTGTATCTCTTTCTGTGACCTACAATAATTTTAAGCATTTGTTCTTTATAGCTGATTCATGTTTTCTTTAATTATAATATGTGTGCTGCACAGAAGTGGATGGTACTTGGAGCATTGATTTCTATATTGAGTTCAATTGAGTCTAACAGACATTTCTTATGTTTTCAACTCACTAAGATATCTTACTTTTGAATTTTTAGTGTGCCATGATCATTCACCGTCATATACAAATGGTATTTTCACTCATGCCCCTGTCTCTAGTCTCTGGGACATGTACCACCTGTCATTCTTTACTTCCTTTTCCTATGTGGCTACTACCTCATGTGCAAACCTTTATTTCCAGCTTAGAGTATGAAAATTATATATCTCCTGATGGACACCAAATATAGATATTATTTTTACTTTCCTTATTTCTTCTTCATTATAAACAAAGGAACAAGATGAAAAATTTTGACATTCCATACCTTATTCTTGCTGGGATTTTCAGGACAAATGGAGACCTGTCATGGGAACTGTCCATTATTAGGATGTTTTGTGACCTTTCTTATTCTCGTTCTCTATCTTTGAATCCTTCTGTCGGGGTTTCCTTTGTCTGCTCATTGGGATGCAGATTTATTTGTATAGTGCATTTAGCTAGAGGAGTGCATCATTATAAGTGATCTGGATTTGTTTGTTTGAGTGTTTGCTTGTTTTTACCATGATGGCAAAGGTGGTTCTAAACTACACGGCATGGTCAGTTTCTGGTACCTCTTCAACACATTCCATTTGTTGCCTACTCTTTTTAGGAAGTGAATGACATTTGTGCCTCTTTCCCCACTCTTTCTCCCAACTTTACCTATGAAAATCTGTGTGAAGACATTGTCTTATTGAACAAGTAGTGACTAAAATATTTCATTCTTTCTTTGAAAATTTCATATTTAGATAATTTTATCCCTCCTTTAATTCATTCCCAGCCTCATCCTGACCTTGCTACCAATTGAAATTTATATTCTCTTATTTTTTTTTTTTTTACTTTGAAAAAGCACCTGATTCAATTTATGTTGCTTATACTTTTTGGGTATTGGAAGCCACGAGAAGTTATGTATTAAAGTGACTGTTTCTCTCCCAGCATCTATCAAATGTCAATGTTCCTCAACACAGAGTGAGTCTTTGTGCCTACCTCCTCCACTCCAGACCAGTGTTTGGCCTGACTGGAGCTTGTACAGGTTTTACTCATCCTATCACAACTGGGTTTTCACATATGCCCCCTACTTTGTCTAGAAAACAGTTTCCTTGTAGTCAGTCAACAACTACCCATGGTTCTTAAAATCTTCTTTTTCTCCCTTTCATGATAATCCCTGAGCCTTTCAAGGAGAGGGTTTCATATAGATATCAAATTTGGGGTGAGCACTCTTTAGTCTATTAGTGTTTGCACTGACAAATTATAATTTGTGTTAATTTCAATCTACTGAGAAAACTTCTTAGATTATGGTTGAAAGATACCCTCTTTGGCAATAACTCATTAGGAATAATTTTAACATTATATCTACTTAGTAGAATAATAATGCAGATTCTCCTCTGGTGTCTTTGTCCTATTGTCCTATCTAGTCAGAGGTTCTTGGTCCTGATAAAGATGCAAGTGTGTAATCCACCTCATGGAGCAGGTATGAAATACAGTCTGAATGTGACTGGTTAAAATATGTGCTAGTATTGCATTACTGGCATAGATTGCCAGAGCAATCTTTACTGTTGCTTGCATAGTTTATGGCTGGATAATATTGACAATGACTCTTTTCCTCAGTTAGCATGCACAATAGCACTTTCCATCACAATAAAAGCTAGTTCATAGGGATAAAGCTTCCAGGTTGGTCAGGGACCATTTGATTTCTCTGTGCTTTATGATTCAAGCATGTGATGTCTTCAGAAAAAAAGGATCTTAATATCAAATTCTGAAAAGTAACCAAGAGCTATGGCAACATCTTCTAGTGAGTGGGACTATGGGCCAATATATTAACACACTGCTTTGAATATATGAACTATCAAGGATGAAACTATGTGTTTATTTTTCTAATTTATATATGTTGTTTATTCTGGATTTTAATTCATGGATATAGTGATCTATGGTCCTATCCACCTCTCACTTCCCCCTTCACATGATTCTATATCTTCCCCTATCATTTCCCTCTCCAAATTTTGTATTCTTGTTATTTGATAACTCACCAAGTACAATTAGTCATTTCCACATATACATGAATATGGAGACAACCAATGGAGCACTGGAACCCTACTGGTGGCCCAACCCATAAAAAAGAACAGGATGTCTTTCTTCAGCAAATGTCACCTGCTGATATTTCCTCAGTTAAGGGTCTGTCCTCATGAGCTCATCCCCACCTCTGTGATACTATATTCACTGGCTTAATCTTGTGCAGGTGTAATGTAGGTAACCATGGCTGCTGTGATTTCCTAAATATAATAGCCATGTTATGGCTAGAAGACATCATTTTGAACAGCTCTACCCCACCACCTTCCAATCAATCATGACATTATTTGTGCTTCCTGTTCTGTGGTGTCCCCTTAGATGAACAAGAGTATATTTGATAAAATTTCCCCATTTAGGACTGAGTACTCAGACCATTATTCTCAGCACTTTAGCCGGTTATGCATCTCTGCATTGACTTCTTCCCACTGTAAAAAGAAGCTTCTTCAACCAAGGTTGAGCTTAGCCAAGATCTATGGATATAAACATAAATATTTAGAAAGGAATTTTAAAATCATGGCCACTTAGTACATTAACAGTAACAGGGTCAAAGCAGGTGAAATTTGTTTTACTTTGCTACTTGAGATATAGTAAGGTTTAGGATATTTTCAAGATCCCTGATTACCCAAAAGGTGATTTTGTTCTTGCAAATTATTTTTTTAAAACAAGCTAGAAGTCCTTAAACAACCTTTTCACTGACTTGTTCATGATGTGGTTAACAGAGAATAAACTATATCGTCACAGTTAGGCAAATCATCCATATTCCAAGGAATGGGCTAAAAAAAAAAAAAAAAAAAAAAAAAAAAACACCATTATGAAAAGAGAGAGTAAAGAATTGATCAAGGCCAAAGATAATGAGCAAGCAGTGATTGTGAAGATTATGAAAACAATGACACAGCCTCAGGAAAATGAGGGTCATGGGTCTAGGACTAAAAGGATAGATTGGAAATCCCTGACATGTGATTTCAGTACATTTAACCCAAACTGGTCCTTCTATTCTGGACTTCCTTAAATTATTCTTGGTTTTCAATGCTATTATCAACAGCACTATTATCAGTATTTCAAAACAGTGCTGACCTAAACCTACATACATCAATCCAATTAACCAATGTGTACAGATTCTATCTCTAAGTAATTTCATCAACCACACCCTATTCCTGTTCCTGGTGTAAATTCCTTTTCATTTCTATACTGTATTTCTTGGGCAATTGGCACTCTCTTTAAATGGTTTTTAAGGAAAGAAGCCTCTATTCTCTCCCTGCAATCCATCCTTACTACTGCCAGAGTAATCTTTTCATGTAAGATTGACCTCTGACTGTCATTGTGGCATTGCAGCTGTATAGTTTATTTCCTTCATTCTTGCACTTTCAATTTTACAAATAGAAGGTTGGACAAGCACTAGGGGCCATGCTAGCTGTCCTGTGTTTCTGGAATAAGTCAAAGAGTTCAATTATGGATTTTTCTATCAGGCTGACTCAAGTTGAATGGCTGTTCATTTTTGTGTCTGTGTCTTTTATCCCACAAATAATGAATTCCATTAAAATGTTGGTGTGCTATAATGCCATGGGATGGAAAAATTCTCTGCTGCATAAAATATTTTTTAAAAAAGTATAAAATTTGTTAAAAGATGTGAACTTTCTTTCAAATAAAATGGAGCAAAAATGAATAACATTGAGACAACTGAGCACAGAAGAAAAAATATATTTTCCAAAATATAAACGTTTGTATGTAAAAGTGCCGTAAGTTGTAAGTACAGTTTGGTTGAACATGCCTGAAATTTCTTCCAATCACTTTCCCATTGCAAAATACTATAAGAACTATGACTACCAAAGGCTAGCACATTTTTGGCAGAAGCAGAATATGAAACTAGAGAAAGGTGTTTATTCTTTGAAAAGCGATAAAAAGTCCAGTCTCCATCTATCTGTCTTCTGCCCTGCCTCCTTCTCCAGAGACATTGGGATAGAGAATGTCTTTTCTAGGTAGAATTAATTCATCTCAGAAATTCTGAAAGCTCAGCCACATGTCAGCACTGGAAGTTAGCTAATGAAGAGTATCGAGTGTGAGGGCATGCTTCTTTTGCAGACTGTACAGCAATCTAAGCAAAAGGGATAGATACTTGTCTCCTCCCTGATTGGTGTTGAAAAGCTGCAAAGTGAGACACCTGGTAGAAGAAGAGTGTTAATCCACTACTATCTATAGTATCAGTCTAAAGTCAAGCATTACTATGTAAAATAGATTTTCCATATACCCACAATTTTTTGGTGTATATGTGTGGGTGCACAGGTGTGTATACAGGTGTGTTGGTGGGCATGTGGAAGGCAGAGTTCAACCTTGCATATGATTGCTCAAGATCTATCCACCTTAGATTTGTTGTTGTTGTTTGTTACAAGTAGTTCCCCCCATCCCCCGCTGCTGCTGGTCTTGTCCCGCCCCCTGTGCGCCAGCCCCAAATAAGGCACAGAGATGCTGTATTAGATATAATTCTGTTGGCCAGGTACTAGTTTCTCATCGGCTAGCTCTGTCTTAATTATTTACCCATTTCTATTAATCTAAGTATTTCGACGTGGTCTCATCTTACCGTGGAGTGGGTCCAGTGTCTGGTCTCCCCAGTCTCTTCAAGCTGAATCCTCCTTACACAACGACATCTCCCATCAGTTGTTGTTGTTCAAGGGCCCACTGATTAGGCTAGACTGGGCAGCCAGTGAGCCACTAACACTGGCTTGTTCCTACCAGTCTAGCAGTGAAATTGTGTGCCATCATGTCCAGCTTTATGTGAGTCTGAGTTCTCAAGACTGGACTGAGATTCTCAAGTTTGAGGGGTAAGAACTGAGCAGCTGACTCATTTTCTAAGAATCTTCACCAAATGCTGAACTTTAAATTGTTATACCTTTTTTCCCCCAAATAAATAGAGTGTAATATGGTTCCTAATTCTTCGTGTGGAATATAATACAATGATTTACTGACATTTTTCTGTTCTCCACTTGTATAGACACAGGGAAAGACCAAATTAACAGCTATTAAGCAAATATCCTCCCAATTGATAAAGCTTTAGTAGCTGGCTGGAAAACAGTATGTTTGAGTTATGTCTAGTTCTTATGATATAGTTAAAGTTTAGTTACCAAAGAATCCTGTCAACATCCTCATATCTATCTGCATATTAAAAGACTGTTTTATTTTCTTAGGCTTTTGTGATTTTATAATTGGATTGTGGACTTTTATGAGAATAAACGAATTTGTTTTACAAGGTCAAATAAGAACAATTTAAAATTCATATTAGCTGAGGAAATTGTTAAAACAATTGTTAAACAAGCAGCCTGAAAACTTAAGTTTCTTTTCCTGGTAACCATCTAAAAGGCAGAAGCATCTGAGAAATCATCTGAAATTCCAGCAGGCTCCCATAGGCAGATGGAAGCAAGTCTAGATCTCAGAACAGCTATTCTGTTTTCCTTGGTGGTGAAAAGACCCTGTCACAAATACATAAGCAATGAGGAAAGATGAAGATCAACATCTCAGAGTTGTCCTTTCTCTTCTATGTATGCATCCTCACCCACATACACCTCTATGCACAGATATACTTTCTCTCTTTCTCTCTCTCTCTCTCTCTCTCTCTCTCTCTCTCTCTCCCTCTCCCTCTCTCTTCTCACACACACACTAAACAAAAACCTTTAGTTCATGGAACATGTGCGTATACATCATCTCTCTTTTCTTGTTTTACTATTTGCATGAAGAATCAAATTTTTCTCAGTTCTTGGAATGCGTAATGCAAACAGAATCATTGTTTTATAATTATGATTGTTTTGTCATTTTTTTTTAAATTTGATCCTGTCATGAAGAGAGAGATCCTTTATGTCCCACAGACAGATTGTGGTTTATGCTTTTTGAACATACTGAGTCTTAATGTTCACCCACCATGGAGCAGTCTCATAGCAAGCTCTGGTTTGTGAGAGCCATCATTAAATGAGGGTGTTCTCAGAAGCAAGCATAGCCATCAAAGCATACACTGATGGGTGTGGGAATGTCAGGACCCCTGTCTCTCAGAAAATGATGCTAGGTCTGTAGAAGCTGTGTTAAGTTGCAGATAAGATAGTCTTTTGATAATGTTAAGAGCTATTCAGAAGATGCAAGGGATGGTTTAAAGGGGTGGTTTATTTTTTATTTTTTTCTCCTTTGATTTGTCTTATTAGATTTTTATTGTTTCTGCATTTGAATTTTTTTCTTTTGTAGTATTGGGGGGTGGTGAGAGAGAGAAGGGGATGAACAGGAAGTAGAGTTGGGAGGTCCTCAGAGTAGTAGAGGTAGGAGAAAAATATGAACAAAATATATGTATAGTGATATAGTGACTTTGTCTGCACCTGTGGCACAGACCACACCCATTTGGGGTGGGGACAGGGGTGGATGTTACCTGCGGGAACGAGGTTTGAGTAAGGAGCCCTGAGAGCTCTCTTGCTTGCAGCACGGGGACAGGAGAACATCCAGAGGCATCCTTGGGACCAGGAACCTGCTGGTGTTCATCTGTCTATGTTGTAAGTTATTTCTCCCTGAATAAACATCTATTCAGCTTACTTATTTCTCCTGATCCTTAGTAATCCTCAATATCTATGGTATGAAAAACATTTTTTTAAGTAAAAAAAAAAAAAACGTTCTCAACCTCACATACACTTTTTTAATATACTCTTCTTAAGAAAGAGAAACCAGATTTGAGGGTTATGAACACTGTAGCTGGTAACCCATATGCATTTAGCTACTTAGCTCTTTGCTTAATTTATATATAAAGGTATAGATGATGCAGAAAGTAACTCACATAGTTATAAAAAAATTACCTAGCAGGTTTCTTACTACATACTAAACTGGATAAATATTCCTCTTGTGAATTCTTCATAAGCAGGCATTTCATTGTCAATTTCTTCTTATTAGCTTGACAACAGAAATTCAATCCACACGAGTTGATGTTATTTGGGAAGTGTTGTGGGTTGCTGTCATTTTTAAAGTGTAATTACATTTGCTCATGTTCTGATGATACTCCACACTTTTCATTCATTTTCTTGATTCTGCCCAGGCTTCTAAAATTGCCAGATGGCAGGGTTTTAAATTTGGAGGGACCCCAGAGATCTCTCGTGCCAACTTTCTCATTTTTTAGAATGGGGAATGAATGCCAAGGTAAGAAAGATGACTTATTCATTTGTTTTCAGAGTTCTGTCACCAATCTCTAAAAGAGATAAAGCACCAACATCATAGAGATATACTTTCCCATGTTCTTTTATACAAAGGCCACATCAGCGGGCATATTGCTCTCACTGACATCATTTTTTTTTTTTTTTTGGTATAAAATGATAAACGTTAACTGACCATGTGTGAATAGATTTAAATAACCAGAAGTAGTATTTACACACATAGGATTTAGTTTATCCAGCTGTGACTAGAACACTTCAATTTCCTTACTTCATTGTATGCCACATCTTCAAAAATGTGTATGGAATAAAGTTTTAGCATATGAAAATTTAAAAAAATGTTTATATCCAGACTTGGCAACACTACCCTGTAAACCTAGCAATTGGGAGATTGAGGCAAGAGGAATATACATCCAAAGGACAAGATGGGTTATACAATAAATTAAGAAGGACAGAAATGAATGAATGAATGAATGAATGAATGAATGCAGCGATGTTAAATTTGTTACTAACAATATGTGAGGTCTGTTGAGGCTGATGCTTGGTACACCAAAACACTCATAGCTTGACAATTTTTTGAACTCCTTTTCAGTGCCTGGAAGGGTCTCGGTGGCACACTGATTATGGGATAGCACAGTACATCCTTGTCTTTGAGGCACAATAGATTGTTTCAAAATGGCTTCAAGCAAAATATAGGTAGCAATCAAATGTTGCTGAAAGTACATTTATCATTGCCTAGTAGACAGTAGACTTGATCTTCTGCTGAGGACCTTGTACTGTTGCCTACAGAAGATGAAAAGCAGAGAAAGCCACTTAACTGCATGTCACTCAGGTGACACTTGACATTTGAGAATTTATTGGGCACAAGCCTGGAATCTACTGTAGGTGTGTTTACCTCTTTTTAGTTTATGTTAAAGTTGAGGGATCTTTGGTATGTGGCTATGATAGGAAGGGTTAAGGTTGTGTTGGGAGCACCTAAATTGCACAGTTGTGGGAACTGAGAGTTGACCATTACCAATGATGATGGTGCCAATTGAACCCTGAAGTCATTCTTGGGGCATGCTTTGAGAGGTTCTCCTTCAATCTGCTGATGCAAAGGTCTCAACGCCTGTGAGGAGGCTGCTTTACATTTTCAGCTTTAAGAATCTGAGAAAAAATTATTCAAAATAAAATCTCTTAATGATTGAAAATAATTCTCTAACATTCACGGCATTACAGAGATCAATATCCTATTTCATTACTAAATGAACAGAAGTATCTTTTGTATAAAGATCCATAGGCTTGTTTTTTCAAATTTTTAATTTTTATGTGTAAGAGTCTTTTGCTCTCTTATATTTATGTATATCATATGTATACCTGATGCCCACATCAGCAAGAAAATGCCATAGGATTCCCTAGAACTAGATTTACAGATGACTGTGAGCAACTGAATGGGGTTGAGAATTGAACCAGCCAGGGTTATCACTGCTCTGTTGAGCCATCACTCCAGTGCCATGGATTATGAAGTGTAATCATTTGTCTTGTCCCTTAAAGCATTCTGTCAGGAGTTTTAACACCCCTATTCCTATTGAAAGTCTTGGTTCCTTTAAAAAAATATATATGAAGTAACCAAGTAGGATGCATTCTATTTGAGATCTGTTTTGCTTTTTCTTGATTCCGAAGACCTCTTTCTTTGATTTTTATCTTTTATTTACCTGAAATGTATTTTCCCACTAAATATATATATATATATATGTATATATATATAATTTATACATATATATGTATAAATTTTATTCTTCTCTCATGTAGTGCTGCCATACCACCCCGCTACATCCTCTCTCATAGTACCCACTCCTCTTCCTTTCCCTTCAGGAAAAGGCAGGCTTTCCAGAGATAGCAACCAAAAATGTCATGTTAAGTTATAATAAAGCTAGGCACATGCCCTCATATTAAGGCTGGAGGGGGACAACCCCAGAGGAGGAAAGGGGTATCAAAAGCAGGCAAAAGAGTCAGAGATAGCCCTTGCTGCCACTGTTAGGCGGACCACAGGAACAGCAAGCTACATAACCATAACACATATGCAGAGGACCCAGGTCATATCTATTCAGGCTCCCCATTTTTGGGTTGAATCTCTGTGAGCCCATATGAGCCCTGGTTATTTGATTCTGTGGGAGATTTCATTGTGGTGTCTTGAACCCTCTGCCTTCTACACCCCTTCCTTGACCTCTTCTGCAAGATTACCAGAGCTGTGCTCATGATTGACTGTGGTCTCTGTATCTGCTCTCATCATTTTCTCAATGAAACCTCTCATGATGATGATAATCCTTGGCTCCAACTCTACAAGTATAGCAGAATATCATCAGAATTCATTCTGATGTGTGACTCTGTGTTTGTGTGTGTGTGTGTGTGTGTGTGTGTGTGTGTGTGTGTGTGTTTGTGTGTATGTCCTTGTTGTTGTCTCAGTCCCTAAACTGAAAGCCTTGCCTAGTTACAAATAGATGGCCGACTCAGGTTCCATCCTCCCATTAAGTAGGAGTCTTCAGTAGGCTCACACCCATGCATTCCTGTTTTGGGGAATTCATCAATCTGATTACAGGGGAAGGCCAGTTCAGGCACCTCTCTACTATTGCTAGGAGTCATGGATTTTGGTAGATACCCTAGTATCAGGTTACTCCCAAATCCTATAGTGGCTCCCTATTAAAGATATCTATGGGGTTTGGGAGAAACTTGGTGCTAGGTGCTTTTGTACTGCATTCCTTTCCTCCTAGGCCATCTGGATCCTTCATGTACCCCATTTTTAAATTGGATTATTTGATTTGTTAATCTAGTTTCTTGAGTTATTTTGTGTGTGAGTGTGTGTGTGTGTGTGTGTGTGTGTGTGTGTGTGTGTGTGTGTGTGTTTTGTCAAATTCAGGTGTCCATAATTGTGTGGATTTATGTCTGGTTATTCAATTTGATTCCATTGATCAATCTGTCTGTTCTTATGCCCTTAAGATGTGGTTTTTGTTACTATAGCTCTGTAGTAGACCTTGAAATACAGGATGGTGATACCTCTAGAAGTTCTTGTACAGGATTGTCTTATCTATCCTTGATTTTTTTTGTTTTTGCATATGGAAGTGAGTATTGTTATTTCAATGTCTGTAAAGAATGTTGTTGTAATTTTTATGGGAATTGTGTTGAATCTATGGATTGCTTTTCTTAACATTACCATTTTTAACAATGTTAATCACACTGATTCATAAGCATTAGAGATCTTTCCATCTTCTGATATTCTCTTCAGTTTCTTTCTTCAAAGGCTTGAATATAACCTACAATATATTCTGTTTACGGTTTCCACTCCCCCTACATTTCCAAGTCCCCCCCCCACTCTCTTCCCATCTATATCATTATTAGAAAATATACAAGCATTCAATGAGTAACACAACACATTACAATACACTGTAATATGATACAATACAATATAATATGGTATGATATGATACCATATGATAACAAAAACAGAGATTGGGCGACACAAATAGAAATATAAAAAAAAAAAAGGTGTCAAAGAAAAACCACAAGGATAGCATACAGATGAAGAGACATACAGATTCACAAATGCAAAAATTGCCCCACTCAAAAAACAAAAAATAACCACAAAAAAAGCCCAAAACACAACATTACTAGAAATCATAATATATATGCAAGGTGTAAAGGGATAAAAGAAACAGAAAAGAAAAATGCCTGACTCAATAAGTTTTGTCAGTTCTAGACAATAGGGTGGGACCCTCTACTGCTTTCAGTGATTCACTTTCATTGTTCCCAGGTTAACAGATATGTTGGTTCTTCTGTAACATCAGAAAAGCAGAGTTGAGTTTAGTGGCGAGGCTGTTTCCCTGGTAACCCAGGGAACCTCAGTCATATATATCCATGGCGAAGAATCCAAGGTACCTGCTTGTCATGCTCAGACAGAAGTGAAGGTCATCCCACACCACTCTCCAGCATCCCAGCTCATATGTTTGACACTCAGATCACATTTTCCAGCGAGCTTAACAGAAATGTTAAGTTCTTGAATATCCATGATCTGATGTCCAGAATGTATACAATGATCAGTGTCATTATTTTCTGCATACACTGCATCTTTCAAGTCAACTCCTAGAACACACAGATTTTAAACTCAGTATGCCTTAAAAATATTGTAACAAATTAAGTTCTCGGCTCAGGAATGTCCCAATGACCAAGTTTTGGAACACTTTTGAAAATTGTTTTTCAAAGATTTCAGTGCTTGTCTGGAAGGGGTTATGTCTTGTTCTATCCAGCCTTCAATACAAATGAAAATATTTGAGACATTACTGAAATTAAATGTTTGGTGAATTGGTAGATACATGAATATTTTCTCTTTGGATCACATTTTTCATCTCAGCACCAAGAATTTTCAGTTTAGTCACATCATTTTCTATCAGATTAATCTGTCCTCATTATTGGTTATTTGATTCTGATATTTGATTCTCTCATTGCATGATTGTGCCTCAGTCCTTAATTCTGACCTCTAATTCTTGGTATGTAAAATCTGGAGGATGACTCAGCAAGAACTCATGTTTACTGTATAAACTTCATAAATGAGTTTTACTCATGGAACCAAAGTGGACGGGATGAAATCAACTCCTAACAGCTGTCCCCTAACTTCTACATAAAGCTGTGGCACATACATGTTTTCTTTGTCTCTGTCTTTGTCTCTTTGTCTCCCTACACCCAGGGAAAGATAGAGATACACACATAAAAGCACAGCAAGGGGTGACAATAATAAATATATTTTAAATGTTAATAAAAATCTAAGCCCAGACTGGCAAGTTGGCTTAGTGGGTAAAGTGTGTACATGAAGGCTTGAGTTTAGATCTCCAGAACCTTTGGAAAAAGCACCTAGATTGATGAGAGTCTTTAACCCCAGTCAGAGTCGAGGAAAACCGACACAGATGAATCCCAGGAGTTCAGTTTCTAGAAAATCTAAATGACATTACAAACACTAGAATCAGTAAAAGATTAATGTATATTGGAGTGCTCACATCAATCTCTGGATTTCATACGTGCCTGCATATGAAGTACACACACACACACACGCACACACACACACACACACACACACACACACACAAACACACATATCTAAGCTCCATGCTACACAAAAAAAGTTAGACATAGCATGGTTCTTCTTTATCTGGAATTCTCAAAGTTAAATTCGAGCTATGAAGACTGCCTGGCCCTTCCCCAAATGGTCTGTGAGCCATATAGTTTTCATCTATTTGCACATACTTTGATGTGCCTATGAGGCCTTTCTAACATGTTTACCATTCTTTCAAGCTGTTACTTAGATGTCCCTATATTCCACAGTGGTCTCTCTGCTCTACCTGAATGGTACAAAATACATTTCAGTGTTAGACAACCAGCTAGGCTACCATACCAGCAGAAAGGGACCATCTTGAAAACTGGGTAAAATCCCCTTTGTCTTTCATGTCTGGCTTTCAGCTATTAAATATTTGGTGAGTGAGTAAAAAAAAAAAATTATCCAGCAACAATAGTATTCCTCTTGGGGAAGTAATTCCTAAAGATTGGCCTTATAAATAATAAATCCTCAAGTTTCATTTGTGCAGAAAGAAAATATACACCTCCCAAACATGTTTAATTTGGTCTAATACCAGAAAGATTATATTAACATGAGATGAAAAACCCATGAAATATGGTTATAGGATACATTTCTTCATATAGCAGTGTGCTTTGCAACTTTAGAATAATGTGTTTAGAATATTTTACAAAATTGCAGTGTTGGAATGGGATGTCTGGTTGGTGATGCACACAGCTTGGCCTGTGGTGCTGGCTGCTGTAGGGAGTCCCCTTGGTCACATCTTCCCCATCTGTACAGGCAGCAGCAAGTGGAACCAGAGTTGTTCCATATGCGGATTAGTCTATGGCTTTTTCTAAAGGCTCCAAGAGGCAAGCTTACATTTTGTCTTCAGATCTTTATATGAAAATACCACTGTGGATAATGAGGCTGTTGTATGCATAATTTAACTTTAGGAAGCCTAAATTCTGCTGCAAGGCAAATTGGTACCTAGAGGCATGCAATTTGCATGGGGATTTCAAGTCCTCCTATTTTGTATTGTCCCTGGCCTAGTGTTACTTTTTTCCCCAAATTATTCTCTCTTTTTCTTTGAATCCATAATTCTGAGATTGTAAGTAGATTACCATGACTTTCTTAAATGGTGGTTGCAGACCCCCCCACACACCAATAGGGCCTGCTTTGACAGTTTCTTGAGATTTGTCTTAGAGGTTGGCAAAGCCTGATTCCAGACCTCAAGGGCAGTCTCAGTAATGGGCTCCTGCACTCATGTTCTGCCTGATGAGAGCTTTTAGGGGCAGCTGAGCCTGAAGCTGCCCAGAGTGGGTGGATCTGATTGAGTCCTTGGTTGCTGACTTCACAGCTCAATCTGTCAATCTGTTTGGAGACAGACGGTTAGAGAACTGTCTGTCTGATTTGCCTCGAAAAGAATTTGGCTTCTTGGCTGAAGTCTTCAGTGACAGACTGCTTTCCTATGCTCTGGGCTCTGGAACATGACTGTGTTGGCATGGATACTGATTTCACTTTTCAAAGCCTTTCAGAGCAAGGGTGTGTGTATCAGGATCAGGAGCTCAGGAGAACAACCTGCTGATTGTAACTAATATTTCACTTACCATGCCATGGACAGTGTTGACATTGTGGATGATGCCTAGGGCTTATGTGTTAATCAGTTCTGCTTCTTTCATAATGAATATTCAAAAGCACTGTGCTTCGACTTCATGAGGCTGTGCCATGTATCCTGGAAATGATCTAGTTCATTCTCTGCAACCATGTTGGCTTCTTTTGTGGTTTTGTGCTACTGGTTCAATGCATAGATGCCTGGAATTACCTTAGGTTTTTCCACAATCAGCCAAGAAGCCAAAAGGAACAAATGATACAAAAAAAAAAAAAAAAAAAAAAAAAAAAAAAAAAAAGGAAGAAGAAAACAATTAGAAAAGGGTGTGCTTCCTAGGAATGCCATTTTGTCTACAACTGGAAGACAAACTAAAATAAACTTAACAATGAAGTAGTTGAACATGTGTTGACTAACTGTTCAGCTAGGCAAATTTAAGGACACTGTTCCAATCTTGGTAATGAAACCCTGAACCTGAGGGCCCCTGGGGTCCTGGGATGTTCAATTTTCACAAAGCCCTATTTTCTATTCTTTGTAAACATGACTGTTTATAGATGACTGTGAGGTAGGCAGTGACTGAAAACAAGTTAGCAGAGTGTGGGTAGAGACAATCAGATTCCCAGAATCTCCAAGTCAGCTATCACGTCTTTTTGGTTTTCTGTTTGTTTATTTTGTTTTGTTTGTCTGTTTTTAATGAATAAGGAAATATGTAGAGGGAACTTTAAATACCTTTGTCATATCTTCAAAAACACTTCTGAAGTGGCATTATTTACTTCCTGTTGTAGTTGAGAAAATAGAAACTTGGTAAATTAAAATCACTTCAGAGTCACTGAAGACAGTAGCATCAAGATTGGAGTGCAGAGACTGTATTTAGAATTTTTGCTCCATTTGAATCTCTGCAAATGTCTAATTTTTAAAAACTTAAGTATTATTTGCCTTCTATAAATTCTATGATTTGAGGTTTTGAGAAGATAATCATCTATCTGACATATTTTTTTATTTAATTTATTATTTTACATGTCGATCCCAGTTCCCCCTCCCTCCCTCCCTCCTTCCCTCCCTTTTACCCTCTCTGCCCTCTCACATGCACTCTAAACACCTTCCCCTCCCATCCCCCACCCCAATTCCATATGTAGGGGAATGCCATCCAGTTGGGGTCATGTAGATCTGACAGGTCATGTGAAGTAGGGACTAGGGCTTCTCTCCTGTCTCTAGGTTAAGACAGTTATCCCTCCATGGGGGATGTGTTTGAAATGTCCTTTTCTGCACCAGGGATAGATACATCCTGGCTCCACTGTCTGAGGTTCCTTAGACTGCTCAGTCTTTCTGGCTGAGACCAATATTCAGGGGGCCTGAATCAGTCCCATGCTGGATTCCCAGCTATCAGTCTGGGGGCCTGTAAGCTCCTCCTTGTCCAGGTCAGCTGTCTCTATGTGTTTCTGCAACCTGGTCTTATCCTCTCCATCTGCATCTGGATTCCAGTTCTACTCAGGTATGGATGTTTGCTTCTGCTTCCAACAGGTACTAGATGAGGGCTCCATGGATAAGTTAGTTGTTGATCTCACTATCTGGGAAGGGCATTTATGGTACCCTTTCCACGGTTGCAGCAGTCTTGTAGTTCTCTAGACCTTTCTTTGGGTTCAATTTTCTCTTCAAACCAATATTGGCTCCCTCTTTTATGTTCTCTCTCTCTCTCTCTCTCTCTCTCTCTCTCTCTCTCTCTCTCTCTCTCTCCTGTCTTCTATTCCTAACTGGGCTCAATCTTCCTAGTCGCATGTGTTTTCCTTTCCTCCCCCTCTCTTTCTCCTACTTCTCTCTCCATTCACTGCCCTTCCACTTCCCCTGTGCTCTGGGGAACTTGTCTCTTCCCACTTCTGTGAGGGACTTTATATGAATCTTTTAGAATACACCTTGTATCTTAGTTTCTCTGGTGATCCTTTGCTCTAGGTCTCAAATCCATTTATGAGCGAGTACATACCATGTGTCTCTTTTTGTGACTGGGTTACCTCATTCAGGATGGTTTCTTCAAGTGCCATCCACTTTCCTGCGAATTTCAAGATACCGTTATTTTTTTCTGCAGAGTAGTATGTGACATATTCTTGATGTTAATTGTTGATTGCTCTTAGGAGACTATGAACTAGAGATATGATTTACCTTTCTAGAAGCAAAGAAAAGAGGCATGCTTCATATGTAAATAGTAATTAATCCAGAAATGACAATTTAATTCCAAAGGAAAATTCCTTAAAATGTGGTGGCATAGAACCTGGGCATGGTGACTTACAACTGAAGTCTCTGTACTCGGGAGAGTGAGATAGGTTATGCACTGCTTTTGAGGCAAGCCTGGGGTTATAGCATAAAACTGTCTCACAAAACCCAGAGAAGGAATAAGAAAAAGAAGAGGAAGGTATAAAGTTATGGAGAGTAAAAATGACAGGATGTAGTTTTATGTTTCTTGATCAGGAAATAGAATTTGTTCTGTTTAGTTTCATGTTTCTTCTTCTTGTGACTCAAGACTGATAATTGCTTTTTTTGTGGGGCACTCTCCAAGAGTTGTCCATGTTGCCGAACAACCTGGGCTTCTGATTGTGCCTAAGAGTTAAAGATTTATGTCATGACAAAACCAATGACAGCGATGACAATCCTGACTTTTATATAATGGTAAGGAAATCTCAAGAAAGCTCTAGAATTTTATTTAATTCTAAGACTTTCATAATTTATGTCCTGTCATCCTCGAATAGCACACTTTGTGTTCTTCTAGTAAAGTAGGTTATAAATCACATGTGCTTTTCTCATTATAACCTAATGTGAACAGTCATCATCTGCATCAGAATGCCTTCCCAAATTCACATATGCATTGAAAATAAGAAGGTATGATTACTTAAAATCTATGACATATCAGATAGTACACTAGTTCACAATACTGAATAAATTATTAAAATACCTTTAAAATGTTTACACCTCCTCATTTTTAAATATAATACTTGCTGGGTGGCTGCCTGACCCTAAGCCAAGAAATTATACACAGGTGTGAGTTCAATAAAATCCAGAGATTAAACAAATTTTTATGGAAAGTGTCATAAAAAGTAGAATGCAAAGAGCTGTATGTTGCATAACTCGTTCTCCCTTTCTGAATTTAAACAATGAATTTTAACATGCATGCATTTTGTTTTAATCAAATCAAATTTTGCCCTCTCCCTCCCCCACAACCTCTCCTAGGATTAGATACAGCACTGATGTTTATAATTTTCTCATACACATTTAAAGTTAGGTATTGCTGATACTAGCTGAACTATATAACATTTATTCATTTGCTTTGTGGACTTCAGCAAGTTTATAGATTCAAGGATTTCAGGTAAAACATAGAGATTTCATTCATCTTTGCGATCTTTATCCTCTACATATGAAAGCATGGGTTCCTGTGATTTAGTAAGGATAACAAGCATGTTTAACAACTTGTGATCTATAGAGGAAATAGAAGGGCTGATTAATACATTTCTTTTTTTTACATCGTACTTTTATATTGTACATGGTCATTTACATCTAATGCTGTTTGATATGGTAACATTTTCAGGGGAGTGTGAACAGAATTATAAAAATCAAAAATCATTTAAAAAGTAGTTCTTCCTCCAGTTCTTAGAATAAAACAGCTCCATCTGGAAGACTGTTAATCAGAGCCTTGTGATGAATGTTGTGGGAATAATGAAGACTAAGAAGGAAGAGAGAAAAGGAGAGGAAAAAGGGGGAAGTTATGGTCTTAGCATAAAATAAAGTGAGAGTGACAATGAGAACTGTTTTCTGAATGTTCTGTTCATTCATATATATGTATATATGTATATATACATATATATGTATATATATTTTGCTATTGTCCTCTAAATTGTGACAATATTGCTTGTATCTTAATAGTCAATTATTGTAAACCTCCTTTTAATAGCATTGTTTATTCAATTATTTGTCTGTAACTGGCATACCCACAAGTGATGATACTATGAAAAGTACCATGTACTCATATATGCATACACCCATCCTCATCCTCTCTTCTAATCGCAAAGCTCCTCAAATCAGAACTTTCCACAGCTGGAACTTTATGAACACTGGCCAGGATGGGGTTAGTCAAAGCCTAACAAATACAAGTTGATATAATTGTAAGTTTATTTCTTTTAATCTATTACTCTGGTGAAATACAAATCTTATTGATGGACTGGATAATTGCAGTTGCAAGTAACAGTTATCTATCATTTGAGTGGGTACACATGTGATACTGACATTCTAGTTATGGTTAAGCACTCTGATGATACTTATTCTCTGTATTTGACCAGTTGTGAGTTTCTGCATTAACTGCCCTCCAATGCACCATGAAAATTCTCTGAGGAGACCAAGAACAACACTAATCTATGGTTATAAAGTTATGTATTAAGAAGATACTTTGATAAGTATGTCCATAGTTCTGGGCACTGAAGATTAAGCTCTTATCAGGTTTTGGCTCTGGCAACCCTCTCTTTGACTTGTCATCAGCCTCAGCCTTGAGTGTTCCCATGGCCAAACCTTTATGCCCAAGCAGTGGCATTACTAATATTCCAGTTTTCCTCTTATAATTAAGACATACCCTTAGAATTGTGTTAATTTTAATCGTTTCCTTTAAAAAAAAAAGCCCATATCCAAAATATTATACTGAAGGTAAAGACTTAAACCTCTGAATTTTAGGAAAAAAAAAATTTTGTTCACAACATAGTAAAGAACTGGTGCTTCTGTCATGAAAAAACAAACAAACAAACAAACAAAAAACAACTATGTCCCCATTTCTCAGAGTTTCATGAAGAAAGCTTCTCCTGAAATGAGGTGGACCAATTTACTCATTGGTTTACATTTCATTTTGCTTTAGAGAATTATGCTAAAATATGCCCCTGAGGCTGGCCTCCAACTTGTGATTCTTATGCCCTAGAATCTTGAGTGTCATGGAGTGCTATGATTATATGTTTGCCCTATCATGCCTGCCTTCCTCATTGTTATTCTGGGTTATAATCATGTTTGGATGTTTCTTATGTGAGTGTATGTCCTCAAAGCATGAGGCCTTCAGCGAAATCCCTCAGTGGCTGGAGTGATGCTTCTGACTCAGGGTCAAATTCAGATCTCTACTGCTTAGTCAACCAGGCAAATGTCCATTCTGTGAGTGCAAAAGACTATGGGTCATAGAACTCTGCTGTAGTCCTAAACAGTTTGAGGTCCATAAGCAGTTTGAGCAAACGTGATTCATTTTCTATCTCTCACCATGGACAAGGCTTATAGACTGTAACTGCTTTGGAATTATTTCAGGATGAAGGACCATGTCTTGTTTCTTATACCCCAACCCTCGACATTATATTATAGATGTACATTATCCATTATCACAGTAAAAACATTTGAATAAGTGAATGAAGAAACACTACCTATTCAAGTTCCATGACAGAATGAAATGTATTTGATAATATAAAAAAGTTAATGAGGCAAAGTCATTGAATGTGAATGTGTTGTTTCATTAATGTTTAGTTCTATAATGGTATAGATTCTGTTGATGGTAAATGCTTATAGCACATATTTATTTATTTATTTAGTTATTTATTTATTTATTTATTTAGGTTTTAGTCAATTAATGCATGATCACAAAAACCACAGATCTGGGGCATTTTCTGGATCTTTCCACTGCCTTCAGAGCAGAGCCAGAAAGAAAAGTGAAGGATGAAGCCAGCCGGACAGCTGGAGCCAGCAGTCCCAGGCAAGACTGTTCCAGGAGCATGGAAGGAAATGTCAGCTCTTTCCATTTTTATAGAGATATTTTTAGGATGGTTTCTTTTCTTCTTGGCTAGAGCCAGTGTGCTACTTTATTAAGGAATTGAATTCTACTGAAGAAACAAACTTCTTTAAAAGAAATATTTCAATGAGAAGAATTTAGCTAATTTTAAAATTAAGAATCATGTTTTCTCATACTAGTCTCACATTTTCTGGATGCTTATTCTATTGATTTTTTTACAGGATTTTTCCTCTCTTTTTTCAGTTGTTTTCAATAACGAAAATTGTTACAGCATTTTAATTTTTAAATTTTCTTTTTTTAAAAAAATATAAGAATGAAAATTACATTTGGAGAATACCATACTAATTTGGGTCAGGTGGAAATAGAAGGCATCCTGAGCAGGGGTTTGAGAGTCAATAACATATTTCAGAAGCAAAGGCAAGAAAATTTTTAGATTTCTTGTCATACTACAAGTCGACTCTAAAAAAAGAGAGAGAAAGGGAGAGAATGTTTAGTGACCACACAAGATGTTCATGGTAGCACCTCAGGTTCATGTTGTTTCTGACCTGAAATTCTAGTGTCTAATGTGCATTCCTCTTTGCAATATCGAATCCCTGCTCTACATTAGATAAAATAGGCTGCAGAAGGCCAAGAGAGCCAGCCTTGCATGTCTGACCATAAACAACCCATCAAAAGAGCAGAAGCTCTATGATTTTGGCTGGAGGTTCTGAGCTCCTTAGGTGGAGCTCATGGGTTTCATGAATTTAAGGATATTGCTTTTCTGGACTAATATATATATAATAAATATGTATGTTTAAAAATGTTAACTCTGAATATATCATAATGTTATATAATAATTTTTAGTTTTTGAAACCTTAATGTTACTATTTTGCTACATTTTTCCATTATTTATGTTGTAAACTTATTTTTTCACTGCATAGCACATACTTTTTGTTCTATTCTTTCATATAATGGCATTCATGATCAGATTAATGGACACTTAGGTACATCAACTTTGACAATGTCATAGCAAACTACCAGGTACCTTCAGCACAGTTCAATAATTACTGAAAACTTCAGACATTTTAAGGTCTACTTTATTGTTTATAAATAATACTATGATAATACAGATATATGGGCACATTTTAGTTTTCTCTGGATAGAGTCTCTATGGAATTACTAGGTCAAATTATAAATTCTTCAAAACTTTTTGATGAGTACTATCATTTAAAATTTTTAGTTATCTGATAACCTGTGGCTAGTCACTACCCCTGGCTGCATGAACAGCTGTATCCATATCTTTTCCCAAAAAAATCATCTTAAATAAACATGAACTTCTTATTTGATGCATCATAATATAGGCTTGAGTTCCTACCATCATGTTGACCATTTGATGGTTTGACTAAGGGGCTCATTCAGTTCCTTACTCCATTGAACTTCCTAGCTGTGGTTATCCCTGGTATAATCCCTATGTTCTACCCAACAGCATCATGCGTTTATCGTTATGGCTTACATAGTTGTAAGTACTGAAGAGAAATCTCATTATCTACAATACTGAACAAATAGAATAGACTTTTAAAAAACAATTTATGTGTTTATTAGCATTTTTGGTAGAGTAAGGCATATGAGTATTATGATGAGCATATTGTCAGCAGATAACCTTTATAAGTCAGTTCTTATCCTTTATTTTGTTATGACAGGGTCTCCTTTGCTTCTGTTAGTGTTTTATACAGCTCAGTTTTACTCCCATAAACCTGTGGGTGATTCCATTGTCTGTACCTACTCTCCCACTCTAGGAAGATGGAGAATGAAGTTTTATACAACTACATCTGGGTGTTTATATAGGTTCTAGGGATCAAACTTTGGTCATCAGACTTGAACAGTTAATACTTTGGCCCACTGAGACATCTCACTGATCCTATAGTAAGTCCTTCCTTCCTTCCTTTGTCCTTTTCTCTCTTTCTTTCTTTATTATTAGTTCTTCATACATTATATTTCTAAAGCATTCACACCCTTTCTCAACTCATACCAGGTCGAAACATCTGTCTCTAACCTCTCAACTTTGGTTTCTCCTTATTTTTTAAATAAACATATAAAGTCCAATATGTGCTGCCTGTATTCTCCTGGGTATGTGGCTTTAGTTAGTTGTACTCAGCGACTTGAGTAATAGGCTTATCTTCATTTTTAGTGACCTGGGATTCAATTAGCCTCTAGGTAGTCTTCGCCAAATCATTCATGCCCCTGTTTGTACAAAAAAAAAAAAAAAAAAAAAAAGAAAGAAAGAAAGAAAGAAAGAAAGAAAGGAAGGAAGGAAGGAAGAAAGAAATAGCTAGACTTGGTCATACCTCACTACACTTTCTGCTGTTAGTCTCTTCCCTTCCTGGAGACTAGCATTCCAGAAGGGATTTAATAGCTTTGTAGAGTCTTCATGAGAAAAAATACATTTCCAGGTTAAATCCTATTTTGACCAGCTTCTGATTTGCATTAAAAATAGTCTTTGGTTCTCTGATACTTTCGGGACTTCATATTAACATTCCTTGATGTCAAAGACCCATGGGTCTCACATGAGCTCAGCAGTTCCTAAACTCTTCTATGGTACTGAGATTTCAATGGTAACTGTGAACAAAGAATCTCATTGTCATAAGAAGAGCAAATAGTGCTCCCTAAATGTCCTTCTTGAAGTTTCACAGTTCATATTACCATATGAGAAGATTTGAAGAGATCACAAAGAAAGAATATGTTTTAATCTAACCATTTCCTACTGAAGATCTGTTGTTTTCTCTCCTTACTCTTTTGTGGCTGCATATTGAGCTATTTGTCCTTAAAACCTATTTAAAAGCTGCTTTGAAATGCAGCTTGTTTCTTGGAGATGGGCCGAGGTTTTACATCAAGGGAAAGAAATTTCTAAAAATACATGCTTACATTTTTTGCAACAAGACTGCATAGGTTAGTCTTTACACTATTAGAACATTGAAAATTCAAACATTTTAATTTCTGCCTTTAGGCAGGAGAAAGAAAGCTGGATGCTGAGGACTTTGTGTGAACCAGAGCAGACAGCCCAGACAGTTAAGCTCCATGACCTTCTCCTGGTACAGAGCCAGTGAGTCCCCAAACACAGAGGTGCCTAGATTCATTGGCTGTTGTTTGTTCACAAGTCAGAACACTTGGATTTGATACATCATAACAGTGTTCTCATTAAGTCATCTCATCCAAAACGATCTCTTGCATAGGAACTGAGAGGAACCATTGATCTCTTTAAAGCCTAAGAACTCATCTTTTCACAGCTAGTGAACTGTTTTGTTGTGAAACAGAATTTCAGTTGGATATAAAATTAATCAGCTTTCACAGCTCTAATTTTTGACTGAGACACTGTGTCAATGTGTTTGGTACATGTTGTGTCAAAGCCTGGAAGCCTACTCCTTATACTTATGTAGCATTGTGACACTATCAACTGCCTATTGGATGCCACAGCAAATAAGAACCCTAAGAAACTGATACTGCTACTCTCAAGTGAACACATCTGGACAGGAGCTTTGGTGTCATCTTGTCCAATGACTACATTGGTTTACCTGTCCTAATAGTGATTCCAGTCTGACCTAGAATGTGAACATATTTGGTGAAAAGAGTACTTTCCTGGACAAGTAAAAATAAGTCAGAGTAAATGTTTCATGCCTATGCATTTATAAATATCATAGAGATAATAAATTTTCTTATCTTTAATACCTATGATATATTTTTAATATTTGGTCTCAAATATTTTATACAAGGTAAGAAATTGAGTATATGGTTATATTGTTCATGAATTCAAATATGTTGTAAGTACTAAATTTGAACAGTATATATGTCTTCCTAAGAAATGAAATTTGGCAAAAACACATTTATGTTTGGTACAATATCTTCATGTTACACCCTGATTTCAAAATGTTCTGTTTATATAGACAGCCAAATAGAAATTGTTACCAGTAAGGTTTCAAAAATAATTTTCAAGTTTTGAAAACCATACCAGTATGAAGAAGACAGTCCATTTACAAATAATCCTTCAATTTTACAGTACCATATCAGGGAAAGAACATACTCAGGTATATTTATTGATCAAACATACCTCTGTTTTGGAATCTATATTCAATTAGATGCTCCATGGCAATTGAGAGGAGAGAAGTAAATCATGGTTCCTGTTCTCAAAAATCTCATGCTTTCCCCAATGGGAGGCAGGAAGGACAAAACCACACACAAATAGCTAGTGTGGAAGGCAGAGGGTGATGCATGTTGTAATAAGAATAGAAGCGATGTGCTGAGGAAGCAAGTGGGAGGACCAGGTTAATATCAGTTGGGAGAATTAGAAAAAGTACACAGCTAGATGGACTCTTAAAGGCTTACAGGAAAATTGATGCAATTTCAGCAGGCAAGTATTAAAATTAGAATGCTGCTACATGGAGCCATTTTTCTAGACAAACCTTTGATGTGGAGTGGTAGGGTCTTTCCAGACTGTAATCATCATTTACCATGCACCATTGCAGAGTATCTGTTTTCTCCATTGAGATTTGTCTGTTGTTTTGTTTGTGAGATTCTTTTAATTAAGTATATTATAATTTACAAAGTTTCCTTTCTGGGGTTATCTCACATCTGCTCTGAATATGCACTAATAGCTTTTTCTGAATTAAAGATTCAGAATATTGCCCCTCCCACTTATCCTTAATTTGGGGTGTAGCTGGCAAAGATTTTCTTCTTTTTTGTGAATTTCTTCTTCACTCAATTCTTCCCATAGCTGTATAGAATCCTTACTTTTTTGTGAGATCCCACTTGCCAATTATTAGCCTTAATTCTTGGGGAAAATGAGTCCTGTTCAGAAGGGCATTTCCTACACCTATATTGTCTATCTTGTCTCCTAGCAGTTTTAACATTTCAGGATTCAAATTGAGGTTTTTGATCCAATTGAGGGAAATTCTAGTGCAGGGTAATAGAAGTGGTTGTAATTTAATTCTTCTACACATGAGCATCCAGTTTTCCCAGCATCTTCTGTATGTTTGTGTTCCTTTGTCAAAAATCAGATGGCTATAGTTTTGTGTTTCCATAGTTGAACATTTGATTTTAATCATTTTCTACATTTATCTTTTGTGACAGTACTCGTATTTCTTTAATTACCTCAGATATGCATTCTATCTAGTGTGGAAATTTCTCCAGTGTTTTGTTCATTTGTTTCAGATTGGGTTGGCTACCTAAGGGTTTTTTTTTTTTTTTTTTCTTTTTTTTCTTTTTCTTTGTTTTTGTTTTTGTTATAGCTAAGATTTAAACTTTCTTTCTTCTATTCCTGTGAAAAGTGTTATAAATATATTGATTGAGAGTGCATTAAGATTAAGTTTGTAAAGGTAGGATTATCATTTTCAAAATGTCAAAATGTTGAATTGTATCAGTCCATGAACATGGAATATTTTCCCATTTTCTAATGTCATTCTCACTCCTTTTCTTAAGAGATTTGAAGTATTCGTTTTAAAGGTTTTTAATCTCCTTAGTTTTATTCCAAAGCATGTTATTTTTTTTGATATGATTGTTGGTGTGTCTATGATCTCTTTTTCAGAGTGTTTGTTTTTGGTATATAGAAAGGCTACTGCTTTTTGTAAATTGATATTGTTCCCTGTTATTTTGCTAAAATTCTCGATTCCCTAATCTGGTAGAACTTGGGGTAACTTTCATATGTAATATCATACTATATGCAAATATGGATAATTTGACTTCTTTTCCTGTTTGCATCCCTTTAATTTCCTTCTATTGCCTTCTTGTTCAAGTAGCGCTTCAAGCACTGTATTGAAAAGGTGTATGAATTGTGTACACCCATGTCTACTTTCTGACTTTAAAGGCATTGCTTCAGTTTTTTCTCAATGTAAAAAAATGTTGGGTGCATTTACCCTGTATATGATGAAGTATGTTCTCTTTAGTCCTACTCGTTCTATGACTTTATCACTGAATGCATGCTATATTTTTTCAGTCCCTTTTAGATCTATTGAGATGACCATCAGACTTTTGTCTTCAGGTCCACTCATATTATTTATTATATTTCCTTGCTTTCTTATATTTAGCCCTCCCTGCATTCATATGATGAAGTCAGTGGATGATCTTGATATGTATATATATTCAGCTTCTTTTACTTCCTTGAACAATGAATGTTTTTTGTTTGTTTTTGTTTTCAGGAAGGAAGAAGGAAACAATATATAGTTAGATTTCTCAGGTATTCTTACTTTAGAATGGATGAGAGAAGGAGGTGGAGTGATAGGCTTTTCAGTCCATGTGCATTACCCAGAGCGTCTCTGTGCTCAGAGATATGTAAATAAGGTTTATGACTTCTTTATATGGACATTCTCAATGGGCCTTTTGCATTTATTAGTTGTTATTTTTCCAAAACATGAAAGGAAGCACATCCTGTGTATAAATATTTTCTCTTTTAAAACTGCATTCAGGTGAATAGAGGAAAGGAATATATTAACTAGTATTTACCAAGCACTGTGATAAGGTAGTAGGTAGAATACATATGTTGGAGGGCAGACCAGGGATTCTGAAAAGACTGTGTTTGTAGTTTTTAGCAAAGAAAGGAAAACAACTCAAGTTAATATTCCAATGTAGAATCTCCTGCCTTCCACCAGTGGAGGGGCCTAGACCAATTGTCATAAGAGGCTTTACCCAGCAACTAATTGTAACACATGCAGGGACTCACAGCCAAGCATTAGGTGGAGCTCAGGGAATCCTGTGGAAGAAGGGGAGGAAGGATTGTGGGAGCCAGAGGGAGAAAGGACTATAGGAGCTCACAGAGGCTCACCGAGACTGAACCAATAACCCGGGAGCCTTCATGGTACTGACTGAGGCCCTCTACATATATGTTACAGTTATATAGCTTGATATATTTGTGGGACTCATAATAGTACAAGCAGGGCCTGTATCTAACTTTGTTCTTGGATTTTGGGATACTATTCCTCATACTAGGTTTTCATGTGGAATCTTAATGCATAGGAGGCTCACAGTCCTACATCAGCTTGATAGGCCATGTTTTGTTGATATCTATGGAGCCCTGCTCTTTTTTAAACAGAAATAGAAGAGGAGTTGGGGGGGACCGAAGAAAGGTTTAGGGGGATTGGTAGAGAACACGGCAGGGAAACTGTGGCTATGATTTAAAATAAATATTAAAAAAATTTAAATGAAAGAAGTTCACATGTCTATTTTCTGTACCTTCTTTATATTTTCTGTTTAAATTTCCAAATTTGTATAACAATACCTTTCAATAACTATTTTATCTAGTACTTAAATTGTTGAATAACCTTTCGATAGTCTAATAATAGCTGCTCTCTCTATGAATACAGAGGAAAGATTGGAAATGAACCAATGGATACAGCTAGTGGACTTTTCAACAGTTACAGAAAATGATTCAGATTCTTCAAACTAATATTGGGTCTGAAACATAGGGCTAGTTGCTAATTTTGTCAATAAGGCAAGAAGCATGGTCAATTATATGGTGGTCTTTTGTTTTTACTCAAATAGGCTATAAACATATAGCATAGAATTTAACCAAATTTTCTATCTGAGTCTAAAACCTAACTTGTTTATTGCTTTCTCCTCTCATTAAACTGAAAATATAAGAGGCAATATCACAAACCAAGGTTAAAATAAAATGTTTTTCCTACTTCCTCTTATTTCCTTGCATCTAGTAATCTACTTTTTGTGTCTGGACTGATTTGCCTGTTCTGACATTTCATCTAACTGGCATCTTATACCACATAGCCTGGAGTCTGCTTTTTTCACTGGGCATATTGTTTTCAAGGTCAGTTGATGCTACAGCACACATATCAGTAATGGAGGAATCACACTTTATGCAGTCTTCAAATGTGGACTGTCAAGTGTTGTTTCTACTGTTTGGCTCCAATGAGTAAATCCTCCATGAGAATTCACAGACAAATATGAGCATTGGTTTTGAGTCTCTTATTCAAGGAGTGGAATTGATGAGTCATATGGGAAATGTAGTTTGGAGAATTGTATGACTGTTTTCCAAGGTGTAGAGACCCACAACTAGATATTATGCATTGAGAATCTAAATTGGAGGTTTCCAGTAAGTCCCTACTTTCAAAGACTGGGGAACCACATGAAGACAGGGAGGAAAGCCTGTAGCCGTCAGAGGTCACAGGGGTTGGTTGGAGTACACCAGGAGAACGTGACCCAAAGAATCAACAGATCAGGGCTCATATGGACTCAGACATAGAAATGGCAAACATGGAGCCTACATGAATCTGCATCATCATTTCCTCTCCTTTTATTTTATGGTTGTTAGCTTGGTGACTTTTGTGAGACTCATAACAGTAAGAACAGGTGTGACCCTGACTCTTTTGCTGATCTCAGGACTCTTTTCCTCCCATTGTCTTGCCCAGCCTCAATGTAAGGGCTTTCACATTGTCTTGTTGTATCTTGTTTTGTCTTGTATGGCTTTCATCTCTTCGAGGCCTGCTCTTTTCTGAACACGAAGCAGATGGAGAGTAGATTGGCAGGAGGGAATGTGCGGGAGTTGAGGGAAGAGAAATTGTGATCAGAATATATTGTATGAAAGAAGAATCTATTTTCTTTCCTTTTGAGAGGGAGAGAAAGAGAGAGTGAGGAAAGTGTTAATTGGTTTACACATACTACATCATAGTCCATCATTGAAGGAAGTCAAGGCAGGAACTCAAGCAGGGAACAGTAATTCATGTAGAGGCCATGGTAGAATGTTATATACTGGCTTGCCTCTCATGGCTCACTTGTTCTTCTATACAACCTAGGACTACTTGCCAAGGGGTAGCATAGCCTGCAGTCAGCCAGGCCCTCTCACATCAATCATTAATTAAGAAAATACCCACAATCTAGTCTACAGATCAGTCTGATTGAGAAACATTCTCAGTTGAGATTCCCTCTTCCTAGATGATTCTGGTTCGTAGAATATAATCCAGTACACCATCACACATGGTTATATTTATAAAAAGGCCATATCTTATTATCTTATAACCTTTTTTATTGTGTAGAAGGAAAATCACAGTGTTCTTCTAATCTAATTAGTGATGAAGGGCTCACTTCTGGCACTTACCCAAACATCAGCTACTATGTAAATCAGACTAAATTGTTGTAGTTGTTACTGAGGTATCACATCCCCATGTTGAAGGGCCATCTTGTTTGGGCCCCTCATTGGGTGCCATCTGTCTGGTCCCCCAGCTAATCCAGGTTTGTACCTGAGAAAGAGAGTGTGAACTGAGAAAAGACGCAAACAAGACATGAGAGCTAGAGTCAGAGTCAGGAGGGCATTCAGTAAATAGGGAGTCTGTCTAGGTTTCAGTGTTCAAAGTTCCTTATACACCTATTTAAAAGAGGGTGAGAAGGCAAAGAACTACCTTTCCAATGATACAAGGAGCAAACTGAGTAATTACCTCTTTAGTACCTGGAACATCAAGTAAATATATCCTGAGGTGAGTATTCTGTTGTTTAGGCAGGTCATGCAGTAACCACACCTTAGGACAAGAATCCTGTTGCATCTACATCTTAGTCCAGACATCTTAGATGTTTGACCTTGTAGGAGCAAGGGCAGGGCAAACCTCTCTGACCTTTAAGTTAAAATAGAATGCAGTCAATTCTGTGGATTCCCACACTGAGGGAACACTATAATCCAAACTTTTTTGTTAAGTTAATGTAGAATTTTAAATTCATTGCAAACTATGGCCCAAGGCATGTCTGGTCAGACTTGAACTTAAACAATGCACACTCCTTACCCTAGCTGTGTCCATAGGACTTTCTTATTTCTCCCTAAGTCTTCATTCAACATGACAGACTATTAGTATCTTAAGTCTTTCTCTCTCTCTCTCTCTCTCTCTCTCTCTCTCTCTCTCTCTGTGTGTGTGTGTGTGTGTGTGTGTATGTGTGTGTGTGTGTGTGTGTGTGTGTGTGTGCATGTGTGTGTGTGCATGTTGGTTTGTTTTTTGACATTGTCTCTCTGTGTAGCCACATTGTGGCCTCAAACTCAAAAATCACTGCCTCTACCTCCCTCATATATATTAGAATTTCAGGTATGTATTGATATGCCCAAATCCAATATTTTTCCTTCTTGCTTTCTTTCTTTATTATTCTCTCATACAGTACATCCTGACCACAGCTTTCTCTCCCATTACTCCTCCCAATTACCCCATCCAAGCTCTTCTTTCTTCAAGATCCACTCTTTCTTAGTTGCCCTTTAAAAAAGATCAGGCCTCCAGGGGATATCAATTGAACATGACATATAAAGCTACAATAAGGCTAAGTACAAACCCTCATATCAAGGCTGGGCAAAGCAACCTAGTGGAAGGAAAAGCATAAGCATCCTAAGAGCAGGAGAAAGAGTCAGAGACACCCCCACATGCACTTTTGGGAGCTCCATACAAACACCAAGCTACACAGCCACAGCATTTGTGTGGAGGACCGGTTACCATAGATACACCCAAGCTCCATGATTGTTACTTCAGTCTTGGTGAGCCCCTATGAGCCCTGCTTAGTTGATTCGTGGCCTGTGTTATGAATTACCCCTCTGGCTCCTACAATTCTTCCTCTTCTTTTGCATCTTCCAGGGGTTTCCTGGTGCTCTAAGGCCAGGGGAGCCAATAGAGAACTCCAATTTGAGTCTTACAAAGTATGGTCAGGATGTGTTGCATGAGAGAAGAATGTTTTCAATAGAAAATAATAATACTAAAATTAAAAAGTAAACAATTTCAAAGTATTGATTATAAAGGCTTATATCTTTAATATATTCATATATTTAGTAAATGTGAATGACTTTGAACTACTTTTCTTTGGAGGACTACCACATGTATACATTCTTTGAAGAATTGTCTATGCAAATGAAAAGAGAAGAAACATGAACATGATTACTATTTAGTGGATCTCTGGAATAAATATAGAGTACTTTCAATTCTTAACAATGAAGAAATAATATAATAAATTATATTAATCTGTCAGAAATATAATAACTTTATGAAGTCAAGTGGACATCTTTAAGTCAACAGTCAGAGAAGATACATAGATTGTTTTTTTGGTGTGATATGTATTCTAACCCTATATCTTTCATCTATACCTCCAAAGATTATTAAGGGACCAACCACTGAGGGATTCCCTTTTCTATATGGTAAAAGTAAAACCTTAAACTATTATTTCACAGAATAATGGAAAAAAAGAATCATTTCTCTTTCTCAAATCTGTGTGACGATAGCATCATGCTTCTGATGATAGCTGATCTGTCGGTTTCATAGAAAATGAGAAAACCATGGTCTATCCTTTGATGATTTTCTCTATTCTTTAAAATACTTCAGTCACAGTTAGTATCTCCAAACATGTATTGAGTGTTGAACACTGCCCCACTCAGCATGCAGCAGAACATACCTTGAACACACAACAGTTGTAGTTGCCTGGATGTCTCTTTAAAACAGCCACCTTCCTTGTTATCTCTGATCTGTTTTCCCCATTTTCCTACCTCAGGAACTCATGCAATTCTCAGCAGGTTATAGTAGATACTCAATGAAAATTTGACTTTAATTGGCATCATGCAGAGACATTGAAGAATGAGATTTACAGAAGAAACTTAATAAATGTAGGATAACTTAGATAACTTATTTAGCAAAAGGGGGAAGCAAAAAAAAATACCATGATTGTTTTTCTTAAAGGTAGTAAGTTCACTACAAATGCATTTTCCTCTTTACTCATTTAGGGGCCAAGAAACCCAGTGAGTTATTATGATTTAGTTCATTTCTTTTATTCATGTTCCAGATGCCAGTGAGGAGCAATACTAGAGTATAATTCCATATCATCAAAAATCCATTACTAAACAACTGATTCCAGATACAGATATTAAAGCACAGAGTACAGTTGTGATTCCTCTTTTGCCTAAGCTAAGACCCACACTATCTCCAAGAAGGTAAACATGGCAGCTGAAACTAAGACTGTTAAGGAAGTGGATTGAGAGAGCAGGTGTCTTATGTGAAGAGATTTGAAGAACGATGTAATTGTCTCATAACCTGACTGCATATCCCAAAGACTTGTATGTTGTCAAAATGATAAATGGTTTACTGATTGTGAAAATGCCATTCTGTTTCAAATAAATGTAGCAGCATTTAAGAGTTAACATGATATTTTTCCAGTAATTTCTAGTAGCAATTTTCTTCTCTCTCTTCACCTCCTCTCTTCTCCTTTTCGGTCCCTTCTTTCTATATGACAATGTTCTATTTAATCACCTTTAGCGTGCTTTTGACTTTCAGTGTATTTCATGTGTCCCTTCATTTCTTTTGATCCCAACACATCAAGTGTGTGCTTGCATTTATTTCCTTGGCTGCCTCTGATGCCATTTCTTTATTTTCTGTGTGCAACTAGCAACATGCAATCTGTCTTGGGGATTCAAGAAAGCTTGAGGATGTAATCTGTGTACTTGAGCAACTATTGCCTATTGAGAAGCCCTTAGTATGATTTCACATGTTTTTTGGTTTGTTTGTTTTTTTAAATTTATTTTGATTTTTCATTCAGCTGAAATAAATATTCTGCAAGGTATATTTGACAGTTTCTTTGGAAACTCCTCTGTTCAAATTCTTTTCTTCATATTATAATTTGTAGACAAACCTCCATGAATTTTCTTATATCTATGATACTAATTTAGTTAGCATAGGCAGGAGCCTGGATCCATGTGAAGTGCCGTGCCAGTGCCCCCTTTATGCCCCACATACTGTAGGTGGAGGTCATATTTCTGAACACTCAAAATAGAGGTTGTGACTGTTCAGAAAAAAAACTCAGATTTTTAAATAAAGTGAATATGTTCATTTTTATGCAAAAATTTTAGAGAATGATGTCAATGTTTAGACACTCTTTCTAAGCCACAAGAGAAAAAAAATGAAATTTTGAAAAGAAAAATGAATACTGTGTCCTGAAACCTGCTATTTTCTGTTTTATTTTTGAACCCACCTACCTCTCCTACTCCCTACCGTTGTTTCAGTCTGTCTTCAAATATGGGTGCTGGGAGATAAGTGAATACAGATAAATGATTTGTGGAGAATAGTGTTTCCTGGCTGCTGACACATTTACTTACAGAAGATCTGTGAGAATATTTCACAGAGGGAAGCTCAGATTATATATATATATATATATATATATATATATATATATATATATATATATATGCCTTATATATATTCAACACTTGGTAAAATGAGCCTGTGAATCATGAAGAGAATGTGTGGAACTTTGTTTTTATCGATAAGCTACAAAATCCTAAGAATAGTGCGTGATCCTTCCTTGCTCTAATTCTTTCTCTTGAAATGAAGGAAATATTTACATCTGATAAATAAAATTACTCCAAGCATTGCATTGTTATTCCATATGGACTTTAATAAATCTATTATCTCAAATCCATCTTGTTTCAAATCCTAAAACTGAATGTGCTAATTGAATGCAAAAAAAAAAAAAAAAAAAAAAAAAAAGGAAAAGAAAAAGTAAAGAAATGAAGAAAAAGGAAAGGAAAAGAAAGGGCATGGCTGCTCCTAGATATGATTTAAAAATGTTTATTGTAGACAAAAGGGAAAGCAAAGACAGAGACAGGGACATCTGGGAAAGTATAGTGGACATGACCAGGCTGAACTGTGCCATGTAGGGGGAGGGGGAAGAAGAGAGGGGAACCAGGTGCAGTAGCCAGTATGCTAAAGGTACAAAAAGGGCTGTGTAACCAGATTGGTTTGATTATATAGGGAAGAGCCTCTACTGGGATAGGCAGCCCAGTCCCTGGTCTGAAGAGTTCAGGATAGAGGGCAAGTATGCCAACCATACCCTCGAATAGATAGGGACTGAGGGATGCTGGGAGAACCTGGAAGCCAGATCCACTTTGATATACTGAATAGGGATCTCAGATGTTTTATCTGGATTTGAAACTTAACACAGATGACAGATGAAGAACATGAAAAATCCTAAAAGTCATGCACTTCGTTAATTATATAAATTGATAGGATAGTGCAGTGATTATATTCTGGTTGCTAAGTAGACACTGTTCAAACATATCTGAGTGATGTCTGTTGCCATACCACCATAGATACTTGTTTCCAAAGTCCCAGGAGCCATCTGCATTAATCCAAAAATCAAGTAGTTAACACTTGTAAGCGCAGTGGGCTATAGAACCCTTCAATTTCACAGACACACAGATATATATATATATATATATATATATATATATATATATATATCATGCCCATACCACATATTAAGTATCTTTGATATCCTCTGTATAAAATAATTAAGTAATTTTAAACTGGTGTTCTTGAATCAACAAACATAAACATGCTTATGAAAATAAAACTTTAATGGCATCTGCAACATCAAATTAAAAGTACCCTGAATTATTATTATTCAGCCTCAGATATAGATATATAGATATATATATATATATATATATATATATATATATTGCACTCTAAAAGTTTTTTTTTTGCTGGTATGGAGCTACAAGGTAGCATTTACATTATACTGAAAGTAGGTATGAGGCTGCAATGTTAGGATATTCGTTATACTGTAATCATTCTAATACTGGCCCTCAGAAATCATGCAATGTGAATGTATTTTGTGTTGGACCCTGAGAGGAAATAAGAGGATATGGCAATGGACTCGATTGGTCTCCAGGACTCATCAACCATTTTGGGAAAGTTGAGAGAATAATGAGGCCAGCAGTCACACTGCAGTTCTGTGTGATAGCAGACTCTAGCAAAGCAGATTGTAACACTGCCCTCTAACCTGGGAGGTGGTGGAAGACTTTAGCAAACTTATATTTTGCAGAGATTTTGGTGTGGGTAATTCATCTTAGAGTGCCTTCCTTATGTGCAGGAGGTCATGAAAAGATCTAAATCAGATGAGGAGAGATAGAAAGACATGGCATATTCAAAAGATCAGAGGCAAATTACTAGTGGTTTATGACTCCATATGGAAGATCGAAAGAAGGATTCCCCTAGGATTCTGGAATCACAGTCAAACCAATGCTCTCAGATTAGAGAGATTTCATATCCTGAAGGGTGCTCCTTTTGAAATACAAGAGCTCAGTCAGTTTTCTATAGATTCTTCTTGTGGTGCTTTGTAGGAGACTATGGAGATGAAAGGTAATGTCTGGGGTTGTATTTTTGGGGCTGCAGTCAGAGACTGGCAAGCAGCCCCAAGTTTGTACCTGAGTGGGGGTGTGTGGATGAGGGAAAGGCTAGCTAAAAGGGGTTAAGAACAAAGACACAGGATAGCTGTCAGCAGGGCAAATTCAATCCATACTGAATGCACCCTTAGTTTATTAATATACCATTTTATGTATTCAACCAACAGAGAGGACATATGGAAGAAGACTTCTATTATCATGTATAAGGGCCAAAGAGGCTTGCTTCCCTTAATCCTCCAGGTATTTTGTAGCCACACCTGTCATTAGGCTTTCAGGGTCGAAAGTAAATGCATCTGGGCCCAAACCTATTTTTATTTAGATAAAGAGATATTCACCACCAAGGCCAGAACATCCTGTAGCTGCCAAGCTAATGTCTTATGGACATTAAGACAGATTTAGCTCTCTGAACTTGTAGAGAGATGGTATGGACCCCTTTTCATGGATCCTGGCAGTGTAAGTAGACAGAAACTGTGGGAAACTCCTGGGCAATAAGTAAACAATTGTCAACTACTGACCTGTAGATGATAATAAATAGGTAATCAAGGCTCAGAATGCATGAAGCATGACTGTCACCTGAGGGATCTACAAAAGCGACACTCAGGATCCAATCCCACTGTTTAAATGCAGTGAGTCTAGGATGGATCCTCTTGAGTTCCCATGTCTAACACAGTAGCCTGCAGGTGACTCCAATAATTCTGATTTGAAAACCACACTGGGAATGGAAAAGCCCTGGGGAATAAGTAGAACAAAGAACAGAAATAAGATCCTGGCCAGTGGGAAGCAAACTGCATTCTGTGAGTCTGGAAGTTATCAGCTAAGAACAATGAACCCTAGAACCAAGGATGCCATCTGTCAGGCTTCCAAACTGCAATCATCAAATGAGGACAAAAAAAGCCTCAAGATCAACAGCTGCAGTGTTATCTGAAAGATGATTGATCAGTAATGATTCTGAGTATGCTTAGAAGTGATTTGGAGACCAGTCTTTAGTAATCCACAATTTAAATGTTGAATAGATGAGGGGATGTTGCCAAAAAAATCAAGAGGACAGAGCAGGAAGTCAAGAGTACATGCAGCATGAAAGTTGGTGAAAGGCTGGTCACAAAGGCCGACTCAGTGAAGAGATTAAAACAAGATGAGAAAAATGAAACTGTAGGTTGCATAGCGTGTGTCTTTTCAGTACCATGATTTGAAGAGGGGAAATAGTGTTTGGGACGAATAAGCACAGAATGCAAGGGTTCTGATTCCAATGGCAGGGACTACTATTACCATCGGGGTGGGAGCAGTTTGTATAGATTGGTGTTGTATATAGGTAGGATAGATATTGACTTTAATGATAAATTCTTCATTTAAAAAGCAATTTTACTTCCATCCAACATGATATGCCCCATGTAGGTTTATTTAAGCAAAGCAGAGGTAGTTTTCTCTTCCAATCATTATTTCCTCCCTCCCCTTTCCTCTGTATGTGTTTCTCCTCCTGTCTTCCTACTTTCTTTTTTTCTTTTCTTTTCTTTCTTTGCTCTTTTTTTGATAGAATCTCTGGGTGTAATCTGAGATTGGCCTCAGATACATAATCTATCTGCTTCAGCATCTGGAATGCTAGGATTACAGCAATGCCCTACCATAGCCAACTACTGCGACAGACTTTAGTATTTCTAGCAGGAAGGTAGTAGGCATGTTATGCAAATTTAAAAGGTGGCCATCCTGCATTTGCTGTGAGGATGGGTGTCTTTAAGATACAACAAGAGCCTTCAGTTCTCTCAACAGTACTGGCATTCATCTGAACCTCAAAATGTTGTGCCCAGCATTCCCATTTTCCCTACTCTAGCAAAGAGATCAATTGTCTGATCTCTCATGGTAGGGACAATAAAAGCTATCTTTTCTGCTTGCCAGCTGAGAAATGGTGTGTTTTCCTTTCAAACAACACTGTATTAAATATTTTATAAATCAATCTCACACCAGTGTTTCTTCCTGGGTGCCAGATAAGTGGAAGATTCAACAGGGAATTTCAATATATGGAGCAGTTTTCATTTACACGGCTGCCCTAGAAGAGGTTGCCAGAGATAAAGACCATATGCTAATCTCTTTTCTCACCTTCAAGGTATTTTCAACCTTTGGGATTGCTCATTACAGTCTTAACTTCCCTTTAGAGAACTGTCAAGTGATGAGCTATCAGAGAGAAGTGGAAAACTTCCTGCTGAAACTGTCATTTGCCAGCCAGGAGTGTGAAAGATTTACCCAGTCTTCTCTCTGCCCCGTTACTTTCTTCTGTAGGTGATCTTCTTGCTACAATTTCTTCTTTTCCTCTGACAGTTAAATAACACACATTCAGCATAGTACTCCAGGGCTGATCTTTTGAGAAGTCCTCAGAAACAGCAGTGCTCTGAACTAAGTTCTCTCCATCCTTGACTGTCTAGTGTGATTCTTATCTGTAATTGCCAATTTCACATTCTTGTTCTTGCAACAGAAATAGGGGTTCCCACAGTGTATGCGGTATTGTGTATGGAACATAGAAACTCTCCCAAAGTGATACTCAAATTCAACTCAGTACTTAAAGGGAAAATAAGCCATTTTCTTAGTCATTAATAAATTAACTTTCATTGCAAAAATCCACAGGGATTCCTGTCTTCCAGCCATACATTTTCTTCCCATTTTGCTTTTAATGAATTAACTACCACTGCTTCCTACAGTGTGCTTAATTACTGTGCTGATTGCTTAGTATGTATGCTACATGAAGTGGAAAGAATACAAAAGTGAAAGAAAAAAAAAAACCCTCTCTGTGACCTCCTTGGGGAGAGAGATCAAAACCCAATAAAAATAAGAAAACACATTAAACCACATGGAACAAAGTGCCAGATGAGTGGTCCAGATAATTGCCCAGCCCCTGTGGTCAGGTTCCTCAACCACCAACCTGCCTTCTTTCCCTGAGTCATTGGCCTGATGTCCTTATGCTTTATGTAGCCTTCATGCTTTATGCATTTTTTAAAGCCATCATCCTTCCTCTACCCTTTATGATCCTTTCCCTTAAAATCATTTCCTAATTTTTGTTTTGATTTCTTCATCATTGTCCTCCATCCCACAGAATTAACTTTACTTCTGTGAAGGTCTCCATCCTTTATCTACATTTTAAGTTGTTTTTGTATTTTTTTTTTTTTTGCTCTTGTCATTGTTGTTAAATGTGGGTTTCCTTGTGTTGCCCATGCTGCCATTGAATTTTGTCTTTCTCCTTCATACTCCATGGAGCTCCAGTTTGAGACAACTGGCTTGCACCACCATATCTGGCTCTTAAGTTGTTTTTAAGGTGCTTCTCAAGACTAAACTTTGAAATATTGAATTGTTCAGATATTTTATGATTTTTTTGTTCTGTTTGCTTAAGTATGTGTGTGTGCTTGCATTTGTCTGTGAGTACCACTTATGACTGATGCTTGGGAAGGTAAGAAGAGGAGGGCATTAGAGACCCTGGCACTGTAGCTATAGGCAGTTCCTGGTCTCCATGTGTGTTTTGGGAACCAAACTCAGATTGTTTGCAAGAGTAGCAAATGCTCTTGACCACACAGCCATCTATCTAATCTATCTAGCCCATGAGTTCATTTCTTATGATGACAAAAAAAAATTCAATCACACTTTTCAACATAAACATAGAAAACTGTCCAAGCATAAACATATGTACCAGTCTATAAATATCTGCTATGTGCACATCTTTGTTAAACCGTCTATGAAATTAGAGGTCAGAAGGGTGTGAACCTACTGTTCTCAGAAGTACTCAGTCTTGTCATATATGATATTCATAGACAGGAAGAGAGAGGGGTATTTAATAATAATGCTCTAGTGAATGTGAGCCTAAGAAGAACTATGAAAAAATGGGATTCATGGAAGTATCAATTTACCAAGTCTTTCATTCATATAGCATAAAATTCATAAATAAATATAGCATAATTTTGTTAAAATTACCAAATTATATGCTTCTAAAAATAAATTTGATTAAATACATGCAAAAAATATTAATGTGCACTTTATAGTCAGCTTAGTGTGCTAGATTCTCTTAATGGTACTGCAATTTTAAAAACTATAAATATGTCCCATATGGATTGGCTGAGATTGTAGGTGAGAATGTGGTATCTGATCCCTGATGTAGCCCATGAATTTAAATTTAAAGGACTGAAGACATATCTCATTTGTTTTGCTACCTTAGGTAGGACACAAAAACAATATAATGAATGATATATGATAGTTGATTTTTATTTTATGTTCTATATTATGAGTTTTGTAATGATTTTATGTTAAACATTAAACACATACAGACAGATATGTATGTATGCTCATAAACAGGTTTTATCAATTTTAGTGGGTGTTATCCACAATGCCTGCTGTTTTATGCTAGGCTACATATGATTATAAATTATAGACAGCCTAAGTAATGGTTACTTTGGTTTTCTGTATGTTACTTAATATAATCTTAGATAAGTTATTTTCAAGTTTGTATAGCAATATAGTCTTGAAACCTGTCAATCTATGTTTTTGGAATGATTACTTTAAGAATGAACTTTTACTTCATGAATCATATGTCATAACCTTATCCCCACATCTTGTGCTTTGTGATGAGAAGTGCCATGTGAATATCACAGTAAAATGCTTGGGTGAATGCTGAGATTTTTAAAATTTCTGATAATTTCTGTTGATTTACTTATATGAGTATCACAGCACTCTCACATGGCCCATCTCATGGAGCTTTAAAAAATAATCAGATGCTCATTTGGAAATCAGTTAGTATCTGAAATTAATTCTGTGATTCTTCAAGATACGAGTATAGATGACTCAAGTACATGCCAAGTCTGTATTCACATCTTCTCATATCCAGGTCTTTTTCAGAACCACTTCGTGGGGTCCCTGATCCTCTGTAATGTGCTAACAGATGATTCCCACTGTGACAGCAATGTAATTGGTGGGATTGTATGGGAACCCCAGGAGACCGCAATTGTCAGATGGAAATTAATTGATTGTAATTGCTTTGCCATTGTATTGCACTCTGAGTCTGTAGCTTGTTAAAACCACTGATTATAAAAATAAGGATCTTATTTTTTTTTTCGGCTGTAGGTTATGTTAATGAAAGCTGTTCTTAGAGAAATGATCAGTGAGTATCAATCAGTGGGTAATAAGAAATTAAAGGAGAAGTTAAGTAGCTGATCATGAATTAACAGCATACTTCAGCAGTTGGGAAAGCATCAACTGTGCCGTGTTTCATACTGAATTTCCTGCTTGGGGTGCCTGCATGTCATCTATTCCACATAGAAAAAAACATGGACTCTGTGTGGCTATATAGTAAAAATTAAAGATCTTTCCCATAGAGAATATTTAGGAAACAGAATGTGTCTATTTTGTCTATTATCTTGTGGGAAGTCTTAATAGGAAGTTATCTTAAAACAGAAAATAGTCCCCATTTTAACAAAAAGGGACTTCAAAAGTCCTGTTTTTAATGTATAGAAATAACTTATGAGTGAGGGCTCGGAAGTTATCATATTGAAATATCCATCCAAATACTGAAATACACCAAAACTATTACACCTTGTTAAACCATATCTACTTCTTAGAGACACATTAACTAGTAGTAGCACTGTAGTGATGTCATTAACGATCTTATCTTTCATTCATGATAATTGATTGGTTTGTGATATCATGGAGGGCATAGTTATTGTCCATATTTTACTGAGTACTAATTCTGATTAGGGCTCAGTACCATGAAGTCATTGAATTATAGAGTGGATAGACTTGGGATTGAAACCCTGAAGTACAAAATATTGTGACCAATTCTCTTCATCTTTTACTTATAAAAACATGTATTTTCTAGGCCATTGCAGTGGACTTGCTTCAGTTGCTCAAAACTCTGAAACTAGAAAAAGATATGTAGATGAGGCAGTGGAATCATCTTATTGTTAGGATGTATTTATGGCTTGTTTAATATTTGGGATGCATGTATATGCATTGCTTAATGACAAAAGTATAAGTAACTGTGATTTAAAAGCACATGTTTAAAGAATGCTGAAAATCACAATTGTGTGTACCATTAAATATTTTCCCATGATTATTCTTTACATGTTACTGTCTTCCAGAATTTGGAGCATTGAAATTTTTATTACATAATGAAATGGAAATGTGAAAGAAAAATTACCAGCTATTGGGAGATTATAGTTATAAGCACAGCACTCCCAACCTGACATCTCCACATAACTGTTAAGATGTATATTTATCAAATGTTTAACAACATTTGGAAATGATAAAGGGAATGAATTCTATGTTGTTTCAATCCTTCATGCAGCATATTGGTTAAAAGTAAAATGAACAAAAGTTTTGGACTGTGTTTGACTTACAACCATTCATTCAGTTCTTGATGTTATGTGTGGTCAAGTTGGAGAGGGGCTAATCTCTAGAGCAGTGTTTCTCAACCTGTAGGTCATGACTCCTTTTGGTAGTTTAGCAGATATCCTGCATATTAGATATTTATCTCATGATTCATAACAGTAACAAAATTATAGTTATGAAGGATTAATGAAATAATTTTATGGTCGGGATCATTACAACTTGAGGAACTGAATTAAAGGGCTTCAGCATTAGGAAGGCTGAGAACCACAGCACCTGTGTGATCCAGTGTTAAAATGCAGTAAGAGATTGGTCCCAAGGCATAAATTGAGTTCTGACTAGATGTTCAAGCCCCTACCTACAATGATTCAGTGTTTACATCTCCTATGCACTTCTTCTTAACTCATGTCCAACACTTAGGATGTATAGTACAATACAAATGTTGTTTAAATAGATGTCATTTTTTTTGCTTAGGGAATCCTGATAAGGAGAAAATGTATGAACAGATACAATTTATTTTTTTGTGGTTTTTCAAGTCAGGGTGTTTCTGTGTAATAATCCTGGCTGTCCTGCATCTAGCTTTGTAGACCCTGCTGGACTTGAATTCACAGTGATCCAACCATCTCTGAATCCCCAGTGCTGGGATGAAAGGCACTGCATGCTCCACATCCCCAGCTACAAATTTAATTTTGTTTGCAGTGCTTTGAAGTGAATCCAGTACCTTGCAATACTAAGAGTGCTTTAGCTAATTCATCCTTTATTTTTTGTTATTTTTTTGTGTTTGTGTGTGTGTATGTGCATGGTTTTTGGTGTTTTGTTTGTTTTTGCTTTTTTTTTTCCTGGTTTTTATTGCTGTTGTTGCTGCTTTTGTTTTCCCTAAGGAAAAGCAACACTTTGTATTCTGTATATAGCATTGGCTTTCTTTGAGCTCATGATCCTCTAGCCTCCACCGCTGGCAATAAAGATGAGCTTCTTTATGCCCAGTTACAAGTTATTTTTCCTGAATTATTTTTCATCTATGGTTAGTTGAATCCTAGGATACAGGACTGGCTGTTAAAAAACTTAATACAGTAGATAAATTCAGCTGTGTAGGTTAGTTTCGTTAAAGATTGGTACTGTCTCCAATCCCTGTGGGTATTGCCTTTGCATAGTCCTAGACTCACAACTCCAGCTGATGATAGAAGTGCTCTGTATGATAATACATGTCAACCATATCTCCCTCTTTTCTCTCCTCTTCAGATACTACGACATACTCCACTGAACGATCAGAGCACTTCAAACCCTGCCGAGACAAGGACCTAGCTTATTGTCTCAATGATGGCGAGTGCTTTGTGATTGAGACCCTGACAGGATCCCACAAACACTGTCGGTAAGGCCCTGAACCAGAAGAAATAGCGGGTGGGAGCCAGCCTTGACAGTACAATGTCTGGGTGTGTATAGAGCAGCTGTTTTAGTGGAGAGATTGATACAGCCAGAAACAAGGCCCCTTTCTTCTTGTTGTTTGAGGAAGAAACAATAGAAAAATGATATATGTGAAAATGTTTTGCATACCAAGTCAAAGAAGATTTGCTTCCTATCTGTCAATAAATGAAAGTGATTTTTCTTCAAAGTCTGTATTTATGACATGAGACCCAAGTTTGGGTCTTGTCACTCAGAAACAATTCTTTCTTCAGAAATATTTCGTCACAAATTAAATTTCCTTCCTTGCGAATCTAAGGACTTCAGTAAGAGACACAAACTGCTCGTTTTAGACAGAGAGTCTTGGTGTTTAACGTGAATCAAACCCCAAAGGCTGCACCTGTGTCCTGAGAGAGCTGTGTTTCATTGTTGATTCTGCTGCACTTATTAATTTCATGCATTTTTGAAAACACCTGTGATGAAGAACTGTTCACCAGCAAGATGTTGTAAATGAAATGATCGTCCTGCTAGAGCCCAGGTAGAGAACCACTTAAGGGAAATTCCCAGTAGATTCAGGAAGGTGTTTACTTGGTTTTCAAAGCCACCAGGTTATATGACTACTACCAATACAAGCAAGGAGATATAAACAATGCACTCTTAGATGCTGCCACTTTAAGGTTCACTAGAAGAACCAAATTAGCATTCAAAAGATATTTCCCACCATGCTTTCATTTCCAGCACTACCCTTGTAATTTGTTTTTCCTTGCAATTGTACATGCTTCAGTGACCATATGTATCCACAACCCTTCCCTTTCCTTTATTTACTCTTCTCATATGACACAGTTATTAAATGAATTATGCTGACTTACATAGCATGGAAAATTGTGACTTTTTCTCTCTATTGCTTTTTAAATTTTATCCTCATGTTGTCTTATTACAATGACTTAGAGAAATGTATCTTTTAGATGTGGAATCAGAATATGACAGCAAATCAGACTTGGTTCATGAACAACCCTGAGTCCATGAAAAGGATGTGTGGCTGTTGAGGACAGTGTGTGTGTGTGTGGGGGGGGGGAGTAGGAGTTCTCTGTCCTGTGTTAGGGCAAAGAGTAGGCAATATTCCTTTACCTAGGACATGGAACTTTAATGGGGTTTAGCCCTTTCAGTTACATACCCCCTTCTTTATCTTCTGACTTTTCCACAATTAAAGGGTTTTCATTTCATTTCTACTGTCTACAAACCTGAGTGGAAACTGAGAGGAAGTATGGATGTCTCCATTCCATACTTCTCCTGTGTTTGTTATGCCCTGAGAATGCTGGCAAGTGGCATTTAAGTGAACTGAATCCCTAGAAGTTTCTTTTTAGAGCCTGGTGTATATCCAAGGTCTTTTAGTCATTTAGTCACTCAGCCAAAGGTTAAAGTTACCTTAGTTTACAGGATTAGGTCATGGTCTGAAAATTCGTGGTAGAATTGGTGGCATGGTTTGTTCATATGCTGGGAACATAAACCTCAGTACACTGATAATGAGATGATCACTTTGAAGAGTCAGGAACTAGTGGAAGATAATTAGGTCATAGCTGTCCCCTTATGAATAAATTAACATTACCTCCCAAGAGTGTCAAATTCAGTAAGAGAGGACATGTCTCCTAAGGAGCATACTGTTATGAGTAACATTTGCCCTGCTTTCTCCCTGTCTCTTAATAAGGGTTATATGTGCACCCTTATATCCATGACTAGTTCCTTCTTTGTTTCTCTACCACAGTGTGGTACAATATCACTGGGACACTGGCACCATCTTGTCTGTGTCCCCAGAATAATAACCCAAACTCATTTCCTTATTTTACAAGTTACTTAGTCCCACTTACCTAAAGCAATACAAAAGAAGGTTAGGCATCAGACAGTCTATTAAAGCTGACCTCCTCCTCCACCGAAGGAGAGATGAATTAGAAGAATCAGCCAAGAAGGCAACTTTCTTTGATGGTGTTTTACCACAAAGATGGATCAGATCTAACTGAACCAATGTGTGCCAGTATGAGTCATCTGTTCTAAAACTGAACATACAGAAAAAGGACAGAATGATTCAAAGCCTTTTCAAACATATGGCCTCGCTAATTCCTTAAGTTTGTGAGTATATTAGTCTTTCTTTTAATTTTTTTTATTTTAGACATATTAATTGTACAAATTATTGGGGCTCATTGTTGCATTTTAATATGAATGCATTCATCAACTACCAAGTCAAGTCTTCTGTGTAGGTTCTACCCTTTTCACTCTCCAGCACCTTTTCCTATTCCTAAGTTTTTCTTCAGTTTTGTTCCCCATTTTTTCATATCTTTCCTGTCTCTACTGTCCGTTACTTCATCCCATAATTCTGTATGGTATTAATTTTCCAGGACATCTAAGGCCAAGAATGACAGACCACATAGTTTAACAACTGAAATCTGATGTCTCCCAGTTAGGCAGATTAGAGGCCAGTGATCAAGATGACATTGTGGTTGGTTGCTTTTGAGGCCCCTTGTCATTGTGTGATACATCTTCTCTCTCTGTCTTCTTACTGTGTTTCCATATATCTCCCTCTTATATGGATACCAGTCATAACAGATTACATTTCACCCTGTGACTTCCTGCTAACTATATTCTCATTTGGAAAACAATGTAGATTGCTTGCCGTACAAACTTAAGCCCTGGGAAGTTTTCTCCTAAGGTTAGCAGCAAAACAACAAACAAACAAATAGGCAAACATGATCCTTAGTAAAGAATTTTTCCCCAAGCACACTCACACTCTGAGACACTGAAAATTAATAGTTCACCACAGGAATTTATTGAAACCCTGTTTAGCCCATAGGTCTCATGTTCAGACAGGGAATCTTTGTTCATATATATGCATCTCTAAATTTTGTATCTCACATGATTGGAGATGTACCAGTGGCTTAACTAGAAGGATGTGTAATGCTTGGGTCTTCTGTCTTCATATTTCTTGCATATTTTAGTTCAGATTCTATTTAACATAGAGTGACAACATAACTAATCATGACAAAAGACCTGGCATATGTAGAACTAGAACTCAAGTATGTTCATAGACACCTAACCTATAAATCTCTTACTAGTAAGAATAAGCCACACAGCACATGTGCCTACTATTCATCTCCCATGACTTGCTGTGAATATCACACATCACACTTGGCTGCTATTCATCTCTCAAGATTTGCTGTGAATAAAAGGCACACATTTGTTCCTGTGTCAGCCATTCTTAAACTTTCTGAGGCAGCTATTAATACTATGCCATTTGTGTAGCACTCCACTTAAGTAGTGTGTTTCATTCACTCTTCCCCCATTTGGTAAATGTTTATTGGGCATCTATTACCAAGATACTGTTGAATAAATACATACAGAAATGAGTTTAAGAATTAAATGGCACCACACTTTGTGATGTGCTTGCAAAAGTAGTGACTGACATGACACTGGTGGCAGCTTTAGGATGTATTAGTTACTGGAAAATGTTCAGAGTAAAATAAGTTCCCATTTAGTAGCAATATAAAGGCATGTATATGTATTTACTCACTAGTATGAATTTCAGTTACAAAATACTGTAAATCAAAGTTTGAGATCAATTATGATGATGTTTTTCTTGACTTCCTTTTTTAAAGTTGCAATGTTGTAACAAACTACATCTATTGTTCCATGTCATCAGAAACAACTTTGCTCTGACATAGATTACTTTCATTGTTAACAGAGTATTAGTAACAAAGCATCCAGTAGACAGTCAAAGGATACTTCATCAAACAATACAAAAATGTCCATTGAAAGCCTGGTGCAGAGACACATTCCAATAACACCAGCACTCTGAAGTAAAAAAGCAGAAGGATCTCTGTGAGTTCTAGGCCAGCCTGGTCTGCAAAGTCACCTTTAGGCCATTCAAAGCTACACAGTGAAACTGTCTCAAAAAGTAAACAAGAACAAAACTACACCAAACAAAAAATGTGTTTGATAAAGAATGAGAAAAGGTCAGTATTATAATCATGAGGGACAGATTGCTCAATAAATGGTTCTCAGGCAAATCAAGCCCAAAGCATATATTCTTTTCTTACTTCATACATAAAAAGTTAAGCTCATTGATGACAAAAGATTATGTAATAAATAAGTAAAGGAAGCCTAAAGAAAATATATAAGCTTACATATTCATTTAAGTCAGACACTATAAGGACATTTTGAACAAAAATTAAATAATGGAAGAAAAAACTGAACATAATATTGCTTTGGATCTGAATATCTGAAATATCATTGTTTGTTTTTCTTTTTCTGAAAAGTACACCAAAAGCAAAACTAAACGAGAAAACTGATCAACTAATATTACAAAATCTTAACACATAAGAGATGTTACACAGTCACAGTATCCTGAGATTGAGTTTAAAACAAATTATAGCAGAAGAGTGGAGAGACAGGTTATATGATTTCCTCTAAGAGGAATTCAGGTAGACACAGGAGGTACTGGACCTGACCTCTCCAGAGATATAATTTTCTTTATTTTTCTTTGTTTTCTTTTTTCTTTTCCTGAAGGGGGAGCAGGATTCATTATTTGATTTTTATCTGAACCTATCTTTAGGGATGTTAAAAATAAATTTTCAGTTTATGCATATTCTTAAAAGTTTCCCAATTCCCAATGGCATACACATTGTTAAACATCTTGTAAAATGTGTTTCTGTGCATTCAAAAGTCACTATTTCTCAGAACATAGTCTACAGAAATGTATGTTATCAATATGTTATATTTAGAAATGTTCACCAAGGTTTTATTTCCAATTGCAAAGAGAAAGAAAATAGTATGTTCTGATTTTAAATATATCTATATGTTGGAAAGACTCTGTGCATGTAGAGGGTGGCTATCCATTCTGTAAAAGAATTGGAGTGTTCATTTTTTCATGCATGTGAAAACTACAACATAGGATAAAGGTGAGTATACTATAGTTTGTTTATTCCCAAAAGGAGCTAAAAACATAGGCAGGGAAAGGTTTGTAATTATTATCTTCTTTACATGTTTTGTAAAGCCTCTGTATATTACATATATGTATTTCATGTAACACTTGGCCTAAGATACTTGATTCCTGATTCTGGTCTTCTTATTGAGAGATATAGAGAGTTTCCCTGTCTCTGCTAAGTCAGTGTCATTATATGTCACTATCACTAGACTGAGAACAAAACTTTCAGATTAAACCAGCATCAGATCTCTTTGAATGTGCCCTGTTCTTTTTATTAATAATTTACTGGTAGGCTTTATGTCAGATTCTGAGAGTATAAAAAGTGGATTTAGTAACAAAGACATATCTTAAAAGAAATGGAGATGAGAGGTGAAGGAAACACAGGAAACACTGTGTATAAACCTCATTTTTGTGGGAAGGAAATAGCCATTGCCATGAAGACTGTTAGGCAACTGGATGGGCCTAATATGTTCAAAGACCAGTTTTGCTTCCAAAGGCTGTGTGGCTCTTCTGAATTGAAGGTAGTTAAATGTTTCTCCAGTATTCTCTGTGGTGGTAGGAGGGCATAGATATTTCAAACTTTGGAAACAATCTCATTTGGCCTGGATTTGACCCAGCATGATCATTTTGGAAATCTATTAACTTGAAGATGACTGAATCATTTGAAATATGGAACTTATAGAAAGAGAAGAAATTGATTCACCACAAGCTCCTTCTCCAAGCGACATTGAAGGATTGTTGGACTGACAAAGCAGGCACAGCAATAAAGTGTGGTGCTGGGTGGGGTTGGAGAGGGAAGGCAGCAGCTGGGTTGAGGCAGGGAGCCCATGATCCTGCTCCACACTGTTACGTCCTATTCTTCCTGAGGAGGTTTTGAAATCAAAGCGCCCATGTTGAAGGGAATTGATTGGGAAGTACAACAATATCTCTGTGCTCTAATATCGAAAATTACAGGCCTAGCCTGTGAGGTCTGTGCTCTGTCACTTTGTAGGTCCATTAGCTCTTCAGGCTAGCAAGGGTCCTCTTTATCAAATGGTTTTCCAGTAAGTACTCTGAGAGCAGTGGAGAATGATTCCCTGTGGTTGAAGAAAGTCATATTGAAAATGGGGATCTGGCACACATCCCTGGAAGGTATTGACAAGGGAGGCTGGAGTCTGACATGCCTATAAATTCAGCCATGCAGCCATTGCAGAACCACATTAATAACAAGGTGAAGAACCTTACAATAACTTTCAAGTTCTTCCAAGAATCGCTCATGGGAAGGATTGTCATGGTCCACTTAAAATGTGTGTGTTTGTGTGTGTTTGTGTGTGTGTGTGTGTGTGTGTGTGTGTGTGTGTGTGTGTGTGTGTTTGTAATAGCCATGCTAATAAGAGGTGACCTACTAATTTCTCTTGACAGGAAGAAATGAGCCGAGATGCAATAAATTCTTCTTTGTGGATAGTGTTTATCAAGATAAGCTCATTAACTCAGAAATCAAACAAAACCCAACACATGTGATATTATAACTCCAGGACATCCATGAAGTTTGTTGCTTCTTGTAGCCTTACTTCTTTGTATTGACTCCATTTGGTGTGTTCAGATACTTACTTAAATGTACAAAAGACAGGAGAAGTACATCTAAGAAGGAACAAATTAACATAGAATGTTGTTACTGTTCTGAGATCTGAGCTTATTTTAATGTTTTCTGACTTAATTGTCATGTACAGCTGAAACAAATCTTGCACTTTTAAGTGTCATTATTATTTGATTTTTCTGTTGCATCAAATTTTGACATGAATCTGTGTTTTAAAAAAAAAATGTTTCCCAGTGTGAGTTACAGTTTATGGGATAGGAAATCAATCTAAGCACTCAAAGGGAAGAGGCTAAGGCTAAAGTTTCATACAACTTTCTACTGGCTGGGTGGCATGTTCAACAGTCCAATGTTTAATAACTGATGATTAATACATACCCAAAAGTCTGATAAAGCAATTAAAATTAAAAGCATGATAGAGAAGTGAGATGCTTGATAGTTCTATATCAGTGTTTGTGTGTGTGCACATGTGTGCATGTAGTGAAATTGCACAGATATCACCAGCCTTCTGCAAACATGCTATTGACTGTTTTCCTTGTGAGTAAAAGAAAGGAAAACCAAAGATGAGGCATTCATGTACACCCAGCCTTGTCACACACACACACACACACACACACACACACACACACACACACACGTATACTCATTCACTCAAATCCCGGATGGCAAAGCTAATATCTGAAGCCCTGCAGAAGAAAGAGAAGGGAAAATATTTGGAATGCTCGGTATTTCAATGCTGCATACAAACAGGTGAGATCCAGTTCATGGACCACGTCAGACCACCAGCAGTTATTACATTGCTTTGGATAAGTTGCTCTTAGTTATCTTGCATTTTGAGGTCAAAAATTAGTCTTTAGATATATACCAAGCCTCCACCAACCCTATCAGTTTCTCTTCACTTATGTGAGACTGTGCTGACTCATTTGTCAGCTGCGAAATGTGGATGGACATGGCAGCTGCTTGCAGTGTCTTTGGAGGATCATATATGTGACTATAGATTGGAAAATGTAAAATACAACAAAAATGCAATACATTGTTGCTATGTGGTATCTAAAATTATCTAATTGATTTTTGGTCTGTCTCTAACATCTTGTGATAGTCCTGTTAATTAAAACACTCTTAAAATCAATGCAGTGCTGTTCCAGATGATAGAGCCTGGAATTTACCTATCCCATGACTTACTTAATTTCCCTTAGAGCAACCTGATGGATTTACAGAGCTCTATAGTTCAATAGTGATTTTAAAGAAATTTTTTGTTAGATGATTGGTTGAGAACAGGTACTGCTCCTACAGAGGACCTGAGTTCAGTTATCAGCACCCACATCAGGTGAGTGACAACCACATAAATCTTCAGTTGCAGGTATATCTGAAGCCTCTGACCTCTGGCCTTTGAAGGTACCGCACTCATTCACACTCATATTCATACACATATACATAATTATATATAAAATGAATATTTTAAAATTATTCCACTTTAGTAACGGTAATAAAAATATGGATTCCTCTTTCTTTGCTGACTTTTTAAATTTTTATTTATTTATTTATTTTCTTTATTTTACATGTCCATCCCAGTTCCCTTTCCCTCCCTCCCTCCCTGATTTTTACAACAATGTCTCCTTGCTGTCTTAATGAGTCTCATAAGGACTGACTGGTTGAAGTCAGTGTCTGTCTCTAACTTATAGACTGACAAATTATACATCTTCTCTGTGACTAGGTTTTATTATCTGTTAAGAGGGGGAAATGTTCCCATGTTATGGGAGCATTGTAAGACTAGCATAGAATGAGCATCGTAAGTTGAAAGTTACGTATGATATATTAAGAGTAAGCTGTACACTCTGTCATCCATTTTGCTTGGCAAAGTTTGTACAGCATTGGACTTGTCTCTTGTCAATTTTGTTGATACTTAGAACCTGTGTACACAAATAACTTTATTCCTACATCTCACCTTAAGTTCTACAGTCAGATTTAAAGAAACCTGACACCTGTCTGTCATTTCCAAGAAGGATAATGACTGATAGTGTTTCAGAGTCTCTTTCCAATCAAGCACCATAGTTATTCAAAGAGCAGATATGGAAGAATGGAGAAATGGGAGGCAACTCCTTGGGAAGGGTATTGAATTCTCCCTTTCCATGGTTCTTGCACAAACTAAAAAACAATATGAAGCCTTAAGCTGAACAGTTCTCTTTTTCCACCTCCTGTGTGGTCTGCTCAGCATGAGATCCTGCAGGCCCATTTTCCATAATACCCAATCACAAGCATTGACAGGCAACTACTTTTCCCTGGGGGGGGGGGGTGCTGACTCTTAGTTGGGCTACAATATGCTAGAAGATCTCCCTGTACTAAGACAGAATCATGTAGTGATGTATATCCTAAGTAAAGTACAGTTCTCTGTTTTTTAAATATGAGGAGTTCCTTTAAGCATTTTATCTACCAATAGCCTGCGTATACATCTGTAAACATTGACTGTAGCACCGGAGGACCTGCAGTGTAGGATCCTCAGGCAGGTATTTAAAGACTGCTCAGATAATGATGTCTGGCATGTCCCGAGTTCTCTTGTAGGGCAATGAGAGAGTTTGTAAAGTCCTTCTCTGCTTTTCTCCCGTGACAGTGGAAGACCTCTTGGTTTAACCTTTACCACAGTATGGTCTGAAGCTCTACACTCCTGTGCATGCTTTCTTTTGAACTCACATCGATCTAAGCAGCACTTTACATATGTTAAGGATAATACAAAGACAATGTTAGCATTTTAAAATCTGTACACCAAAGTATCAGTTCTTTTTACCCAACAGGCAGGTACTAACTGCACTGCTTCAAGCTTAGCCTCTCCACTTACCCCTCTTCTCTGAAATCATTCTGACCTAGGAAACTCCAAATTTAACTTTTTGAAAAGGAAATGTCTAACTCTGACTATCTTTAAAGCACATCCACCAATCCTTCAACATAATAGATCCTGAGTAGCCATATATAGTTTTCCAAGACCCCAAACTTACTTTATTGTATGTTTTCTGAAAACATGGTCCCACTATGTAGCCTGCCTGACTTCAAATTTACAATTAACTCTTGCCACCACCTACCCTGTGCCTGTGCTAGGGTTATAGACACACAACTATGTGTACTACTTAACTTTCCAACTTTTCATATATAACAAGTAGCTTTGCTAACATCGAAACTAAGTGAAAATGAATAGCATGCTATGTTAATCAAAACGCACAATAATTCCAATGCAAATGAAACTGAAATGGATAGGGAGTCAAGCAGAATCAGCCCTGTGGGCACCCTTATGATTCACGCACTGTTATGCAAAGCACTGAAGTTTTGTAAAAAAAAACTTGACAAACAGGAACCTTCTGTATATACCTGGTGAGTTTAAGAACCAGGGTCATCAACACAGTATGATGTTAGCAGAGATGCTGGACAAATTGTCACCATCCGTGGATAGCAAAGCCTGGGCTCAGAACAGCAGGGAGATCCTTTCCAGAGTGGTCAATTAAATAAGTTATTTCATTGAAAATATCTGCAGAAAAAAGCATGGAAACTTGAGATGATTAAAAGATAGGCAGACCAAAAAACATAAAATTTAAATTGTAGGAAAATATCTTTGTGCATACCCAGACACATGTATACTCATACACACACACACACACACACACACACACACCTACCTGTAGGTAGTACCAGATATAACATGTAATCATCCTCTGTGTTTTTCTTCACCCCTCCCCAACCACCCAAAAGATATCCATGGTTATTTTATACACTCTTTCCATCTCTTTGCCATTGCCTCTTAAGCCTATGCAATGTTCCAGGCTCAAAAAAGAATGGCAGGAAAATATTAATAAATGTTCTCAGAAAAGAATTCATAAAGCAGGGATCTGGATGGGCCTTTTCTAGTTCAATTTTGTGTGAAGGGTTCTGTGATGCAGATATAAGTTATCAGATATTGATGCTCATCAGAGCCCAGGGAGTTTCCAAGATGGGGTAACAGGGGAATTTGCATTTGGCAAGATAAGCTCCTTCTCTTTTCATTTTGAAGTCTGCTCTTGCTTGCCAACAAGGACATGGATTATTGAGCAGTTATTGGAGAAGATTTCCTTCAAATTGTGGGAGGGACGAAAAGTCAAATTATTTAGATGCAAATTAAAACAAGCACTGTTTATAATAAGTTCTTCATAGAACTAGTCACTGCTTTTCTGAAATATTTTTTTCACATCCAGGTAAGTCTCAGAGACTGAATGAAGCAGGGCAGTATCACACATTATAGTTGCTCAAACTATTTCTATTTTGAATGTGTAGGATAGAATCAAGTCTCATTTTTTCTGACTGTCACGCTGATTAAATTATAAAATCAAGAATATTTTTATTCATCCAACATTAACATAAAGCCTTCACTTGAACATGTGAGACATTTGTAAAAATCATTTCCTAGTATAATACATTTACTTTCTTTGAATATTAATCACTTGGCATTATAGTTATAAGAAATATTATTTTTTCCATGGTTTGTTTTACTTAGTAAGGAGTTGAACAGATTCATTCAAGGGTATATTTATCATTATCTTTAATCATCATTGAATAATACTATTTTAGGAATTAATGACATATTCAAATAAAAATGTACTATATTTTCCCAACTAAAGAACATTTCTTTCCTGTTACCTGTTACAGCCTGCTGTGAGAATAACACAGGTTCAAAGTCAGGAAAGCCACATTTTGGCATGCATAGCAACAGTAGAAACCAGGAAAGAAGCCCATGAGATACAGACAATGGAATGGTTTTCTAGCTTCGCAAAGACTGCTGTCTCTCTTCAACAAATACTAAAATGCAGTGGAAGGAGTTATTATTTCAGTGGGAGGCTTCATTAAATAAATAAACCCCAGGCTTTAGGGCAGAGGCATGCTTGGAGATGAGGCTGTGGAGAACAAAGACGATGTCCAGAGGTGAGCATGCCCTAAGCCTGGTCTGCATGGGGTCCTCTGACAGCAGGTTGATCTCGATGACCCCATGCTCCTGAAGGGCAGAGAATCAATTAGAAACTCTGAGTGTTCAGCTCTCAGGCTTGGGAGAGCAATGCTTGTGTGCCAGTGGGTATCTCCGCTGCTGGAGGAAGGCTTTCTCCGGCAGTTATAAAATAGAAGCTAATAATAGACAAAGAGGAGTAAGAAAGCACCAGCTTGGAAAGAATTGTCAGCAAGGATGAGCTGATAAAGCTTAGACTTTAAATAAGGTCACAGTGTTGCCACCATTTGGGGTGTTCTTCTGGGCTAATTTAGAGACACAATGAGAGTCACATGCATGCACGCCTTACTCTCTTTGACAAGGTTTTATTTGCAGTGCACTCAAAGCTCTTTCTATTCTGCCTGGGTTAGCATATGTGAAAGAAATAATGATTATTTTAATGATATTAAATAGCAGCTTTGATCTCTTCCCCCACGGGCTAAGCAAAACATTATCTGGATGTATAAAATGATCCATTTGTGAGTACAAGTCCCATTTCTGCATAGTATTCCCATTCACCCACCTGATGCTCTCACGGTTCTCTGGCTTCTTCTCTGATACTGAGACCTATCATCTACTGAGTAAGGATAATTTAAATGAATGAAATAAAATTCTTTCAGGGTAGAGAGATGGTTCAGTGGTTAAGAGACCCAATTGCTCTTCCAGAGGACTAGAGTTCAACTTCTAACACCCATGTGGCAGCTCAAAACCATTTGCAACTCCAGTTGCAGGGATTCTGGTTTCTTTCTCTGTCTCCGTGAGTACCAGATGTCCATGTGGCTCACAGGCATACATGCTGGCAAAACAACCATGTATGTAAAGTTTTAAAATTTGCAAACACCTATCATCCTTCATTTTTAGAGATTAAAAACTGAGGGTTCAAACAGGTGATAAGACAGTAATAACTATCTTCTAGTTTATCCTTATTCAGTGTTAAGCACAAGTTTAGGCTCTGTCTACAATGTTACAAGATTACTTATCCAATGCTTCTCTTAAACGTGCAAAGAATTGCAGTGTCTCATTGGCCACAAGAAAGAAGGAAGCCTCCTCAGGAAAGGGCTGCATCAATGATACTGATCATCAGGTAGCAGGACTGGCCGGCAGGGTTGGGTTTGCATGATCCTAAAGTTCTGGATTGGGCATTTTGTCAAACTTACTTCATTGTAAAACTCACCAAAAGGGCTTGAGAGATGGACAGTGGCTTGTGGACACTTGCTCCCCTTGCAGATGACACTGGTTTGGATCCCAGTACCTACACTAGGTGGCTCTCAAGCACCTGTAATTCTAGCTCTTGGGTTCAATGCCCTCTTTGCCCTCCAGATACAAGGCATACAAGTGGTGCTGTTGTGTGATTAGACTTTTCCTGGGGGGGACACATACCACATGTTTACTCACCCCAGAGAGGAAGTCCGCCACAGACCCAAGTATGGATACTATCAACGTCCAATTTGGAGAACCAATGAGTTTTATTGGGGTAGTTATAGGAAAACATAGGATTATTTACAGGAGCAAAAATGTCTCAAAGACAGCTGCATCACCAAAACCCATCCTTGTACTGGGGAAAGCTCACCAAAGCTTGGAACTTGGCATACACTTCACAGCCTTCAGACAGCTCAACAAACTAGAGGGTGCCCTGTTCAAGGGACTCAGTTTGTCAAAACCTCTTCCAGGGTAGCCTGGGTGGTTTTTGCTTCTTCAAGGCAGCTGTTCTGATCCCAGAGATTTCTTCGCAGCTCAGCTTGTCTGACAGGGAACCTCAGCAGTCTTTATTACTTACTGGAGTTGATGGGAATGGGGGTGGTAATGAATCTAGTCAGTTTCAGTAATTTCCTGAAGCTGTGTTGAGCTGTTTATCTTCTCTCTTAAAGAGTTTCCTTGCAGGACGGACTGTTTGAATCTCTTAGGAAATTGCTACACTACAGATACCTATGCATACAGACAAACATTCACAAATATGTAGGAGTTGATATGAAGAACATATTTCTTTTACAACATTGGCCACAGGCCATGGTTGAATACCTCAAAGCTCAAGGTCTTCTTCCTCTGAAGGTTTTGATTAAGACCCAGATTTTAACAACGGCTTGGGAAACATTCAAAAAGATGTAGCATCTATATGAGGATTCAGTTCAAATGCACACCCAGAGATACTGCTTCTGTGATGAGACCTGAGATTCAACACTTTGAAGGCTTCAGGTGTTGCCCATTTTCTTTTCTTTGGAATGAAACCCACTGTGTACACTGGAGCCACTGTGAGGGACAGAACCTTAGTGCTCAGCCTGGGCTCCGGCAGCAGGGACTGATCCCATGACCTTCTCACATGCAGTAAAGTCACAAGCCATTGTTTCTGCAAGCCTGTGTTACAACACTGTTCTCATGTATCACAAGCTAGGGCAGTTTGTTCAAGTTGGTAGCAAGGATTCTTGATGACATTCAAAGCCATGGATGCAGCACTTGTTAAAGAATGGCAGTAGCCATACTGTTCCAATGGTCTGTTTCATCGAGGATAACACATCTAGTGCTTGAAATATGTGTATATGTATATTTAACAAATCATTTTAAAACTAGGGAAGTTCTGACATGGTAAACCAAACAGCACAGTAAGTTAATATTTCAGAAGACAGGGCTTTTCAAAAAGGACAATATTTATTTATGAAGATCTGTTCAAAGCTAGACTTTTCTGCTTCCTAGTGGTGTGGTATTTGATATTGCTTTTGGTTTGTATGAGTCTTAATTTCTTCATTGGGTAATGGTGGAATTGGAGGTCACTTCTAAAGGTTACCTTAGATTAAATGTTGAAGAAAGTGAATGGCAATGTGGTTTTTTGTTGTTGTTATTGTTGTCTTCTGTTTGTTTGTTTGTTGCCTGTGTTGATAAATACCATGTGCTGGCTATATTCATAGCAAATAAAAACAGAGGTACTTCAGAAAAATAAGCTGTTTATGGAAGCAGACGTAGTTGCCCAGGGATGCAGGAGTATGAATATCACAGAGAAACATGCACAATGTAGACATCTACGACCTGGTCTCTGTTGGTACTTTCCCCTCTGGCATATCCATGAACACAGTCAGGTGGTGGTCAAAATAAGTGCCCTGCATGGTGATATGTAGGGGCACATCTGAATCCCATCAATCGGGAAGTAGAGACAAAAGTTGTGAGTTTGAAGACATTCTAGGCTACATGGGATGACCTGGTTATTAAACCTGTAAATGAACAAACCCAGAAGAAAGTTTTTGCTCAGTAGTTTGGGGTGTGGCTGCAATTTTGCACCCTGAATAAATTTCTAGCATCCTATGAGTGTGAGTCATCATGAGATTGGCTTTGGCTAGCAAGGTCTTCAAAGAGATCTCCTCAATATCAGTTGTACAGAGGAATCATTCAGATCCAACATTAAGATGTTCACACTGAAACCCAGCAAACCAGATCTCTAAGATTTCACAGCTACCCTGGTTATTCTAGTCAGCAGCTAAGTGAGAGTTGTTGTTCTGCACTGCTATGACAAGCCCTCCTGTACTTGCTGCCCAGCTCATCTTATTTACAAGCACACTATTTCAATGCTAGTGCACCTCAATGTAAGTACTTTCCAGTCACTTCTACCCTATGAGCAGAGGAAGGGGATTACATGAACAGATGTGGCTGCTGGCTAACAGAACCTTTTCAGCTGGTGTTTGCAGTCAGAGCATTCCACTTTCCTTTTCCTTCTAGTCCAGAGCAGCTCTGTGTTCTCCCTCTGTGCTCTGTGGGTGTATTTCCAGATTGCTACAGATGACTCTGTGGTGGTCACTTTCAAATCACCAGTGTTATCCACTATCTATCTCTACATTTACTGAAGAGTCCATGGCAGCAATGTTGAAGGATATGTAATTGTACTCCTCTTCCTTGTATTTTCAATGTTTTTCTATTTCCACCCGGGTTCATGTATGCATTGGTTGTATCCTTATTTTCTGTCAAGTCTCTGGAAGCTCCAGTGTAATTTGTACCTAGATTGAAAACTTTTCATGTGTTGTGTCTTTGAAATTAGAACCTAAACATTAAACTGTTTGGCTCAAGGATATAAGCAAGCTCCTGGCTTTTAATTGCAAGGTATTTTTCAGATGTTGGGTCAACTTCTATTTGCTCATTTGATAGGTGTAAGCTTTTGTAGTTTGTCTTTAATAAACCTTTTATATTTTTTATATAACCACAATGTAAATTTATACATTATTTTCTTTATTGGGGGAGAGCCCTTTGCAGAGCACTGGGAAGACAGTGAGCTGTTAGGTAAGGGAACAACTTTTTCATTTTATGCATATTTCATATATTCTTACCATCTGATGCTGCTAGTTCATTCACGATGTAGGCAGCACAGCAAGTGGCCTTGTGGCAAAAGTGATTTCGTTTAATAAATTCTCTAGCTTGCACATGTGACATAAACATGCACCCATGGTCCTACAAAATCAGGGTAAGAAACCTGAGATGGTGAGATGGACTGGAACTGCGTGTGTGCTTGTGTGTGACTGTGCTGGATGCCAGAATCAGACGAAGCTTGAAGCCTTTTCATCAAGAAGCTTACATCCTTCTGAGAGGATAGAAATCAAGAATCCAAGCCCATGCCATCCAATTCAAAATGAAGGATGCTTGTCTAGGAAGAAAAGAATGGACTGATTAATATCAAAGGCGACAGGAAGTCAAAAAGCAGAGAGAGCTCCCAATAAAAGACACCTGTTTAAACCTATTGCCTGAGAACATGCTGCTGGCCATAAGGTCTGCCCTGGCTTCTCTGTTTCCAGCATATGTGGGTTAGTTAGATCTATAACCCGTAAAGCAGATGGGCTAATTCTAACCTACTCATCTCCAAAAGGTTGAGATTTCTGCAAACAAATCATCCATTTTGGCCTGGCTTGCTGATTTTTGAAAGGGGTTACCACTTTGCTCAATGCTGCCACCTTGTGACAGAAACCATAGCAGCAAACTTTCTAGCAGAATGACCATCACCTCTTGCTCAGGCATTTGGAATTGGAAGTGAAAAGAGTTAAATTTTGGAGGAATAGTGAAAAGAAAACCTTGAACTGTAAGCCCCTAAGGGCAATTGAGAGCCTGCTATCTTAAATCGTTTGGAATGTGTTTGGTTTGGTTTTCTTTCTTGTTCAAAATATCTGTGTAGTTGTAGGGAGAAAAAGAATCATACATAGGCCTAGGTATTTATTGACTTCCCTCCCCAAACACCAACCGGGAGAACTAGAAGAATACACTTTACACATGGGAAGCATTCTAAGATACACGTCCCTGAAAACCTTCTTCAAGAAAAACATGCTAGACGTGACTTCAGCAGCCTGAATTGGACCACCAGCTGTTGCTATGCAGTTTAATCCAGGAAAGAAGCAACTGGAACATTGTTCATGTTGCCCTCCATCTCAGTCACTCAGACCTGTAATGACTATATGGATTAGGCCAGATGAAACTTTGGCAAAAGCCATAGGTGTCAGTGGGACCCAGATGGGCAATAATTAAACTCAGGTAGTGCTTTCCCTATCTTTCCCTTTCCTCAACCCACAAATGCTGAGTGACAGTGAAAGCAGTGGCTCCTCCCACTGATGCCCTGCTCAGGGACAGAGAATGAAATCTGAATCTGAGGGATATAGTCTGGATCAGGGCATGTTGTGAAGTGGATTATGGTTTTCTGCAATATGAGACTCTCACATTAGCTTCATCTGATGTGATCCCTCCTCTATCAGCAACCTGAAGAACTTCAGTTAAAGCCAAACCTTTGATTGCTATGTTCATGAGTTACAGTGACAGCACAGTCCGTTCAACCTTTCTCTATTAGTTTACTTCTTAGTAACATGACTGTGATAATAACAGTGCCTTCTTCACAGGTCTGCTGAGGATAACGTGAATTCATACATGAGGAATATAGATTTTGAAGTGTCAACTGAAGTTATTCTCACTTTAGATCGATTGTTTGGAGAAGTGGATCAATGACTTAAACATATTAGCATAAGGTAGTAATTGGACATTATGATGATGATTACCTTTGAAGTGCACCATAACCTGGGTCAGAAATATAAAACCAATGAACAAGGCATTAGTGGTAATGTTAAAACAGCCATTTAGGGTGAAGCGCTAACAGTGATGTTTACAGCAAAGAAAAAGAAAGAGCAAGGAGATTTACTAATAGAAATATGAATTAGCATCCAAAACCAAAATAGAAAAATAAAGAAAAAAAGTCAAAGTCAAATAAAACAAAAGTCCTGAAACCACTTATAGCATATTAAAAAGTTATAATCTTCAATGCAAAGTTCTATGAAATCTTACTCAACACAGTTAACCACAGCTTGCTTATTTCTCCTCAATCTTTAAAGAACTATTTATGCAGTAGGTCATGCACAGTTTATGACATAGTGGCTCTTGCCTGTGGCTGCCAGGATCCAACTCACATTTTAAAACTTCTCAGTAGCCTCTCAAGGATAGTAAATTTTTAACATCTTTTTAAAAATAATTAAATCAGTTTAGATTATTTCCCTTTTCACCAGTATACAACTAAGATTTAAAAAATCTCTAAAATACATGGAACTTTTACTCATAGAATTAATAAGAAGATATAATAATTCCATTTGACCATTATTTATGGAAATTATGTAATGTACCCTCCAAAATAGTAAGTGCTGGAAATAAGGTATTAGTGTAAAATATAATTCAAAAGACTTACTTAAAGGAAGAAGTGATTAATAGTGTTAATTATAGCAGTATATAAGACATCAGTTGATATTCCAATATATGTAGGAGGAATCTCATAGTACTCATCCTTAAATGAAGACATACAATGACTGATTGGGGAGGCACAATCAGTCTTCTCCATAGACGAGCACCCTGATAGGTGGACAAGTCTCAAGCGATCATCTCTAAACTAATGTATATATGAGAATCACCGAGTGTGTGTGTGTGTGTGTGTGTGTGTGTGTGTGTGTAAAATGATAATTGTAGGAAATGAGATCATGAATTTTAGAAAATGTAGTAGGCATAGGACATTGGGTTTTAAGTGGGGAAAAGAGGGATAGAAATGAGGTAGATACAGTATTTTTGTATGAAATTCTCAAAAAATTAAATAAACAAATCCTGGACAAGGAAAAGAAGAAAAAAGAATGATCATAAATTTAAGAAGGATTAAAATGAGATATTAGTAAGAATCATTTGAGTTGTATCATGGAGCAAAATGATAGTTGGATATTAGTTAAATAAGTTAGTTCAGATATTAATTAGCGATCAGAGAGTACAGAATCAATATAGAAAATTGTAATGTGCTATTCCTGTCTATCTAGTAGACTGGAAACCAAATTTTTTTAAAGAACACTTGTTGAAGTGTATATTTGTCTAACCATTCTGGAAAAAAGTTTGGTAGTACCATATCATACTGCATTTACCCTTTAACAAGTTAAACCCTATTCAATGGAAATTATTCTATTTACATATAAATAAACATAACAGGATTTCTATAGAAGGAGTATCTAAAACACTCCAATGCAAATAGCTCTCAAGTGCTTTAGTGGTAAAATGGCAGACAGAGTTTCTATAATAAAATACTTACCAACTTTATACTTATATATACAAGTAACATACAGAATTTAGCATCACAGAATTTCTTAAGAAAAAAACAAATTGGTGGGAAGGTACACCATGGCTACAACCAATAAATATTGAAAAACAACCAACAAACCATAAAATAAGACTATAAGTAACAGCAAAGGAACAGCCTTATTTGACCACAAAAGGGATGACAATGCTTAACACTCTTGTGGAGTATGGATATTGGGGTTGCAGGGAGGGACTGGGAGGAGAGGATTGAGGAAAAACTGTAGACAACATGTGTATAAAAAAATATAAATAATAAAATGATATATCTCAGTAAATTTTTAATCCTTTAACATAATAAAGAAAGTGAGGATTTCATATATAGCTTTTCAACTTGTTTTTCAAATACAGCAGTTCATATGAGTGATGATGATTATGGTGGTGGTGGTGGTAGTAGTGTTGGTGGTTACTGAAATGATGGTGGTAACGGTGATGATGATCTACAAATGTGCAGGGCACCTTTAGGAGAAACTGGGACCTGAGATAATGATGGACAGAGCTACATCCTGACCATATGCTTAGTTATGTATATCTCTTGCCTTCTATTTAGACATAAACTTCCTATTCAAATCAAGAAGATCAACTTAAGATGTCTTTGGATCTTTATAAGTCTCATCCCAGTGCAGCCACATTGAATAAATCTTTTTCTGCTCTTCCTATTAATTTGATTTTTAAAAATCGGCTCATGAAACCTAATTGGTTTGTTGGGTGCAAGCTATATATTAAGTACAGTAACTGTAGTAATTGTTTGGCCCCTAAATTTAAGTTGTATTAATATTTGTGGCCAAGTCTTCTGGTCTTGGATAGAAATATTTCTCTAATATTTCATTTCTTCATCCTCACATATGCTATTACTGTTTGTATATATATATATATATATATAGAAGTGTGTGTTTAGATTATTTGATAGTTTGCAGATTTTTTTCACTTCTTCATTCATGGCTTATGCTCACTATTTTATTCTGAAATTTGTTATAGTTTGGTTTCTTTTTTTTATTTAATTTATTATTTTACATGTCGATCCCAGTTCCCGCTTCCTTCATCCCTCCCTCCCTTTTACCCTCTCTGCCCCCTCCCATGCACATTGACCACCCTCCCCTCCCTCCCCTCCCACCCCAATTCCATATATAGGGGAATGCCATCCAGTTGGGGTCATGTAGATCTGACAGGTCATTTGAAATAGGGACTAGGGCTTCTCTCCCGTCTCTAGGTTAAGGCAGTATCCATGGGGAATGTGTTTGCAAGGCCCTTTTGTGCATCAGGAATACATCCTGGCTCCACTGTCTGAGGTCCCTTAGACTGCTCAGTCCTTCTGGCTGAGACCCAAATACAGGGGGGCCTGAATCAGTCCCATGCTGGATTCCCAGCTATCAGTCTGGGGACCTGTTACCTCCTTCTTATTCAGCTCAGCTGTCTCTATGCGTTTCGGCAACCTGGTCTTATCCTCCCCATCTGCATCTGGGTTCTAGTTCGACTCAGTGTTTAGGTATGGGTGTTTGCTTCTGTTTCCAACAGGTATTAGATGAGGGCTCCATGGATAAGTTAGTTGTTGATTTCACTACCTGGGAAGGGCATTTATGGTAGCCTTTCCATTTGATTTCTATTTTGTAATGAGAATTGAGATATAGGAAATTTTATAATTTTACATCTAGGCTCTATATAATTGAACAATTCTGTTAGGTTAAATTTATTTTTCTGTGACCATTCCATATGAAAATAGCTGATCTTATAGGCCACTTATGTTAGCTGTTGGCTTTCTCATGATACCATGTTAATCTGGCAGTCTAATCCAATCCAATGTAAATTTGGAAGACTTCCTTTGAACAGACTGTGAGGAGCTTATTTGTAGATGTTCACATATTCTTTTATTTATTTATTTATTTATTTTTTGGTTTGGTATGGTTGAAAAAATGTGCCTATTAAATTTTCAATTCCATGTAATATTTAAAACCATCTAACAGGATGTCTTGTTCTGATTATGTGACACATTAAACTAAGAACTTTGTCTATATAGAAATTTTCTTGTATCCATGGGATGAACCTAATCCTATTGCTAAATTTGAGCTACTAATAATGTACTTAAGATTTTAATTCAATATTCATTAGTAAAATTGTCCTGTCTTAATTTTTTTTATTAAACACCTATTACATTAGTAGCCACTTAGGTTTTATATCACAGAATACTTTCTTGAAAGTCTGGATCTAGTCCACAAGTTTCTCAGATATTTATATAACATTTATGCAAAGATTTGCTTCTATTTTAAATGCATTTATTTAAATGCATTTATTACCCCTAAGACATTTTGTCCATTTGTCTGTCAGTTAGCACTGGTGAAACAATGTCCAGATCCTTGTCTTCATTGCCATCTTTCCTAAAACTTAAGACAGTGTTGTATGTCTAGTGATATTTTTATGAAATACAATTTTATATATTTTTTTAAATGATGAATATTATTTTCATCAAGTGACTGTATTTACCAGGGTGTTTCCTATATATATCCATCCATGTATCTCCTCATAAACATTAAAATTGCCTCTCTTTTCAAAATCAAAATAAAAATTCCTTAACAACTGACCAATTTATTTTGTCACAGGCTTACTTAATTTTGCTTTTTTGTTTTTTGGTAATTGAAAATTAGAATGAATAGTATCATCATATTGAAATACCATCAATATTATAAACATCCAGAATAAAAATCATCTAGACCAGAAAAGTTTTATATTAGTAATTTCTCAATATATTTCTGTACTTGCTTATTAACTGATTTTGTTATCATTTTTAGCTCTGCGACAATATATGACGATAATACATGTATAATCAGATAGAAATTTAAAATTTTAAAAATGTAAGTAACATTCCTATTTTGATACTTTGGTAAGAAGAAATATGTTCTAGAAAATATTATATGGCAACAATATGATAGGAGACTAAATGTAAAGATGTCAAGAAATTGAATAATAATATCTATTTTTTCTTTTATTGAAAATTTGTTTTTCCCCCAAACTATGTATCTTGATTAGGATTTCACTTCCCTCTACTCCTCCCAGCTCCTCCCCACATTCCTTTCCATATAGATCCACTAATTTTCTGTCTCCAGTAAGAAAATAAAGAAGACTTCTAAGGGCTATGCATAGAATAGAATACAATAGAACAGAAGACAATAGAATAGGAACATAAACATTAACACATCTGAATTGGACAAGCAAACAGATGAACAACAGCCCAAGTTAAGGCACAAGAATAAGAGACCCACCTATAAGCTCACTCAGGAATCCCACAATAATTTTAAAGTGGAAGCCATATTATCTACCCAGAGTACCTGTTGCAGACCTGTGCAGACCCCATGCATGCAGCTGCAGTCTCTGTCAGTTCATAAGAGCCTTAATCATGTTGACACAGATGGCTTTGTCTTCTTGGTATTCTCCATCCCTTTCTATCTCTTACACTCTTCCTGCCTTCTGTTCTGCAGGATTTCCTAAACCCCAGGGAAGGGATTTGATAGAGACATCCCACTGAAAGCCTAGTCTCTCATTCTTTGCATATTATCTGGCTTTATCTCTGTATTTGTTTCCATCAGCAGCCAGAGAAAACTTTAGTGATGATGACTGAGCAATGCAATGATGTATAAGTATAGTAGATTGTCACTAAGAGTCATTTTATTGCTGTATTTTTAAAATAGTAGTATTTGGTTTGACCCTAGGTCCCTGGGATATTAATTTGGTATTTGGTCACCTAATTTCTGTCAGATATGGGTTCCACCTCATGGGATTGGCCTTTACTCAAACTAAGCATTGGTTTGTTGTTCCCCCAAGCTTTGTCCTAGCTTTGTTTGTAATAGCACATCTTGCAGTCAGGACACCATTGATGATCAAAGGGTTTTTGCCTGGCTTAGTGGCACTGTTTCTCTTTTGGTACCTTCTATACCAAAGATGTTAGCGCATAAGAGTGAAGGCTCTCTGTAGGCACCAGCATGACTTTGCTATGTTCAATGAGTTGTATAGGCATCTTCACTAATGGTGTCTTATCATCAGTTTGTGGTTAGAAATCTATAGTCTTGGCTACATCCTGGGTTGTATGGGGACTCCATGAGTTTCCTATGGCCAAACACTCAATTAAATGTAAACCAATCTTGGAATTGGAAATTTCATTTGATGACAGTTGGAACTCTGTCTCCCAATTATTTAACAATTTTGTTTAGATAACCTTCATATATGTGCATACTTTAGGAAGCTTCACCTATAAGAGTTTTCATACTACCCTTTAAAAAACCCCTAGATGTTATCTGTCTCTCCCACTATTCTTTCCTTCTTCCCCTTCTTCTCCCACCCTCCTGTTACAGCACCTTCATATGTCAATAACTAATGTATTTCGCTTTCCTAACACTCCACTCAGGATGAATTTTTTTGATAGTTCCATTCATATACTTATACTTACAACTTGCAAATTTGATTTATTTTTTTTCTTTCTTTCCTTTTTTTTTTTTTTTTTTTTTTTTGGTGCCTGAGTAATATGTCATTAGGTAAATTTACCACATTTTCTTTGTGCATTCTTTTTTGAGGAACATCTACATTGTTTCCAATTTCTGATTATTATGAATTGAACACCAATGAACATGGTCGAACAAATGTCTCTGTGGTAGAGCTGTGTTATGAGGTAGATGAATTCCTATTTTCCTGAGAAATTTCCACACTGATTTCCACAGTGGCTATACAAGTTTGCAATCACACCAGCATTGTATGGGTGTTCCCCTTACTCCACATTCTTGTCAACATGAATTGTCATTTGTTTTTATAATGTTAGCCATTCTGATGGGTATAAGATGAAATTTTTAAGTAGTTTTGATTTGTATTTCTCTGATGGCTGGGGGTGTTGTACATTTCCTTTACAAGCTTCTGAGCCATTTGAGTTTCTTATTTTGAGAATTATATTTAGAGTTGTGCCCCATTTTAATTGGGTTAATTGTTTTCTTGATAGCTGCTGTTTTGGGGTTCTTTATATATTTTGAAAATTAGTCCTCTGTCAAATATGGAGTTGGTAAAAATCTATTACTGTTCTGTAGACTGCAATTTTGTCTAAATCATGGCAACATTTTCCATGCAGAAGCTTCTCAGTTTCAAGAGATCCCATTTGTTAATTATTGATCCTGGTACCTGTGCTGACCATGTTTTATTCTGCAAGATTTTTCTCTGCTGATGAGTTCAAGGCTATTCCTCACTTTCTCTTCCATTAGGTTCAGTGTATCTCTTTTTAAGTTGAGGTCATTGATCCATTTGGAGTTGGTTTCTGTGCAGGCTGATAAATATGAAACTATTTGAATTATTCTACCTGTAGAAATGCAGTTTGACCAACCCCATTTGTTGAATATGTTGTCTTTATACTGTGTATTTTTTGGCTTCTTTATCAAAAATTAGGCATCCATAGTTATGTGGATTAATGCCTGGGTCTTCAATTCAATTCCATTGATCAAATATGTTTATTTTTGTTTTAATAAAAGTACTTTACACCATCATTACTTCCCTTGAGTTGTTGATGTCTGTCTTTTTAATATGATATTTTATTAATCAATTGAGAATTTCATGCATACATGCTATATATTTTAATTATATTCACTCCTACTCCTACTCCTCTCATATATACACATTTCAGCCACTCCTAACTGCGAATCCCTTTGATTAACCCCTGAGTCCAATCTGTGTTGTCCATGTACTTATGTGTGTGGGCCATCAATTAAATGATATTCAGACAGTAAGTTTCATAGCTTAAAAAATAAAATCTGACTCTCCCTCCCATGAATTGTCTTTTTAATAAAATATTCTATGTCTTTTGCTTCTCCTTGACTTAGTTGTTACTTGGTAAAGATATTAAATATGAAAAGGAGAATATACTTAAATTAATTTCAATAATTTCTCACTGTAACTTAAGATATGGTATGGAAACAAGAGGATTAGATTTCCCTACCAAAAAGGTACACATACTGATTTTGAATAGAGAATATAGATTTTTCACCATAGTTAAAAAATAACCCCCCCATTTTCACTACAAAGGCAATGCAGCAATGGCAATATATAAAGCCTAGAACCTACCTATTTAAACATCTTTCTCAATTATACGATATCTGTTATTTAAATAGGCATGTTCATGACCATTTATCTCTTTTCTGCATTTAAGTATTTAAAATTATCTTACTACTTAGTTGATCACGAACTGTCTATACATTTCAAATAAAGCCACTCTATACAATTAACTTTGAATATATTTTAGTCACTATGTACTACCATCATCTGAATGCTATTAATTTTATATTGACACATTAATTTAATTTTATTTGTATGTGGATGGTTTATTTACATATTTATATTTATACCATATATTTTAATGACTATGTTTTGTACAAAAAACTAGGACAAGTATACTAACTACTACAAATGCATATAAAGAATATATTGATATATAAAAGATAAATTAAAATATTCAATATGCCAAGTAACTGTAGCACAAGACTTCTCAAAAGCCTCAATTGTCAGGTAAAATATATTTAAATGGAGAAGGTAGGGTGAAGGGGCAACAATCTGTAGATAAATAAATGAAAAATGTCATCCTACCAGTGGTAATTACTGTTACAAAAAGATTTCTCCCCAAATTTCTTAACTATTAAATTTGATATAGATTAAGTGATACTACCAGTTAAATTTGATTCAAAAAAAAAGGGAGAAATCAGCAAAATTTTTTCCACAAACTTTTTATTTCCAGAATAAGTTGTTACACTGTTTAAGCATATTTATTTATGTTTATCTCTCATTAACCCACCCTTTCTGTTCTAGAACAAGGTTAATATGTAGATTTTTTTTAATGTTCTGAATATTTATATGGAAAGAAGAAGTTTTCATTAGCAAGCCTTGTAAACACAGCAGCTTCTGTGATGTACCCCTCAGGAGCAAAGGCCAGCCACTTCAGTGATGGACTCCTCAGGATCAATAACAACATTTTTACCTTGGCTTCTCAATAATAGTCCTTTTATTCAAGAAGAAAAAGGACATAACATTGCCAATAAAGTACTTGGTTTTATTTGGGTAATAGATTTTTTACTTGTGTGTTTTTCTGAAATCATAAATGGTAACCAGTTGTGCAATAAGAATGCCTTTGTAGCTCAGGGCTCATAACGACTTTATAAATTCCCAATGGAAGTTAAACCTGTACTGAAAACTGTACTGGTAGAGTCCTTCTGAGTTCTTCTTTCCTCTGACAGTCTTTCTCACATGCACTGTAAGAATCCTGTCCTTTATAATGTGTGCCAAGGAACTCTATCAAATATTTAAATTCTAATGTCACAAAAGGTGTTCTTGAATCATCTTGAAGATATTTTCAATTATTTTCTTTATATTCTAAAAGCTCCATTTTTTTTAAAAAATGGTACATTAAACACATTTAATGATACTTTTAAAAATTACTGAATGTGTGTCCTAAAATCACCTGATTGGAGCTATTGTTGGAATAAGCTTTGTCCATTCTTGGCAGATTTTTCTATTATAATATATCATATTTTATTTTCTAGGTTATGTTATTCATTTATCATATTTTTCTTTACCAAGAAGAAATGAAACCAGAGAGTTTGCTACTTTTAACTTTGTATTGACCTGTTTTAACAAATTTAATTTCAAATGTCACAAAAGGTATTCTTGGTTCATCTTGAAGATTTTTCAATAATTTTCTTTATATTCTAAAAGCTCCAATTTTTTTAAAATGGTACATTAAATTCCTTTAATGATACTTACAAATTTTACTCAACATGTGTCCTACAAAATCACCTGATTGGAGCTATTGTTGGAACAAGCTTTTGTCCATTCTTGGCAGATTTTTCTAATATTCTGCATCATATTTTATTTTACCAGATTATGTTATTCATTTATCATTTTTTTTATCAAGAAAGACTGAAACCAGAGTGGTTGCTACATATAACTTTGTGTTGACCTGTTTTAACCAATTTAATTATTTCTAAAAAATCACATAAGCATGAGTATATTCTTTTAAAGTTATTTTCATTTAAAGATTTTTTTCAAACAATGTATTTTTGATCATGTTTCTTCTCTCCATGATCTCCTCCAAGATCTTTCTACATCCTACTTATCCAACTTCATGTTCTCTCTCATTCTCTCTTTGTCTCTGTCTCTCTCAGCAAATGCTTAGCTACCATTAATTACCCATTTTCTGTGAAGGGGATCATTGCAAGCCACATTTACAAGGTGATAAACTAAGTCCTCATGGAGCTTAGTTCCCAGGGGTGACATAATTTGTGAATAGAAACCAAAATTAACTCATTGTTGCCTTTTATATGCTTATAGAAAAGGTGCTGTGGTTCATGCAAAGAAGTGTGTTAGGGTGATTTCAAAGGACCAAACTTGCAGTGTGTGTAACTTTATGATGGGATGCCACCCAGCCGTTTATTAGTGTAGAGCAGATATTCACCCAGAAATTTCTTTCTTTACCATTTTCATAAAGCTCTTCCTCACTTAGATATATACATTGTATTCTATTAAGATTAATTGTTTAACTAATACACATACTACATATATTTTCAGTAGCTAGTTATTTGAGCTTAACAAGAAGAAATAAACAGGCATTGATAGCCACTTTTAATACAGCAGCCAACTAGAGTAGCTCATAAGTAGAACTATGAATTAATGTAATGTGTCATTAAATTTAAAGTTACAGACAGCATACAATAAATAGGTACATGCATGCATATGTACACATGTACAAATGGATTTCTTCATGTAAATTGTGACCAAAACATTATGATGAAATGCTGAGATCATTTTTACAAAGTGGCAAATATACCTAGAGTCTCACTTTTTTATGTCAATGACATCATAAAAAACATTTCTTCGGTGTGAAAAGAATTTTTCAGAAATGTTGTATGTCAGGTTCACTAGGCCAGCTTCTTTAGTCATTTATCATATGTTGGTGTGTTCCTGCCCAGACAATTAAACATACTTTTGTTTCTTTGTTTTTAATTTTATGTGTAAGAATGTTTTGCCTGCATGCATATATGTGAGTTGCATGCATTCCTGGGACCCATAGAGGTCAGAAAAAGAGGTTATATCCCTGGAACTGGAGTGACTAATGTGAACCATCTAGTGTGTCCTGAGAACTGAATCCATATCCTCTGAAAGACCAGGAAGTGCTTTTAATCAACGAGTCAAGTCATCTTTCTAGCCTTAGGAACATGTTTTGAAGCTTTATCACAACTGGTACTAATTACTTAACTACACAGATATAGAATTTTCTACCCACAAAGAAAGAATTTTATCTTTCTAGCCTTAGGAACATGTTTTGAAGCTTTATCACAACTAGTATTAATCTCTTAACTACACAGATATAGAATTTTCTACCCAAAAAGAAAGAATTTTATGCAATATTGACCTCACTGTATTTTTATGGCAAATAAGAAACTAGGGTACTGCTGAAGCTGTCCATTCACAATATCGTCTTGCAATTCGCTTAGCATGTCTTCCCATGGAGCTGTAGTGCATTTCCAGGCTCTAATAGGTTTATTGTTCATAAAGTCCTTTGTTTCTATTTCTTTGATGGTATTTTTCAGATGAAATAGTATGACCCTGGGCTAATGGTCTTTCTCAATGTCAATGATTAGGTCAAATAAGCAGGTTGACATACAATGATACTTGAGTTATACTCAGTTGTATGTGTTTGTTTTAACTTTTAGGATTATACAATAAAATTGATCAAAATCTCTTATCCAAGGCTTTAGATAAGAAAATACTCATGGTTAAAGTATAATTAAAATGTTAAATAGAGTCATATTCCTCAAGAGTCACTTTAGGGAGAACAGCCTATGAACAGAGGGATTAACTTATACACCCAACTTGAATAGCAGATGCCCAGCAGATACACTTTTGCATGTACACACTTACACATCCCCAGTTGCCATGCCCTTTAAAATCTATGTGATTTAACATGCCCTATAAGATGCCTTATTAAATCTTTCAAGATATAGTGGTCAGCTCTCCCTGGAGTATAGGGAGAGCTAATGACAAACATATTATAGTTATGTACTTAGGAATATATGTATTTTATATGTACATGTATGTGACAACAATTAATGAAGAAACATGGCCATTGCTTTGAATAAGAACAAGGAGGTGTATATTGGAGAGTTTGGAATGTAGAAAGGGAAGGGGAAAATTGTTTAATTCATTTATAATCTATAAAATTTTTAAAGAGGGCCAGTGACATAAATCAGTGGTAGAGAACTGTCCATCATACATAAGATCCCAGGGTTAATCCACACTATTGCAAAAACACAAGCTGAGATGAGAGAGAGAGAGAGAGTCCTGTCTCTGTCTCTACAGATGTCAAATGACAACTGATTTCTTTTTGTCTTAACTTTCTATTTGAGCAATTAAAAAAGTATAAGGATAAAAGAGTCTGTGCTAAGAGGAAGTTTGGAAATGATCCTAGATATTCATAATAATACATAGAGAGAGTGATGATGGACACAGGAGTATAGAACTGAAGTCTGGGGAAGGTGCATTGTGGTGAGGCTCTTAGATATTTAGGGTCCCAGCTTAAGGAAAATATAGTGGTAAGTACATATATGTCTAAGGAATCCCAAAGCAAAATTATTGTGAGTGGGTGGCACATGATCATAAATGTTTTCTCTTTCAAAGTGATATACGGAGGTCTAAACATAAATGAGCATCTTGACTCCTTACAGGGATTGGGTTATCTACCACATCTAGTAATCAAACTGATGAAAGCTCCCTTTGAAATGTCTAGGTTAGGGATGAGCTTCTGCTTTGTTAACTTTTCCTAGAAGGCTTGTTTTAGAAGTCTTTTTAAAGAGAGCCCTCACACAGAAGAATCCAATGTAGGAAAAACACAAAAGAGGTTTATCTGGGTAAGTGGAACCAAGAAATATTTTGAAACTAAATGCTAAGTTTGAGCCCCTACAATGACAGTGAAGAATCAACAGGAACAGTTTAGGTCAGATAATGGCCATGTAGCTGTAGGTTTCGTTACATTTACATTGTTTCAGCATGATGGATAATTTCAATGATACTGTTCCAATGGCCCAGTTGTTAAAAGTTCAGTCTTTAAGGTGGAGCTAATGATAAGTTGTAGAACCATCCCTATGTGGGGCCTGGTAAAATGTCTTTGGGTCATCAAAAACATGTCCTCAGCTCTTATTTAGGCAAACATGGTGGTAAGACTTGGTGGTTTAGCATCTGTCAATCCTAGAAAACCCATAGCAAAGTATGATCCTCTGGCTTTACAATCTTTTGATTCTCTCTTTTACAATGTTCTCTTAGCTTATGATACAAGAGTTGTTTTATAAATGATTCCATTGGGAGTAGGCTCCCAGCTGTATGAGGACAACAACAATAAACATACTGAATGGACAGGACAGAGACCTTGAGGCATCAACCCTACATGAAGTGCAAAAGGCAAATAATTTGTTCTTCAATACCAAATACACACATATAGATATAGACTCCTAAATCTAACATGCTGAGCCCTGACAACATATATACAAGTAATAATTATAAGTATTATACAGACTCAGCATGTTAGATTTAGGAGTCTATATCTATATGTGTGTATGCCCATGTAACAACAACTAATGAAAAAGAGACCATGAATTTGAAAGAGAGCAAGGAGCATATATGGCATGATTTGGATGGAAGAAAGGGAAGGGAAAATGATGCAATAATATAATCCCCAAAATAAAAGTAATAACTTTAAAAAGCATTCATTTAAATGCAGTTATGGGCCATGACATCTTCTCATTTGCTTTTTTTTTTTTTTTTTTTTTTTTTTGTCATGAAATAAGTAGCTTATTGTCATACATTACACACCATCATCTGACAGCCTTGTGTAAGCAAAGCCCAACCTGTTCTTGGGACTTCCAAAGCCCTGAGCTATAATAAACATTTTCCTCTATACAACTTAATTATTTCAGGTACTTTATTATAGTAACAGGAAGGGAACTAGCACTGTTGGAGAAGAAGCAGCCAAATCAAATCCAGTTCTTTCTATATGTTAAAGTATAGGAGTGGCCAAACCACACTACTTACCTGGTCATGCAGATGAAGGTACATCCAAGACACAGCATTCAAGGGGATGCTGTACTTTCATCTAAATCATATATTCAAACACTGCTATTTTTTATTAATGAAATACATTCCTTTTTCTTCTTTTTGAATCACTGTTTGGAATCTATTTATTTAGGTAATTAAAAAGAATCTGAGATATATTGTTACTAGACACTTCAAGATTTTCTGCAGAGGTGATCATCACATATTCAGATTTCAGATGATGGCCAAGTTGTTCTTTAAATTCTTGTGTATAATGCCCCACCCCATTCACTGTAATAATTGTCATCACAAGCACTGCCAAACTTTTCTTTTTCAAGCACACACAAAGAAGATGAAGGAGATGGGAAAGAAATTAAACTAGGGAAAGCATTAGAATTTCTGCATGTGAATTCCACTCACATCTTGAAGCCAATACATTTAAAAGATTAAATGAAAATTTCCTGTCTCCTGTTATCACACCCTGCCGTCTTCAGTGATGTGTTCTGAGAATAAGAGATGGCAGCTTCTCAATGTGTCACTGAGATTCCTCTGGCTTATAGTGCTCCCATCATTTCTCTTTCCTAGCACGCTTCTGTGATAAAGCGAGAAATAATATTCCAAAATGCCAGTAGCATTCAATATAGAACACACTGCCCTCCACAATTAGCATATTTTTTCTAAGAGGCTACTGTTTAAGATGCAATGATTTATAAAACCTATAAATATATAGACAGTTGCCTGGATAAAAGGAAACTAGGTAGGAAGCTGACGCTGTATACCAATAAATGTCAAAAGGTACACTAGGTTAAAGAAATTATGTATGAAGGATCCTGACTATAAATTTCTGTTGCATTTTCTGGGTTGAATTGCTTATGTGTCTATATAAACTGCTTAGCAGAAAATAGGCAAGGAGCATTAAAACTTTAGATAACTCTATTTCCGCAGGTCTATATAATTTTAAACTTATTTAGGACAATAGCCCATTTGTTTTATAAATCACAGTGTTCATTGCAATATCTTCCAAGCTGAAAGTATTGAATCACTTTCTATTACTGAGCCTGGAAGAACGTAGCATTACAGCATGGCTGGCAGAACATGTATCAGTGTGATATTGATCTAACCCGGCAAAAAGAAAGCCTCACTGAGCAGACTCCAAATACCCAGCAGTGTTATCTGCAGGCTGCAGGGATGGTTCAGATCCCATATTTCTAGGGCAAAGGATGATATATTTCTTTTTTTCCAAGAAATTGATGAAATTTTGTGACAATTATAAGCTTTTCTTTCATCTGTAAGATTAAGAACTGTGGTAGTTGAGGACTATCTGGAGGTAATTATTTGGCATCATGTTTAGTTCACTTTCCAGCAAAGAATGAGTTAAAAATGGACTGGAGGTGAAAAATCAACACTTCTTAAATAGTTTACAGGGCATTCCAAACCTGTTCTGAGGATCTTTTGGCAATTTCGGAATATCAGCACTAATAATATGGACACAGTGTGTAGTTAGCATTTGTAGTGCCTCTCCGTAGTTAACCCCTAAGTGAGAGGAGTCCCAACTAGATTGTTCCAAGATTATACTACCTGGTAACCAAATTCTCCTCGAGTTCCTCAGGACTCAACAGGTAGTGATATCCTGTAATTTGCATGTGGCACACCCATAAGAAAAGAGCCCACTAAGGGAGAATCAGATTAACATACAGTTGATATTCCGGCTCATTTTACGTGACATAGTCCCATAATGAAGAAAGCAAAGCCCTGGGAAGAGGGCAAAGGGGGTCACTGAAAAAGTTACAAGTCGCATATCAAAAGTGTGTAGAGATCTACAGGTATGAATGAGGGGGATAGAGGGGGAAAGGGAGGAGGGCAACAGGGAGGGAGGGTGACAAATAATCAACAGTGCTGAGTTGAAGGCAATAGAAAGAAAGCTAAGTGCCTTCATGCCGTTCCATATATGACCTGGAAAGGAAAGCCAGAGTCACTGTGAAAACCATACGAACATCACCTATTAGATTCACCACTATGGTGAGAGTAAAACTGAAAGAAATAGCAGATGTAAGCAGACCTTATTCCTGGCCTGGATGGAGGCACCTAGTCAGTTGTTATGGTTCTCACTAAGGAAACAGAGGACTATTCATTAATCCAAGTCCCTCTGCTCAGGTAGATTGTAATCTCAACTGCTTGTACCTGTTCATGATATGGCCATTTTTGCTTGGAATTGGTTTTTGTTTTCTGTTCCTTGCTGGCAGAAGGCATTCTGTAGGATTACAGGCTTTTCTGTCAGTCATTTCCTCTTTATATCTGTGTCTGATGTTTCAAATTGTATACCCATACCACTGCATACATCTGGTACAGTGAATTGATTCTTCCTTCCTCACATAGTTTGCCTCACATTGAGTCACTTATTTGAACCACTGTTCTACTCCATGCCACCATATTATCTTTCTAAAGAGTGACTGATATCACCACCTCGGCATACCTAGAGAGATCCAGAAGGAAACAGCATTGCTTCTTCTGGTATCAGTGGTGAGGGTGCTTTCTGTTTCTCCCCTATGTCACACTCTGCTTGGTCTCCTCTTTATCATCTCAGGAACACATGCAAGAGTGTATTTGCAAAACAATCCTATGAAGGGCCACCCTTGTGGCCCAAGATGGCCCAGTGTCCTCCACAGACAGTGAGCCAGCTAACTCAAAGCCACATAGGTAATAATGGGCAGGCATGGGAGGAGATAACCAGCATGCTAACTTATTGTGGACCCGAGTCTCATTTAGACAGTACACAGCAAAGGTCTGGCATTTTGTGCATGGCTTGGATCAGACTCTGCTTACCATGCCTCCTCTCCTTCATTACATGGTTCTCCAAACACAACTGGGTGACCAAGTCTGAGCAAGATAGTACATACTCTAACAAGTAATTGCCTAAAAGTTTCAGCCAAACTTCTTGTTGAATTGCTGTTATGCGGTTATGGACCATACTTTACTAAAACATTAGGAAAATGCATGGAATAAGCACTTTTAAAAGCAATAGGAGCCTACCATTTGTTATAAAATGACTGGCCTTTGTTTTGTGTGGTAGTTAATATTCCTGGGTTTTTTTTCCTTTCTTGCTTTATTGATGGGAAGTGTGGTTCATTTAAAGCAGGGCTTTGAGGTAATTTCTGTTTCAAAAGTTTGTATTTCTTTCTCAGCTTCTGTCTCAATGATGAGGATTCCAGTGTCACTTTGGCAAACTGAGACCCCAAAATTATATGTACATTTGTTCAATACCAATCATTATATGTTGTAGGCCACTGAAATATTAAACTTAATAATTTTGCATTATTGGAATAGTAGCCAGCATTTTCTAGTAGAGACTCACAAAGAATACATACACATGTATATATATCAACAATTACATGAGTGTCCCTAAGAGACACAAATCAGACTGAGGAGCAGTCACATCAATTCTGCCAAATTGCTCAGTAATTTTCCTTTTGCCCATTTCCAAGAAAAAACAGAAACATGTATAGCAATGCTGCCTTCTCTTTCATGAATAAACCACTTTTTAAAGATGGATTACAGAGGAGATGGATATGGGGAGAAATAAAAGACCAACGGATACACAGAGTAATAAAGTTGGATCTGAACTTTGAAGTGAATGTAAACCAGATTATTGGGCAGTAGCTGATGGCAGCAATATTGAAGCTTCTGCTCTTTAGAAAACTCAGTATGCTGTCAGAGGTGATATTGACAGAGGCATGGGACACAGTGGTGATGAAAATGTTCCAGAGAAAAATGCCAGAAAAACAACTGCACAGGTGCAATCTCTTTCCTTCATTCCGTGGAAAACTCAAAGGCTAAAGAGTTATTGAAAACTAATCCAAACTTGAAAAAAGATTATGAACATTTGCCACTTTACAGGAAAATCACTGCTCTGTATTATAGATCACATGACTGAGAGTAGGAAACCATGTCTAAAGCACTCTGATGTGATTTAATGAGAAAATAGTTATATTTTAATCCTTCTAAAATTTTATATTACATAGAGTAATGTGCATTAGTCTCATTATTTTTCACAGTGAGAGCATTCTAATGTTTCATCAAAGTCTTCTGAAAGTAGTTAGATGATGTTGATTTCTCTTATTCATTATTAAAACGCCTTTGTACAGTTTGGTTTACATATAGTATTTTACAAAAACTGTAGCACTGTGTGAAGCTATGTATATATACATACATGTAAGTATATATGTATGTATATATGTATGTGTGCATGTATATATGGAGAGATGGATAGATTGATGGAATGTATGTATTGATGAATAGTTAAATAGACAGGCATATAAGTTGATGTAGATAAAATACTACCATTTACCTCAACATCTAATTAACATACTATTTAATTTACCTCAATAGAGTGAAGCCTAGATAATGTGATACCTTAGTGCTTAATTCTCACTCTGCTTTACAGATTGAACCCAGTATGTGGATAACTTCATGTTATGGTTTGTATAAGAAAGGCTCCTACATTTGAGTGCTTGGTCATCAGGAATTAGAACCACTTGGGAGGGGTTAGGAGGTGTGCCTTTGTTAAAATAGATGTGGCCTTTTTGGAGGTTTCCAAAGCCCAAGGCAGGCACAGTGATTTTTCTCTCTTCTTGCTGTCTGAAGATCTGGATGGAGAACTCTCTGCTACCTCTCGAGCAATGTATCTGCCTGTGTGCCACTATGCTGCTGTCTGTAATGACAACTGACCTGAAACTGTAAGCCCGCTCCAATTAAATGCTTTCCTTTGTAAGAGTCCCAGTGGTCATGGCATCTCACTGCAAGAACAAAGATTAAGACACCTCCTTAAAAGAGTCATCGCCATTGGATTCCAAAGTACTGAGTAGAATGTTTTCTGCCTCAAGAATAGTTTCACACTCTCAGTGTGCTTGGTTACCAGCTTAATCTGTTGTTTTTGTAGTTATTCATATTAAATGCACTGAGGTAACAGAAAGTTGAAGTCTATTGTTCATAAGTAATGCTGTTTCACTGAACTATGCAACAGAAATTCATAAACAATAAGACCATGCAAGGAAGACTTGCTTATGGTGTATGTGTGAATTTTTGCATATGTATTATGATGTATTTATGCAAATGTGTATATGTCTGTATGTGCATTTGTTGTGAGTATACCCCCTCTTTGTGTATCTGTGGAGGTTATACTCTTAAATCTTAAATTTCTAAAGCTTTTTGTTTCTATTGCTATGGCAGGGTTACATTCTAAATGCTGGACATAGTGACTTAAGGTATTCATTAACACCTGAGATGGTATATCCTCTGACACCAGTCCTAGACTAGCAAACTTCTCTCATTCTTGTCTGAATCCTGGGGACAGAGCCATGCCTGATATACCATATATGTGCCTTCCTGCTGTGGTGATATTTTGGTTGTGATCTAACAAATAAAGCTTACCTGAACTGAAAACCAGAGTGTGGAGCTAAGCTATCAGTTAACCATAGAGGCCAGGCAGTGGAGGCACACACCTTTAATCCTAGTATGCTGGCAGAGGCAGACAGATCTCAGTGAGTTCAAGGCCACCCTGGGATACACTGGATTTATCCAGTCTCAAAGAGAAACAGAGCTCACACCTTTAATCCCAGAACTTGCAATCATAAGCCTTTGATCCCAGCCCTAGGGAAATGGAGACAGGAGGATATGGCTGAGTAGAGAGCGGAATGTAAGGCAGGAGGAAACAAGAGCTGAGAACTTTCATTCTGAGGTTTCATAGAGACAGTATTCAATCTGAAGAATCTTAGGGACGGAATCTCACATTCAGTCTGATGATTTATAGGGGCAGGATCACCCAATTGGTCTGAGGATTCTGTAGAGGTAAAACTAGTGACTGGTTGTTCTACTTCTCTGATTTTTTAGCATTAACCCCTATATTTGACTCTGGGATTTTATTATTAAGACCAGTTAGAATTCCTGCTACATTCTGCCATGTGTCATCCTTTCCCAGTGACTCCAGAGATGTTCTTTGTTAGACATCCTGGGAAAAGATGGCCTGCCTGAACCCATCACTCCCCTTACGGTGTTTTCCTCTCTGCACATTCTTACAGTACCAAAGCTGTTGCTTCCCCAGACTGGAGCTTTTCTGCTATTTTAACAGGTCTGCAGTAATTTTGTCCAGAGTTAAGAGAGTGCTTCAATTATGTGGATAAAATGTATATTCTTAAAGTTGTATCACCATTTAAAACACAAAAATTATTAATTAAAAAGCAAAAATTCCCTTATAATGGAAAGAAATGTTATTTGTGTGCATAATGACCACATGCCTCAAAATCTTGCTTTGTTTAAATGAGAAATAAAACTTAAAACAGGGTGTAGATGAGAAAGAAATGATCCAAGTATGTCTTCTCATAAAAATATTCACTCAGGAAAGTTTCTGTTTATCCTATTCAATATCTTCAGACATTTATTATCCACAGTCAATGCAGAAGCCACTAGCCAGTTCCTAAATGCCAGGGTTTTAAATGCCTGTCAAAAATGAATTGGTACCTTATGTTTATAAGGACACTTTGTAATGCAAAAGGGCAGAATAGCATACTCTCTGAGGAAATATGTGGTTAGGCTGCTAAGTCAATATTTTTCTTTTAAAGATAGATAATATCTCCCTTCACAAAGAAATTGAGTAACTGAGGTCTCCTCCAAGCTGCCTCTCAGACATTTAATAAGAGCCAGCTTATCCCAAAGAATTTGTGGCAGACACCAGCAGCCTCCTTAGAGAAGGGCACAACAAAGCTCGGAAGACCACCTGCAGCAGGGGTTAGAAGACTGGATTGTTCTTCTCACTCCTGGCTCCAGGAGGTCATTCAGACTCTGAGCATTCTCTGGGGCCCCTCTGCCCTATTAGTCATCAGTCTGTGGATTCTCTGAAATTCCCTTCTGGGCAGTTACTACAATGAATGCTTCAGGCAGGGCGCAAATAGGAAATAGGTACCCAAGGCTTGGGTCAGATTGACAGAGCTATTTGGATTGTCCATTGAGTCTTAGGACTCTCCACCCACCATTACCCCCCAAAAAAACAAAACAAAACGAAACAAAACAAATTTACAGAATCAAAGAAGACAGAAAAGACAAAACCAGATCTTGCCATAGTAACCCTGCGGATGAAGCAAGCTCTGCCATGGTAGTCCTGGGAAAGCTGAGCTAGAGAGGAAAATCAAAGTCAAAATAAAAGCCCTCTGCAGAGAGCAGGAAAAGGAAAGTGGTTTTGGGAAAGGGAGAAATGAAACAAAGGCCAGGGCACCATTAATAACCTTTATTGGATGCACATAATCTCTTCCAAATTCACAATGGAATTACATGGGGGCTTAGCTAATATCAATAGATGGTCCCCTGTGATGCATTTTTTACAGTGGGGTAGAATATGCCAATGATGGTGACTTCTTTTTGTGAGTAATTATGAGTTCAGTTTGAGATTACTTTCCCTCACTCAAAATTAGGCATAATAAATAACTAAATCAACATTTTAAGTTGCATACCACAATACAAAAAGGCACAAAACACGAATTTTTAGAGGCCCAATTATGTACATTCCTCCTGCAAAGGGAGGGAGGATGAATATGATACATAACATGGAGGATCCAATTCAGGGTGCACATAGGGAGGTCCCTGTGGCCATTGGTAACTCCTGGTGTGAGGGCATCCTGAAAACAAGGTAGCAGAACTAACTCTTTGAATCCATGCATATGATCCTTCTGTTTCCTGTGTGTCATTGGTTCATGAACATGAAGTGAACAAGATAAACCAAGTGGGCTGAACATTTCTGAAGGGTGTGATGCAAGGCTGCCATTGAATTTTTCTCAAACAACACTGGGACAAGTGGTGGTTAATTGTGACATTGCTGTTTATGAATCTCACCTATTCTCAGTATACTTGTTAAATCAGTACATGTTTCCCTCTTCAGTAACAACAAAATCAGGATTATATTATATGTTTAAATTGACAAAATATGTTTACCTAATAGGTAATATTTTAGGAGGGCTCAGGGCTAAGATTTATTTCAATGGTGGAGGACTTGTCTAATTTGGAAATGTCCTGTGTCTAATCCCCAACACCATAGTGAAGGAATGAATGCAAGAAAAAAAAAACTGAATGAATGATTAAAAATGAGCAAGTGATCTAGGTAATCATGGTTGTGTTGAATAGTAGGATAATCTTTATGTTACCTTATTTTTTCACTCTCCTCTTTTGGACATATCAAACTAAGCACAGCATCTGTAAATATTGGCAAGTATAATATAAAATGCTTCTCATAAGTCATTAGAAGAAAATTTAATTGTTTTAAAACTCAATAAATAAATTTGCATGTTTCTCATGCTTGATTACCAGTAGACATGTGTCACAGTCGCTTTTGGCTTCCAGAGAAAATACTGTCAACTGAATTGCTTACAAGCCATCAAAATGTCAGACCAGGGGTCTAGCATAATGAATTCTGGTAAAGGCCTTCTGGTCGATGATTAACACCTTCTGGTTATGCTATACATGACAGAAAGACAGAGGTCAACTATTGGGTTCTCCTGCCTCATGACCTAATCACAGGCATGCGCACCACCACTAGTACTGTTCTGTAGGGAGTTATGGTTTCAGTATATGAATTTGAGAGGGACATAGCCTTTCAGTTTATCACAGAAAAGAATTAGGCCTGAGGATGTGTACAAGCCATAGTAGCATCAATAATGCACCATCATATTTAGCTATTTGCATAAATAGCCAGATTTTCCTGTATTTAGTTTAGTGTGTGGAGATGTATGCATCTTCTTACAGGAATCATTTTCCCATCAATCTAAAATGCCTTATTGGCTCTCTATGCTGTTTAGTCAAATGTTTTGTTCTAAAAGATACCTAGGCTGTCTAAACAGACTGATGTTGGTGGCTGTGAAGATTCATGTTGGTGGGTGTGAAGACAAACTGGTTGTGAGAAGATGAAATCTCAGTTTGGTAGTTTACAAGAATTAAGTGATTTAATCCTCTGTAAAAGAAAAGAAAACATAGATATTTAACTGTTCCAAGTTGAAAGTGGCCATTTATAGATGATGTGCAATAAAAATAACTTGTGTGGACATGCGTCCTCAGCAACCATGATAACCATGAATGGACCAGTCACTTGTCAGACACAGAATGTCAGGAACAGAGTTAAACACGACATAAACGTGATTCTCCTACTACTTCTGGAAGTTAGTTATTATTGTCTGAACTTTATAGACGAGGAAAGAGAAGGTTTCTGAGGGACCCCTCTCATAATTCTCATATTCATCTGCATACAATCTGATTTTTATTCTTCTTTTTGGACCAGTGAGATAATTCGGTAGGTAATAGGGCTTGTCCACACACCTAGCCACCTGAGTTTGAAAGTCATACCCACATGATGGAAGGAGAGAGCCTACTCCCAAAAGGTATGTTCTTCATCTCTTACAAGTTCCAGGGAACACAAGTATTGCTGTTCTCTAGGCCACACTTAAAACAGTGAGGTCCATGAGACAGAACACCAAACATAAAGGATCCAACGGGTACTTGTCTGATTTGAAAATTAGTGTACCTTATAGCATCCCCCTCCTTAGATGTCAGGAGAAGCACCTTAAAGAGGCCACACCTCTTTATCAGGTATGAAGAGAACATTCAGTAAATGGCCATCTATCCACTAGTTTCTTTAGGTCAGAGATTATCCTCCATGTGAGGATTTCTAGGCTACCTTTAATGTTTCCTGCTTCATCAGAAAGAATTCTAGAAACAGATCCTTGACAAACTTCCTTGATGAAATATAAATAAAAGTAATAAGATAAGAAGAGTCACTTTCATGATGAAGTCCTTATCCTCTTAGCTGCATGTGACAGCCCCTTTTGATTGACTTCAAAGGAGACTGCCAGAATTGGCTAGGAACTCGAATAAACCATACTTGCAGAGATAGAATTCAAGTCTCGGGGACAGAGTAAAAAACCCGGAGGTCCGAGATAAAGAGAGGAGCAGGGAAGTCCATGAAATGCTCTGTCATGTGACTGGCAGTTTAGCCTCTCTGCATGTCAGTTTCTTCCAGGTAGAGAAGGGCGTTTGAGATGAACCACAGAGATCAGAGCTGCTATGAACACCTTATAAAATTACTCCCTTCATAAGTGTGGCTTTTAAGATCAGAAAAGCTTCCTTCTGCATTGGGTAAACAGATATGGAGACCCACAAACAGACATTACACAGAGAGTGACAGACCTTGGAACACTCAGCCCCAAATGGGATGTGTCCATCAAATTCATTGTCTCAGCATCCCAGGAACTCTATTAAAAGTGAGAGAGAAAACTAGAAGAGCCAGAGGGGAAGAGGATACCAAGAAATTAAGAGCCTCTATATCAACATGTACAAAGCTCATCTGAGCTCAGAGATGGAGCAACATGCACAGCCCTGATCTGCACCAGATTCTCTACAATATACTGTGGCTTCCAGTTTAGTGTTTTTATGGGAGTCTGAGTGTGCAAATGAATGGGTCGGTGATTCATTTTCTTCTCTTGGGTTCATTTCCCTCTATTTTCCATGTGATAGTTTTTGTTTTTGGAATGAATGATGAATGTAAACCAAGCCACTAAAGTACATCATAGCTATTGAACTGTCCCTTATACCTGCTGGGAGATAGAAAATCATTTGTCCCTATAAAGTGCCACTGTGTATATCAACCACTTCAAGACAGGCCTCTAATTAAGAGTCATGATCAACATATAAGGGACTCCTTGTTTTTTAGTTTTTTATTTTTAATTTGTCCTTTTGTTTGGTTAAAATTTGGTGTTTTGTTTGCTGATTTTGTTTCGTTTCTTTTGAATGTGATTTTATTTTGTTGTTTTGTTTTTTGAGGGTTTGTGGTTGTATTGGGTTTTTGTTTGTTCTTTGAGAAAGAACTAAAATTAGATGAGCAGGGAGAGGAAAAGGAACTGGGATATCTGGGTGGGAGGAAGATATGCTAAAAATCTATTTAATTAAAATAATGTTTTTGAATTTATAATTATTATTTAATAATAAAACAAATATCTATGCATCTATTGGTCTATCAGATTCTGAAATTCTGATATAAGAATAAATGAATCAGAGAGTGCCTCTGATATTCTATAATGTTAATTAGTATGTTAATTTTCTAGTCTTATGATTTGCATCTATTTAACATTTACAACTTAGTTGTAGAAGTTAAATTTCTTCTTCATTAAAATTGTGTTTTAAAACTTAAAAAAATGTGCCTCTTTAATTTGGGTTAGCTCCTTCTTTCTTTTATCAGGTTATCAATTCTTGGGAAATGAGATGTAAACAAACACGCCTCTTAGCTTAGGTGCCATATACTCTCGGTCAAGAGTAGAGAGATCTGCCATTGTCTCTGTCACTAATAATTTCTTGGGAAGTAAAACATGAGCAAGCAGGTAACTCTTCTTAGGGAAATCTGGATGCTTCCTAGAAGGAGGCGGTACATAAGCTAGACCTAGAAGATAAGATAAAATTTTGCATGCACATGCCTACAATAGAAAGTATACAGATGTGCAATATAAATATATGGTATAGACTGTGTTGGTGTAACTTCTGGGTAGCCTGAAATGACATCATCACAGGTGCCTGCTCCTTTGATGGTGGTCCAACACTTCAGCTCTCACAGATCACATAGTACTGTTGAACCCTTGTTCTTCCATGATCATCACTTGTATGTAGGACTCTTTCAGGAACGTATTGATCTCCTCACACAGTGATCCTTTCTTATTTATAGCAAGTCTAATAATAGGTACTGTGGAGCCCTTGATTTTAGAAAACCTGAAGCACCAAAAAGAATTTATTTGAATTGCTTGAGGTTCTTATCTCTGCTTTCCTTCAGTAAAGTTACCTTTGATTTATGCCTTTGGGTAATTCAGCCTGACTTTTGAAGTAGTCTTTAGTTTTGAATCAAGTTTAGAAAAGCATTTATGTGACGATAATTCAGGTAATCAAAATAGAGCATAAATAAGAGATCCTGAAAATGATTTACTCAGGGCTCTATTTATTTATTGACTTTATTTAAAACAAAAATCATAAGCAGCAAAATTAAATAAATATTGAAAAATCAATAATAAAATTAGATTTCTAGGATAAAGCGTTCAAGTTAGACTGAACATCTACAAGGTTCTCGATTCTCTAGCACACCCATGGCTATTGTGGAAATATCTGACTTCCAATAGTGTAATCTAATCTATTAAACTCTCTTTTAGAGTAGAATACATACTATTGGTTTGCTTTTCTCAAGAACTCTCCTTGATGTAGGATTTACTTAACTGCTCATCCAGTCAACCATGTAGTTGGCTTGTTTTCAGCTGTTGCTCCTCCTGGCCCTGAGGACTTCAGCACAGCGTAGTGCTTACAGATTAACTCTTCCCTCTTGATCTTTAAGTTACATTTAGTATGTGACAATTCCTTGAGCTCATTTCTGTCTTCTACTTTCAAGGACTAGCTGTCTTACAAGCTTGTTGTCCATATCCTCTTCTACTTTGTTTACAAGGAAATAAATAGCTTTTAATCATTTATGATAACGGTCAATTATTTCTGTGTGTGCAAGAGTGTGAGAATGCATGTCCTTGCTCCTAGTGACGCTAAAGAAACAATTTCATTGAAAATTGATCATGAGGGTTGTGAAAATAGCTCAATAAATGTCTTGCCATATAAGCATGATTACCTGAGTTGTAGCTCAGATCACTTGTAAAATAAAAGCTGGTGTGGTCCTGTGGGGTTGGCTTCTCAATTCTGAGGGAAGTTAGACAGATTGATCTCTGGAGCATGCTAGCTAACCCAGCTAACCTACTTGGTCAGTATCAAAAAAGTAGAACAAAGAAAGGATAGATAGTTCCTGCCTGAATAATGCCATCCAGATATTGCCCTTTGGCTATATATGTGAACATGTACACGAATGCAAAGACAAACACCCCCCCCCCACACACACACACACCACTCACAAAAGGACAGAAGGACAGACACACAGTTGGTTACCATATGTGTTTTTTGTCCCATGCTATTTTTTCCTATTTTTCTCTTATTTTCCCTTTGAATGTTAACAACAATGACAGTTGGCTTTTATTTCAATAACTGACTGTTTAATTATTAAAAAATCTCTGACTCAAAGTAACTCTTGTCCCTTGCTAGTGTTATAACTTAAATAAATCTATGTGATATTTGGCAGAACCAATTTTCCTAGGTATAGGCCAAAAATATATGTTACCACTACAAAATCCCAAAAACTAACATTTTGTTCTTGAATGCATAAAGACAATAGAGGCATCCATATTCGGCAATCATTTTAGAGAAGCTTCAAGAGACTTCAACACATTACTGTCTTGATGATGATATATTAGCTCTATTTTTTCTGTGAAAACTCTGTTCCTTTGAACACCTGTTTCTCAAACATTGCAAAGCCTTTGATAATATGTTTTGTTTTTGGCTCCTGGTTGTCATCAGCATCTTGTTTTCACACACATATGCACACACACACACACACACACACACACACACACACACACCCAACCTTCAAACTACCCTTTAGCCAAAATTCCATGTCAATTAATTATTTGCAAGATTCATTAATTGGCAACAGCTTTTCAGATTCTCATTAGAATTAACAAGATTCTACTTTAATTTATAGATTATCTGTCACTCCTTTTTGCTCAGCTTGAAAAGGGCATGCATATTTCAAAATCACTTCTAAATCATGGAATTTAATCATTTTCCAAGTGATAACTATTTTAACACATAATTAAAAATGTGGGGTACTTATCTGTAAAATAACAGTTTGGAAAGACATTCAACAGTCTCTGTATTTCATATGATTCCTGTCTGTGGGACTGTTTCTAAGACAGAGAAGATCTAAATGGTGGAACAAATATACGTAAGGTATGTGTTTGGCTTAAAACGAAATAGAGGAGTGATGGCAGAAAAGGAAGTGGACTGTCCTTTGAAGCATCAGATTATTCAAGGCTCATGTCTATTTTTTGTTGACAATATCACAATATCAGTGTGGGTGGACTTTGATAACTCCCAAGACCTTAGTCATCTCATTTCTCAAAATGGGATGTCCAAACCAATATATGATATAGTATGTGTTTTAGAATTAATGAATTTAATTAGTGCCTGGGAAACTAACTTTGAATTATCAATTAACATGTAACTTGAGGCTTACTGATGTAAATTATTGATGAGCTGTTAGAGAAGAGTTTTACTGATTCCTGGATGAGCTGATAATTCATGTTTATCTCTGAGAGTTGTATTCTTTTTATGTATATATCACAACTAGGAAGAAGGTATTATCATTCCTGTCACTGATTATTTTGAGTGCGGAATTCAGAGAAAATTGGCTCTATTCAAATTGTACCTAAAACTGTACCTTCATTGCTTAAAAAATGATCTTGATGGGTAGGTAACAGTGATTATTATAATATCTTATCACCTCAAATATCTCCAGGGAAGAGGCCGTAGTAAGATGGAGTGGTCTGCTTGTGTTGGGGCACTATGAAGTCGTAAAAAATCTCACCAGATAATAGAGTTTTATTTCATTTCCAGGATAACCAATGCACAAACTTGAAAAAACACACAAATAGAGATGCTAAAATTAAGACCTACACTGTCTTACTCCAGATCATATTATCTTAATCATTGCAACTAATGTGCGCTGAACAAATGATCAAATAATAGACATGAATTTTATTTGGTAATAATGCATGCTAATGACAATTTTCTGATTCATATATGTCAAATGAATACACAGTAACAAGCAGAGCTGTAGGGGTAGGGGGCAGCATTTTCACTCAATATTATTGCATCATCAATGAGTTCAGTAAGTGTCTGACATCCCTGGAGGCATAGAGCATGGGCTATGACAAAAGATACATTGCTTCATAGGGATTTTCTGCGCACCAATAAATTAATTACATCTTTCCTTCACCCACTTAATAAATAAGCTAACAAATGGGTAACAAGTGTTGAATGCAAAAAAAAATATAGTCTCTTGTAAAGATAAGAGCTAAATGATGAGCTGTCACGGGAAACTGAACTGAGGTTGTAGCTGAAGATTACAGATGAGAAGAAAGTTGATCAGGTCCTCAGAGAGGTGAGCAAGTGAAGGCTCTCTAGGCAGTTCACTAATGTAGAATATGAGGTTAAAAGTGAAAGGTACATTAAACTTGAAGTTGATGTGGACAGATAGGGAGAGAGCAATATATGCAGAGGTCCTGAGGTAGAAATCATTTGGCTTTTTTGAGATTCAGAAAGATATTCTTAGTCTCAAGAATGAAGTTAGTGAGATGCAGAGCTTAAGAAGATATTGTCTAAAAGGGACTAGTGATGTACGTGTGTTTGTGTTTGTGTGTGTGTGTGTGTGTGTATGTGTGTGTGTGTGTGTGTTTGTGTGTGTGTGTGTGTGTGTGTGTGTGTGTACCCTCTCTTTGGGCTATGGTTTCAGACTTCTTGTTTAGAAGAAATATTAAAATGAATTAAATTGAAAATGATAGCATAGTTTGTTAATTAGCAAATTAATATTCTCAAACTATTGAGTTTGAAAATGTCTTTCAGCCTGATTTGAATATATCTACATGTGTCACATTTCTCTAACTGTATTCAGTCATTAGCTCTCTGGAATATGGTACACAAATAAAAATTGTGTGGTGCCACCACTCCTAATATAAAGATTAATATTGGCATAATGCGTGTACATAGAAATTCCAGGCAAAATCTCCCGCAACATAGTAACTTGAAACTCACATATACAAGGTCTAGGTGATGGCCCAACATGTAGAAATAAATCAAATTAAATCTTATAGGTTCTATATTGCTTTAGCATTAATATGCCTAAATTTTCTAGTTAGCAATTCCATTGTTTTATTGGCCTATTAACAGCATTAGGAGACTTGAAATAATGGCAGATGAATATATAAACATTTTTCTCTGTCTTGGAATATATATATGAGTGTGTGTGTGTGTGCGCGCATGTGTGCTTGTGCGCGCACATGCACATGTGTGTGTATGTGTGCACATATGTGTGTATATGTACTTGAGTATCTGTGTGTGTTTGTCCTTCGTGTATTTCTTGAAATAGCTATCAGTAGACATAGAGAAAAATAGTTAAAATAGTTACAGTATTGGGAATACTTCCCATTTCTTCGGATAACATTAATATACATCTTCGTAAGACATAAAGCAGGTCAACATTTAGTCAGCATGGGGCTAGAGAAATGACTAAATAGTTGAAAGTGTACACTGGTCTTGCTGAGGCCCCAAGTTTGTGTCCTAATAGCCATCTCAGTCTTCAAACAGCTGAACCTCTTCTTCCAGGACAGACAACTTCTGGTCTTGAGTGGCACCTGAGCACATACTAACACACAGAAACATAATCAAAGTGGAAATAAAACCTTTAATAGAGAGGTTGATCCCCAAAGGTAAGTGACATTGTCAGGGTTTCAAATTCATGCCAACTAAACTGTTCTTTAATGGTGCATCTTTTCCGCCTCTATTACAGTGTGTGTTCTGTCCTATGTGGCCTGACATGATGTTCCTCATAGTGGGAGTGGCAGGGGTGCCTGCCCGTTGTTATTCAATGTGTTATAAGGTCTTCAAAGAAATAGGCAGCACAGTGCCTGACTCCTAGACAAAAGAAAGCAGGCTTATAGACACAGGTGATTTATAGCTGTGCACCCTGTGGAAGGCAGAGCAAAATACTGATTTCTGTTTTCTAAGGATATTTTTACTAATGGTGTCACTAGTAAATCACTAAATCACTAATTATATGAACTTAGAAATTTGGTGGCTTAGCCATTTGGTCTATTTTATATTGAGACAGCTATAATTTTATCTGTCCAAAAATAAATTGAATTATGTCTACTTATGACTACTCTCTTAGGTATAATTATTTTTTGTGAGTATTTCATTTACAAAACTCTAGTTAGAATATTTTTGCCTTTATGTTTATTGTTATCTGGTATCTATAGATTCTCCCCCTCCATTTGTCTGTCTCTATCTCTCTCTTTGCTTCTCTCCCTCCACTCCATCCTTCCCTGCCTCCCTCTTTCCCTTTTGTTATACTCTTACCCACACATTTATTTTTCTTAAGTGGCATTTGCTAAGCATTCAGTGCAGACATGCTTTGGGTACAGATATTTACATCTAGTTATCATTATGTTAGTGATGCAAGAGAGAGAGAAAGGCACATGAAAAGCATTGCTACATACCTAAAGAGCTAGATTCTATTTATAGCTAAGAATTTAAAGAAACTTTTCTGAGTAGAAAAACCTTTAAGTGTGCAGATATCACTAGGAATCTTTCCCACACAGGAATTCTGAACAATTGCTAAGTAACTTCTTGGATAACATATGCCAGGTTTTTACTTAGACAGCCACATACAGTATCAGCAGAGCAAAAATAGATGAAGTTAAGGTGACACATAGAGCAAGGGAAATTGCATGGCAAGAAGAGAAGTTCAGGTATTTATTTAATGAGTTGTGAGAATTCAATTAAAATACATGAATAATTTAATACCAGAAGAGTTTTGTTCTGATGAAGCTAATAAGACTATCTACCAATTATTATAGAAATGAAGTCCACTGTAAAGCATCTTCCAATTAAGTAAGTGGTTTCTATTTGTACTGAGCAACAATTCATTAACTATGTTTCAAACAAGTAGAAGGTTTACGATTTATTTAATAGTAGGATATATGTTTACAGCAATTGAAAGAAATGGCTAGTAATGTGGAGCCTGTAGTTATTTATGATTCTGAACGTATTCATAAATAATACATTAGCACTCCATTATAAAAATGTGAAGTAATATTTTAATATAGAAATTGTGAGTCTGGATAAAATCAGAGCTGCAGGAAGCCATCGTAAACAGTGGTCAGTCTTTTCTTGTGAAGTATATACCCCAGGTTTGTGCTGGCCTCTAGGATGTCTTTGTGGTCATTAGCAGGGAAAATATAACTTCTTCACTGTTCCCTTGCTCTGGTAACCATTGCCGCATAACTAATTAACACAAAACTCAGTGGAGTGAATCAGTGTTTTATTTTGTTTATAGATTTGTGAATTGTGAGTTCAAGCAGGGCCCATTTAGCTCCCTGGAGGTGTCCTGTATAATTATGACTGGACATTGGAGGTAGGTCCTGGTCACTTATTCTCCAGTACTCACTCATGGGCTTGGCATCTGAGGTAGGCCCTTGACTAGGAATTAGGCTGGGCCATAAACCAAATACTTCCCTGTGGTTTCTTCATTTACATGTGAAAAGTGATTAAAAATCTTATACATGGCATTTGACCTTCCTCTGAGCAACCATTCCTCTAGAACCAGGGGCATCTGAAGCTATAAGTTCATCTGTGGTTGAGATTGGGAAGTTCACCCAGGATCACTCTCTTCATCTGTAGTCAAATTCATACAGGTCCCCCGAGAAGTGCTGTGTAGCCTGTCTGCTTATGAGAAGATGGTTAAACATGTGCTTTCATTTTAAAATGTGCAGAACTTCTCATCAAAAATCAAAACTGATTATTTGCTGAGTAGACTCGCTTTAGTGTCTTGAAGAAAATCCCCATGTAACAATTTTCTTTAATATAAATACTTTGAAATTCATGTTTCCTATTGTGGCCTTTGTAGATAGTTGTAATATATATATATATATATATATATATATATATATATATATATCACATTTCATCGATTGTAAGATACAACTATCACAATTGTTTGTGTACCACTGAGAGAAAAAGCAATTATATACAATGGTCATAATACCAATCCATTATACTAACATATATAACTATTAAATTGATGAAGCAATATTTGAAGCTTCAGAGTTCATTTATGAACTCCATTTTGAGATACAATTCATCTACCCTAAATAGATCCTTGAAAAATATATAATACAATGTTAAAAAATAACATATGTAAGGTCCATTTAAGGCAAACTGCTTTCAAAATATTTCTGCCATTCTTCCTCCACTATTTCTATGCTTGTTAACAGACAATCCCCATTTGCCCATTCATCCAGCTCCTAGCAACCACAATTCATCTCTTTGTTTTGTGGATTTATTTCTGGACCTTCAACAGAAAGGGATTAATGCAATGTACAGGCTCTTCTGTCTGCTTTCTTTCAGCATTCACAGGTATTATATGTAACTGTGAACATCATTAATGCCTTCAGTAAGTCCTTTCCAAGACAGCACCATTGCTTATAAAACAAAAGAGAACGAATTTCCACTACACACATTTAGAATATAAGATAATGCTCTGATGGCCAATGCTCTGCTTTTAAAACTCGAATGGAAAGATGATATGAAAAACAAATGTGGAAAGAAAACTCCAATGGTAAGTCAACTTTATATACAAGAAGACTTCAGAAACTGAATGCTTCCTTTACCTAACTGCCTTATTATCAGCTAGATAATGCAAAGTCTTTTGATAAAAGTGACCTTTTATGGAGTGATCACTGGACTCTAAAACCCATGATTAAAGCACATCTGTATAACCCAATTGTAGCTTGCTGACTTTCCCACTTCCATTAAAATCAAGGATAGGTTTAGCAGAAGCAACTATGATAGTGGGTATATATGGGCAATAAGGCTGCCATTTGGGCTGAAGAGAATAGGCGCTAAGATTATATGGACAAATTATTAACTGGTATTACTGATTACATTACTGATTACTGAGCACATTGGACATGTGTCCAGATATTTTGTGGCTTCAAATATCAAGCATGGAGATGAACCATTATACAACTCCATACCAACTGATATATTCTCCATTCACTAGTCATTCTCACCCTAGAAATCTTCATCCTAACCTTTGGACTTGACATCATTACTTGAGAACCTGAGATTCATCTAGCCCCAGCCTTGTAAGCTCTCTGAGCTCTGAGTTACTGAGAAGGGATTCATCATTAAAGTTTGTGATGCTCTCAGACAAGGAAACATCTATTTCTCTGTGTATCCTTGGGTTCTGATCATTGGCTGGCTGGGTGTGTGATTAATAGAAACACAGGAAATTAAAAGTTGAGACTTAGTCATTAGAAATTCCATTTGGTTTTATAAAATAGAAACCTGATTTAGGTCAATTGGCTATATGGTGATGAGAAAGAGATGGTGAGGTGAAGTAGATTTCATGCTTATAGTAGGAAATGGCTGATGTAATTAATAAAATTCAAGGTGAGATGTAGATCCACAATCTATCTCTGAGTGATACAAAAGACAGTGAAATGACCAGCGCTCCTGTGGATGATGACTATGATAGTTAATTATCAATTTGATTATCAAGAATATAAATCTTTGGGCATGTCTGGAAGGGAATCTCTGGATTGGGTTCTATGACATGGGAAGTCACAACGGAAATGTGATTAGTAACATCTCATGGGATGGGGACTGTACTGAATAAATGGGAGAAACAAAATCAAAAACAAAAAACAGGCACCTCCTGCAAATTGTACCTTACCGTGACTACCAACCACTGTCAGCTGACATAAACCCTTCCTTCCTAAAGTGCTTTAGTCAGCTATTTATTTTGATGTTGCATGGAAGCAACTGACTAATACAATGACTATTAAATTATCAATAGTAATCTAACAATGTGTTTTGGAGAAAAGCTCCCTGCTAGAGCAAATGGGTGACTTGTAGGCATTCCTCATAAGAAATTTATTTTAAAGAATTATTTAAAATATAGCCAATAACAAATTCATAAAAAGGGATAAAAAAGAAATATATTTATAATAGTTGGGTTCTCCAAAGAAACAGATAGTGTGTTTGTGTGTGTGTGTGTGTGTGTGATTAGGTAGGGTTTTGTTCCTATGAAGAGCTATCAGGAGTACAACAACTCTTATAAATGAAAACATTTAATTGGAGCTGGCTTACAGTTTTAGAGTTTTAGTCTATTGTTGTGGTGAGAATCATGGCAGCAGAACAACACGCAGGCAAACAAGGTGCAAGTTCTGCATCTTGCTTCACAGACAGCAGGAGACTGTGTGCATAGCTTGAGCATTTGAGATCTCAAAAGCCCACCCTCACACTGACACTCTTCTTCCAACAAGGCCACACTTCCTATGCCACACCACATAAGCCAAACATTGAAAATCATGAGTTATAGGTGCCATTCCTATTCAAATAACCCACAGTGGTGTGTGTGTGTGTGTGTGTGAGAGAGAGAGAGAGAGAGAGACAGAGATACAGAGAGAGACAGAGAGACAGAGAGAACATGAGGAGAACTGATGCTTGTGTTTAGATATTAGCTCACAGAAACCTGATGTTTGAAAAATCCTAAACTTTCAGTAGACTAAACATGCAGCTGTGATTTCTAGTCTGAGCCAGATTCTTTCTCTTTTAATGTCACTGATAATAAATACTGACTAGTCTAAAACACCTTAAGAAAATACAACCCCAGCCAAGTTGACATTAAATTTAATCATCGCATGAGAAACACTCATTCAATGTGTTCAGGCTTCAGAGTGTGGAAGTACTGATGGATTAAAATGATAGACATCCTCACCAGGATTTGAGAAATGAAAGCCATTCCTAAGTAATCACTATGCCCCTGTATGTTCACCGATTTTTATTTAGAAAGCTGCTTACTCTGAAAAAATTTCCCACTTACACTTGCATGGTCTATTGTTAAGTAGGGGAGTATTTCCGGGGCTTCCTTGCTCTGCTCATTTACACAGCCATGGTGCAGCAAAGCATTGTAAATGTCTACCATAAAGGTTTGCCAGTGATTGCCCTTAATTTGTATTCAGATAGAAGCAAAGAGAAGGAAAAATACACAAGCAGGAGTCTTGTAATTATGATACATAAAATTATTAGGCAATTTAGAAAATTGTTAGTGGGAAGCTGCCCATCATGCATAAAAATAATTTTGATTTCGACATCCAGAGTTTAATGTGAGAATGATTGTAGGGAGACCACACTGTTAATTTTTCCTTTAATTATTCAAGTACATTTGAGTTTGTTTTAAAGAAACTGATAGCTCTATAAAATCAAATATGTCCAGTCAAGACAATCCTGGTTTGGCTGTGTGACAAAGTTCATTTTCCAAGGCTTGCTGTGAATTGTAAATCTGTTAGGAAAACAAAGAATATTTGATGAGGTTTTTTTTGTTTCCCTAACCACTGTAATTACAAGTAGTAAATGATTGATGTATTTTCTGGAAGCCTGAAGAATATATTTTATAAGTCTATTTATGTGTTTCATATATTTTTGTCATAAATCTATAGTCTATAAACTGTTGGTTTTCATGTACACAATTCTTCATTCATATGGTTTTTTTTCAGTATAGTGAAATATGCTCTAGTTAAATTAGGAATGCATTTCCATTCTTGTTATTAATAATATCTTGCAAATTTTAACCTAAATATAGTTGATATTTAAACAATTTATATTCAAAGTATACCATATTTGGTATTGATGTATTTAATTTACCTGCATTTACTAAAAAGTCAGTTGTACATGTCAAGGGTGATTTTAATCCTAACACTCAGGAGGAAGAGGGAGGAGGATGTTTGTGAGTTAGAGGTCTGCCTGGGCTACACAGTGGGTTCCAGGACAGCCAAGGTAACATAGAGAGACTCATATCTAGAATACAAACAAAATAAACAAACAAAAAATCAGTGTTCAGTAGGAACTGCAATTTATACCTTTCAAAATAATAGTAAAATATCTTAGTGTGTATGTGTGTGTATACATACATACATACATATATGTGTATGTATGTATGTATGTATGTATGTATGTATGTATATGCTTGTGTGTGTGTGTGTGTGTGTGAGAAACCTATTTGAAATGCCTGTCCTAACTCACATCTCTCCATAGAAATTTATCTTAGTCATTTACTAGCTGAAAGGCACACTCTTACACAGCAGTGGTTTTTCTCTTTCAAGCAACAATGATTCACTCAAAATGTAGTGTTTTTCTATGAAAGCAAGAAATGTCCCTTTTGTAGAATGCAGACCTGAGAATGATGGCAGACAAGAAAGTCCTTGTGCTTATGTGACATGATTGTCCAAGAGCAGAGAGGGTGAAGGAGAAAGACCATTGCCATCAGAGAAAGTGAACTCACATTCCCTTGGGCTCTAAGGATGGGCCACTTGCTCTTGACCTTGTTTCATCAGGCTCATTGCTGTTTGAGAATCATTTGGGTGGCCTTGCTGAGTTACTGTTTCATTGTCTCCCTTTATCTTCTCAATCTCATACAGTCATTCTCCTTGCATCCTGTCTCCATAGGTCTTAACAATTTCAATGTTTCAAGGATGACCTTTGATCTTTTCCTTTCCGTGTCTTGCAGTTGGAAGGATGCCTGCAAATGTGTTTAGAAAAGTCAGATCCAATTTAATTTCCCTGACTCTGTCTTTGTTGGCTGCAGTAGCCTTTGCACAGCAATCCTATTCCGTACTACCCATATGCAAATAGGAAAAAGCACATGGGTGAGAGGGTCTTCAGGTCTTTTAAGTACTAACCATACCTGTCCCCAGCATTCAAGTAAGGATTCTTTTTCTCAAAAGAAAAAGAGACAGACTCTAACTCAGAATGTAATGTCATGACCAAGAATTAATGTCTGAAATTCTTCATTCTGTCCAAGTATTTGTATGAGATCCTTCTTCTAAAATTTTATATACTCATTCTCACTGTGGTTTGTTTCTAAAATTTTCCAATGTTTAAAAAAATGACTGTTGGTGGCATTCTGAAAATAGAAGCAAATGAGGCTGATAGTCCCCAGTAGTTACAACAGTATGCAGTGTTAGATCTGTACAGTTGAGGGATGTTTCTGAGGGAGTGCTGCTGGGTTGAAATCTAAGGATTATATAATGTCAGAGGACTAAGAAAATGGTGTTCAGGAAAAATGTGAGGAAACATAGTCAGTGGAAAATGTGTAAAACAAAAACATGTGTGTGAATAAGAATCAGATAGAAAACCAAAGCCAGGTAAGATGGCCATCTGATCTGAATGGTGACAGTGTTTGCAGGGCCTGTTGACCAGTGTTGGTTTTATGCTACAGTTTTCCTAATAGAACCATATGTTGGGTGTTTTCTATATTGCATATGTTCTTTAAAACATTCAGTGCACTAACTTAGGGAAACTGAGGCACAGGAAATTACAGTAACTTCCATAAGTTTATTTGCCAGGACATTGGATAATGTAGATAGGAATTAGTGAATGAGAGCTAGGCTTCCTGCTCCTTATTGAAAATCCCTCAGATTTTCTTGACTGGTTTAGATCTACTGATAGCCTAGTCTCTGAGAGCACTGACTGGAAAGAAGTCAAAGGGAATCCTGAGACCAGGAAGCTGCAATGCAGAGAGCAACTGAGTGATGATGGTCTCTGAAACTAGAAGAGTCGGAGAGTGTTATTTTGTGAAGGGAAATTTCAATTTAACCAGAACACCTTGAAGTGAAGGCTTTGAATTGGACAGAAGTTTTAAATTGCTATCAGAATTTGTCATTTTAGTGATTGAAACATTTCAGGGCCAAATGTGCAATACTGCACCTTTATGGAAGGGACTATTTGTGGTAAATAACTGCCATCTCCTACAGCTTAGGCACCCTGAAGTATGGGTTCAGAGGAAACAGCAAGTCACTTCTTCTTAGGTGGGGGCTGATGATGCTTCTGAACAAACAGGCTTTCCGGGATCTTTTTAACCTAATTACTTGTGAACTTGTGAGTTCATCTCAATTGGGAGAAAGATTAAATTGTATATAAATATCTGACTTTGCAGCCAAAGTAAGCAGGTACAGGAACAATAAGAAAAAGGTTTGTTAGGCTATGCAAGTTGAGAGAGGAGGAAAAACCTCTCTATTATTTCCTACTGGGACCATTACATGTTTTGATGGTGATGGGAATGGCAGTGTGCACAACACCCCTAGTGTGCATGCCTTGCGCTTTTAGTTTATGCCATGAAAATGCATGCTCCATTTAAAACCTTTTTTTCCTTTTTATTGCAATCAAATGCTAGTATTTCACAAACTTATGCTAGAGAGTCATTGAGCTCTTGTTCAGATGAAAGGGATATTTTGGAATAAATCAACTTTGTGAAACTAAAACAAAACTTCGAAATGAATTTCAACAAAGTACACCAAATGTAGTTATACACCAAGAATGTCACTAATATTTACAAGTATAAAAATTGAGCCAAAATCAGTCATTTTTTTTCTATGCTGAAGTTGTGTGCCAAGTTTAATGGAATAACCAACTTTCACAACAGGAGAAACCATTAATAGACATAACCCCCGAAGTCCAGAATATAATCTACATTTTCTTTTAATTTAAGGAAAATTTAGTGACAAAGAGCTAAATGAGCATTTCTTTGCATAACTGAAGCAGATGTAAATGACAGGAAATCTCTAACCATTCCCTAATCTGCCTGGAATTGAGCCAATGAAATATTTTTGATAACTTACCTAGAACGTAAGTTGAGAGCCACAAAGCACATCCCCACATTTCAGAGATTCATGAAGATGTTTAGGAAAATGAAAGCTTTTGTATTCATGTGAGTTGCTAGCTCCCTTGGGTTAAAAAAATTCCATGTAGTTTATTTGGTTTTCTCAGGATCAGAAACTCATGGGCTCTCAATGATTTATGTTTGGTATGCTAAATGTATGTTTCTTCATCAGACACTTCTATATTTTTCACAAGCTCTTTTCCTTGGAGGAAATAGATCTATATGCTCTCTGTACTGCACACAATCCAGACTTCACATATGTGTTCCAAGGTTTTCCTCATGTATCTCCTAGATGACAGTTTGCATGTGTGTGAAAGAAGGCAGCTCATTCAGACTTAGATGTGTACAACAATGGATGGATCATTTGGCCTATGTTTTGTTTCTTAGAAAGCTTAACGCAACAACACCAGAGAGGACATCAAACACTCCCCTCTCTTTCTTGTCCTTCAAAGTTTCTGAACTTAACCCATCTTTCATCACTGTCTCTCACAAAACACCATGTCAGCTTGCTTCTCTGTTGAAATACATAGACAAAGTTGGTCTTGGCTCCACCTGAGCTTTTATACTTGCTTTGTTTTCTGGGGTGATTTCATCTTCTTTCCCATTGGGTCCTAGTCACAGAAGAAATGCTGCCTTCCGGAGTCTGTGGCACAAACGAAATCATGGAGTAATATCTCTTGTTGAAGGCAAAAAGAAGTCAAATTAGGCCTGACATATTTTCCCACTACTGCTGTGGTTCCACTACCCAATTGTATGTTAATGCTCATCAATATTTATATTACAGTATATTCATCTTTAAGGAAATACAGAACTACAAAACTGTATTTAAGAGTTACATAGCTGAATTTATTTAACATCTTCTCTTTCATCTTTTGCTCTAAAAACTATCATTCTATCTCATAAAGACTACCCAAGAAATATTTTTTTTTCTTTTCAGAAGTGCAGTTTAATTTGCTTTAGTTAAAATTATGCAAAGTAGTCAGTGAGTTTGGAAAATATTTGTTAGTTTTTGATGAAGGTAAACACAGTGGCTCTAACAAATATTGCTAAAGAAATGAATGTCTGTTCAAGTATAAATCGACACAATAGAATTTTTAGAAGCATATATGCCCAAACCTGAAAACAACTTAAATGTCCATCAGCAGGTAAATGGATAAAGGTGTAAATGGATAAAGGTAAATTGGGAAAGTGTCTGCAATTAATAAATATTGATATATCTCATGGGTGTATCTCCATGTCATTATTCTTTGTGAAAGCCACCAGATTAAAATCAAAACAGACAAGCAAAACACACACACACACACATACCATCACCACTAACTGACACCAACATTAGCAACAACAACAAAACTTCATAAGGATGAAAGAGTTTTTTCTTTTTTTAATGAATGTCACAAGAATCTAAAATCTGTTCTGATAAAAACGTTTCCTGTGTTGTGACAAAATATTTGACCAAAGTAATTTTTAATATATATTTATTATTTTCCTTATTTTACATATCTATCCCAGTTCCCTCGACCTCCCTCCCATGCCCCTTGATCCCCCTCCCATCCGACCCCACCCCCCACTCCACAGGGAGGGTGATGCCTTCCAGGAGGGATCATCAAAATCTGTCAAGTAATTTGGAGTAGGATCTGGCCCTCCCTCCTGCCTCTATGCTAAGGGAGTGTCCTTCCATTGAGAATGTCATTTTGTGCACCAGGGATACATCCTGGTTCCACTGTCAGACTGCCCGACAGCCTTCTGAGACCCATATTCAGGGTCTGAGTGGGTTCAATACTGGTTTCCCAGCTATTAGTCTGGGGGTCCATGAGCTCCCGCTTGTTCAGGTAAGCTGTCTCTGTGGGTTTCTCCAGTCTGGTCTTGACCCCTTTTCTTACCACTTCTCTCTCTCTGCAACTGGATTCCAGGAGTTCAGTTCAGTGTTTTTAGCTGTGGGTACCTGCTTATTTTTCCATCAGCTACTAGATGAGGGCTCTATGATAACATATAAGTTAGTTACCAATCTCAATATCAGGGAAGGGCACTTAAGATAGCCTTTCCACTGTTGTTCAAATTGCTAGTTGGGAACATCTTTGTAGATCTCTGGACATTTCTCTAGAGTCAGTTTTCTTTCAAACCTATAATGGCTCCTGCTATCATAATCTCATAATATCTATCTCTCTCTCTCTCTCTCTTTTTTTTTTTTTTTTTTTTTTTTTTGCTTTCGTCTATTCATCCCCTCACTCCTGGTTCCACATGTTCTCCTCTCCTCTCTTCCTCTTTCTCTTAACTCCATATCCATTCATTGCCCCCCCACTCCCAATATGCCCAGGATCTCTTGTTCCGTTCCCCTTCTGTGAGGGACCTTGTATGAATCTCTTAGGTTCCTCCTTGTATCCTAGTTTCTATGGCAGTGTAAATTATAGGCTGGTGATCTTTTGTTCTATGTCTAAAATCCATATATGAGTGAGTACATACCATGTTCCCCTTATTGTGACTGGGTTACTTCACTCAGGATGGTTTCTTCAAGTTCCATCCATTTGCCTACAAATTTCAAGATTCCATTTTTCCCCCCTCTGAGTATTATTCCATTGTGTAAATGTGCCACATCTTCTCTATCCATCCTTCAGTTGAGGGGCATCTAGGTTGCTTATAGGTTCTGGCTATTACAAATAATGATGCTATAAACATAGTTGAACATATATATTTGTTGTATAGATATGCATAATGTGGGTATATGCCTAAGAGTGGAATTGCTGGGTCCTATGGCAGACTGATTCCCTTTTTCCTGAAGAACCGCCACACTGATCTCCAAATTGGCTGTACGAGTTTGCACTCCCACTAGCAGTGGAGGAGTCTTCCCCGTTCTCCACATCTTCTCCAGCATAAGCTGTCATTGGTGTTTCTAATTTTAGCCATTCTGACAGGAGTAAGATAGTATCTCTGAGTTGTTTTGATTTGCATTTCCCTGATGGATAAGGATGTTGAGCACTTTTTTAAGTGTCTTCCAGCCATTTTGATTTCCTCTATTGAGAATTCTCTCTTCAGTTCTGTACCCCACTTTTTAATAGGGTTATTTGGTGTTTTGTTGACTAGGTCCTTGTGTTCTTTGTATATTTTGGAGATCAGCCCTCTGTGAAGATCTTTTACTAGTCTGTGGGCTGCCTTTTGGTCTTGTCAACTGTGTCCTTTGCCTTATAGAAGTTTCTCAGTTTGAGGAGGTCCCATTCATTAATTGTTGATCTCAGTGTCTGTGCTACTGGTGTTATGTTCAGGTAGCAGTATTCTGTACCAATTTGTTCAAGGGTACCTCCCACTTCTCTTGTAAGTGTTTCAGTTTGGCTGGATTGATGTTGAGGTCTTTGATCCATTTGGACTTTAGTTTTGTGCATGGCAATAGACATGGGTCTATCTGTAGTCTTCTACACACCATCATCCTGTTGTGCCAGTACCATTTGTTGAAGATGCTTTCCTCCTTCCATTGTATAATTTTAGCTGTTTGGTCTAAAATCTGGTGTTTGTAGGTGTGTGGGTTGATATCAGTATTTTTTGATTCAATTCCATTTCACCAAAGCAATTTAAAGGAGAAAAGATTCATGGTTGCTCAAAGCGATGGTCCCTCATGGTGGGCAAGTTAGGTGGCAGGACCTTGAAGTACATGAATACATGTCATATTCACAGTTAAGAATCAGAAGCAAATGAATTCATGCTACTCAGGGTCCTTCTCCATGTCTACAGTCTACCTACACTGGAAGGGTCTTCCCCCTGTTAAATGTACTCCAGATAATCTCTCACATGGATCTGAAAGCCCATCTCAGTATAGAAATCTGTGTGTTTAACAATCAAAGCTTAAACATTACACTCATGAATAGTTCTTTACAAGTTCTCACATACACAACTAAAATAGATATTAACTAACTCTTGTCACTTGCATCTGCTTCTGCTGTCATATCTCTTGGTGTTCTCAACCCCATGTGACACCAGGTAGCATGGTTTTCAGGTTTAATGGTATTTCTGATCTTTGTATATTGGGTGGGAGTCGTATAACTACTCTAAGGAAGGAAAATGTAAGCTTAGATACAATGTCAAGATGGCAACACTTAGGACAAGAAGGTGGTGTTGCATCAATGAAGTCATCTGTGCATGCTATCTGGTGGCTTTCAGAAATGGCCTAAATTTTAAGTCTATTGGGTTGTATTCTATTATCAAAATAGCTGTCATATAAACTATTTTAATCATCCTATGCGATCTAAGATTGAATGGTTTTCTACTTGGAAAATTTCAGTTTCCCAAATACTTCTAAAATACTTCTTTGATTCTTTGACTCTACTTAGTAGTTTTGCTATCTCCCCTTTTTGAAATTTATTTTTTACACTAATGTTCAGAGGATATTAAAAACTTGGCTTCACCTTTCTCCTTAATGTACTTGCTTCTTTGAATTAGTAGGAGCAAGGCTGTGCTGTATCAGCCTGCAAATTCTAATTGCTGATTTGTGTCACTAGCATGACTTCTCAAAACACTCCTCTTCCTTTGGAGCACATTTAAATGCTCCAATGGGTAAGTTATTTCAGCCACTTTCACCTTAGCTTCATACTCAGCAAGAGAGAAGGTAATGTGTCACAGCTTTACCAGATGGGCTAGCTGGCTATCAGGAGCCACATTTGCTTTCTAGAATGCACCTATTTACAGGTTATGCATGGCTCCTTAGGCCAGCACTATTTCTACCAGGGATCTTAGTTTGGCTTTATCAGTTAATTATATATTTGTAAGTGTTTGGACCATGTTTACCCTTTAATCAGCAAGAATTTATTTTTTGTGTAGCCTGGACAAGACAATAACATAAGATATTAGAATATACTTTCTATATGTGTTTTGAAGAAAGGACTAGAAAGGTTAAATAAATAAACATTTTCTAGGTGTCAAACAAGATGCTCAAAAGCCAAGTTAGGAAAACTTAAAGAGGTTTCATCACCTCTCAGAGTAAAATTTTGAAACATATTAATATACACTGTGATGTTCAGAGTATCAAATCTAATATGTGGTAATTCTTCAGTTGCAGACTGTGGGGGTCCCAGTTCATGTGCCCCAGAAAGCATTATAATTTTAGGATCCTTACACACATTTTGTTGTTGATAACAAATGAGCCTTCCTTGTCTTTCTGGAGTGTTTAATATTGGTTATTATAAGCTGTGCTGCATATAGCCTCACACCTAGGAAAACACAAACAGTATCAGAAGTCATGTGCAAAGCTGCTTTTAAGTTGGAGTAAGTGATACCATTGGTAATCTCCAGAGCATCATAGTCCTGGAAATTCTATAGATACTAATTTGGTTAAAGCAGTGGCTCTCATCCTCCCTGGTGTTCTGACCTTTCACTATATAACATCATATTTGTGGAGACCTCCAATCATAAAATCATTTCATTGCTACTATTTCATAACTATAATTTTACAACTGATATGAATCATATTGTAACTGAGATGCAGCATATCTGGTATACAACCTGATGAAATGGTTCTTCATCCCCAAAGTCATCTTGACAACAGGGTGAGAACAACTGGGTTAACTATTTTGATGGGATTGCTAGAACAGTTTGAACACATGTGTAAGTTTTCCATGCTTGACTACAAGTGGCAGAATTATAACAAATTTTCAGCATGGCATGTTTATCCACATGTATATTTTCTTCTCTTATATAGTGAAGCACATGAGTTTTGCAAATTATATTTAGATTCTTAGCCATTTGAAAAGAATATCAATATGTAAATAATCTAATGTGTTTTCCTGATACTTTGCATGCACCTAATTCCTTCATTTGTCATTAAATATTGTGTGGACATGTTTTGATGAATAAATTTACTTTTCATTTCCAAAGGAAGAGACTGTTAATATAAATAGAATTTAATGTAAGGTATAGTATAGGAAAAGATGTTCTTTGTTTTTAATATTTTTTAATTTATAAATCAAGTATGGACAAACACATACACACACACTGAGTAGTATGTTTAATGTAATGTAACTTTGATTTTAAAATGTCATAGCAAAATGCCCTTTTATTAATAACCCACCCTAGTCTTTCAGGCGGTCTTTAATTTTCTAGTGTATTTACTTGAAGTGATTTGTCACATACTACCATTATATTCACATACAGCTAAATTGCAGCAAGAGAACAAAACTATGTGTATTGTTATTAAAAGTGAAATTGAAAGCACCAATTTGTGATATACTACATTTTTTGCAGTCTTTGCTTCCTGAAAGAAATTAAGATGAAATTGATGAAATCCCTCACCAAGCTGACACAATGCATACTTCAATTGTTCTAAGATTCACAGGAAAAAAAAAGGCCATTGTTTTTAAAAATTCCTATGTTCAGGAGGAAACGAGACTCTGACAAAGAGTATTTGCTGTTAATAATATACCAAGACATTGTAGTGGCATCTGTTTTTAACAAAGTTTGCTAAGAAGCAGATCTCATACCAGAAGTATACCATTTCAAACTGTACAACTCAAAAGTTATAATACTAACAATTCTGCCAACATCACCATCATCCAAGTTTAGCATATCTCCATCATTCCCAAAGAAACTTCTTTCCCAATAGCAATCATCAGCATTCACCCATTCCTCATCCCTGACAACCACAGCTCTAGTTTTTATGAACTACATTTATCTAATTTGGACTTTTTGTGCAAGAAAAATAATTCAATATGTGGGGTTTTGTGCCTTTTAAAGTAGGACATTTTTTAAATGACTCTTTCACTTGGTAGCAAGGGTTAATAGTTCATTTTTTTTTTAATGCCTTAATAATGGTAAGTCAGATTTTAACTATTCATTGGTTGATGGATATTTGACTTTTACCTACTTTTTGGCTGTTATGCGTAGTACAATGAATATAAATAATCTGTGAGTGACTGTGTATTTTTTGTTCTCTGGAGCCTGGACCTCTGGATGGAATTAGTACATCACACCTAGAGAAACAGCCCTTTGTTCAAAATGTCTACATCACTTTACAACTCCACCAACAAAGATTTGAAGAGACCAATTTCTATCTGTCTTCATCAACACCTACTACTGACTGTCTTTTTAATTAAGTACTCCATTTTAAAGTTGAGCTACTTAACTCCGTGATATTGTTATAATACATTTCTATGTGCACTGAAATCCAAACCATATAACATAGCTTATTTCAAAATATTTCTCCCATTGGGGGAGAAATTATTTCATTTTAAAATGATATCTTTTAACACATTAGTTTTTAAGTTTAATAGTTTAATTATTCTTGTTCCTAACTGCTATCTTTTCATTGCTATTTCTATCCCACCACTGCCCAGCCAAAGATCATAAATACTTAATTCTACCTTTAGTTCAAAAACCACTGTAGCTTTAGTTTTTACAATTATGTACATGCATGTATGAAGTTAACTTGTTCATAGTGTGAGATCAAATTCCAACCTTTCTTTCTTTTTTCTTTTTTTTTTTTAGGTAAAATGTTGTTGGCCTGTTACTAGCATTACTTATTGGCTAGCTCTGTCTTAAGTATTAACCTATTTCTACTAATCTAAGTATTTCCACGTAGTCATATCTTACGAGAGAAGGGCCAGGGTTCTTCTCTCCCTGTTCTCCATGTTGAATTTCCTCACTTCTCCCTGAAACCTCCTTGTCTTCTAGTTCCACCTATCTTGCTTTACTATTGGCCAACAGTGCTTTATTCATTAACCAATACGAGAAACATATTTGCAGAATGATATATCCCATCATCTCCTCTTTTCTGACTAAAATAAAAAGAAGGGTTATAACCTTAACATATTAAAATATATAACAAAATAGTTATCAAATAAGAACCACAGTAACAATGTTCAGTCTATTAGCATTTAACAAGATTTAAAGAAAATATTTTATCATCTATCCTATCTTTGTGAGTCTGAGTTTGCTTTCAATATAGTTTTTCAACCTCATTTTCACATGTGGACATCTGTCTGCCAAAACTTTATTTCTCTATTTAGTTTTCATGTTTTAATGTGTCTTGTGACTTCTTATTGTACTGAAGAGGTATTCATAAAAAGCTGCTGTGTTTTTGTCAAATGTCTTCTTACCCCTATAAAAATGATCACTTTGACACATTGTCATCAACATGATGTGTGACATTGAGTTTCTATGTTAAATTAGCCATACATTTATAAGTGTAAGGCTTATAAGTACAATACATGTATACTATATAATCCCAGTTTGATGTTGCTCAATTTGACTTGATACTATTTTAGAGTTTGGTGGGTATGTGTTGGGGGGGGGCAGGCATATGTCGCTGTGTTTGTATATATATTGTATATATAGAGATAGCACTCCATAACTTTGCTTAATTTTGTTTTAGGTTTGTTTTCCCTTGAGATACCATTGCTTCATTTCACTCTTAAGGTAATATGGCATAGAAATTGACCTTTCTCTCCTTCTTATTTTTCATAAAATAACATGGAAAAACTGGTACTAATTCATCTTTTTTCCTTTTTTAATTTAAATTAGAAACAATCTTATATATCAATCCCAGTTCTCTCTCCATCCTATTCTCCCATGCCTCTCACCAACACCCATCCCATCCCTCTTCTGCTCCATAGAAAGGGTGAGGACTTCTATGAGTGAATCATCAAAGTCTGTCACATCATTTGGGACAAGGCCTAGGCCCTCCCATATGTGTCTAGGCTGAGAGAGTATCCCTCTATGGGGAATGGGCTCCCAGTGTCCATTCGTACACTAGGGATAAATGCTGTTCCATTACCAGGAGCCACATAGACTACCCAGGCCTCCAAACTGACACCCACGTTCAGGGGGCCTGTTTTCATTCTACGTTGGTTTCCAAACTATCAGACTGGGGTCCATGAGCTTGCCCATTTTTCAGGTCAGCTGTTTCTGTGAGTTCCTCCTTCTTGGTCTTGTCTTCTTTGCTCATCACTCCTCTCTCTGCAACTGGATTCGAGGGATTAGGCTCAGTGCTGAGCTGTGGGTGTCAGCTTCTGTTTCCATCAGCTGCTGGATAAAGGGTCTATGATGGCATATAAGGTATTTAACATGGCTATTTCCCTATTGCTTATATTCTTAGTTGGTGTCATCCTAGTATATCTCTGGACATTTCCCTAGTGTCAGATTTCTCTTTTAAACTATAATGGCTCCCTCTATTATGGTATCTCTTTTCTTGCTATCCTCTATTCTTCCCCTGACTCAGTCTTCCTGCTCCCTCGTCTTCCTCCCCCCTCCTCTTCTCACCTTCTCTTGATCCTAACTCCCTCTCCCTTCCCAAATTCATCTTAAACAATGGTTAAAATAATCAGACCCTGTCGGTGTGAGTTTTTTATTGCAGGAATTTTTAAAATATGGTTTGATATTCTTTCTTTTTATGTATTTTTCAGATAATCCCTTTCTTCTTGACTTAGTTTTCCAAATTTATATTATTCTAAGCAAATACCTGTTTTATCTTGAAACTGTCATTGACAGTATTCTCTTCAACCTGCTTTCCCCAAATTTAGTGATGATGCTTATTTTTTTTTTCTATTCCTGACAGGAATAGTTTATATTTTTTGTTTTATTGTTCTGTCTAAATAATTTTTTCCCATTTTGTGATTTTTTATGAACATTTTTGTTAATTTTTATATGCATTTATTTATTGTCTCTATTTATAATCTGATATTTATTTTCTTTTCTCTATTTATTTATTTTCTTCTTGTGTCTCTTATTTCTTAAGGTTAATCTATTCCTGATGTATGTCCTGCCTTCCTCCTCTTTAATTCTGGCTTTACACTGGCAACTATCTGCTTTAATTGTTTCTCATTATTGATATTTTGTGTTTTTATTTCAACTGATCTTAAAATATTTTCTGATTTCTTTTGAGACATTTTATTGACTTTCTGATCATATGTATGATTGTTAACGTATTTCTACAGATTTATGGATTTCTTAGGAAATCCTTCTAACTTTATTGCATTTATGGCTAGGATCTGGGATGGTTTCTTATCTTCCATAGCATATTTTTAATGTTTGGATGCTGTTATCATCACAATCTGAGAAGTATATATAGAAATGGGAAGAAAGGAGGAATGATATCGTTGCCAGAAAGCCCAGGAAATACATATTCTAAACAAAGAACTTAAATCAACTATTGCAAGCCTATTCGTAGGATACATGGGCAAGATTTATCCAAAATGAAAACATGAATAGTGGTACATAAATTATAGAAAGGAAAAAATTAAAAATTTGTATTAAAATATAACTAATAATTATGAAAAATGGAAATGAAAAAGTCACAAAAAGAAACAGGAACTACTATGAACTGTTAGTGAAGAATTGGTGAGCTCAATGACAGGTCCACTAATAATTATCTTGTCTGAAGAATCACAAAATACACTGATGGATACAAGGAATTAGTCCTATAAAAGTAGGGATAACAGATGAAGCAGAGAAAAATGGTTTAAATGATGATGATAACCTACTCAGTTGCATGAAAAATCATATGCTACAAGTACAGAAATTCAGAGTTTTTCAAGCAGAGTAAATTCAAAGAGATTTATACCTCAGTGTAGAGCAATGGAACTGCTAAACTCAAAGCCTGATACAATGGTGGAAAATGACTCTACCTATACACAGAGGTTTACCAATGAGTCATCATGAAAGCCCAATCAGGCCATGAGGCAGAGGAATGGCATATCCCAAATGACCAAAGGAGAAGATGAGAGTCTAACAAACATTATGAATGTATTCACATGACCAATCATTTACAAATTAAAGAAAAGTCTAGTGGTGTAGCTCAGCACTAGACTGCCTAGCACTGCTAAGTGAACTGGGCATAGATGTCAAGCCGTGGTGTGGAAGCAGGGGAGACAAATGATGAATCATTTTGAAATAAAGGCTATGATGTCCTTGCTAGCTCATATTCCCTAATAAAAGTTTATGTTTTGTTTGCTTGTTTTTTAGTTTTTGATTTTCATCTTTGAAGAAGACGAGGTTTAGTCTGGATTCTGTTCTTTTGAGACAGAATCTATCCATGTAACCCTAACTGCACAGGATGTTTTGTTTTATCCTCCCAACCTAAAACAAGAAGTATTTTCAACAAATAAATCAACCCTTCTAACTAAAATAGTGAATTGGAGCTCCAGTGCATGTGTATACAGACAAATTAAAAATACATATTATAGCTGTTTTGTCTGTATGTTTCTCTCTGTGTATCTCTGTCTTTTGTCTATGTATCTCTTTTCTTTCTCTCCTCCCTCCCTCCCTCCCTCTCTCTCTCTCTTTCTCTCTCTCTCTCTCTCTCTCTCTCTCTCTCTCTCTCTCTCTCTGTCTCACTCTCATGTGTATGTGTTTTACAGAGCTGAAGATGGAACCCTGGGCCTTAGGCGAATGTCCTAGCAAAATGAAATTTACTCCTGTAGTAATCAACTCAGCATTGACATCATTAATTCCCTTATGAATGTACAGCCCTTCATAGTAATGCAATTACTCCATCATTGTACTATGAATAAACATGCAATGACAATAGTATTTCACTATGAATTTTGGAGAAGATAGAAAGGAAATAATGAAATTTCTACTAATAAAACTTTATCCTGTCAGAGATATATGGCAATAATAACTGTATCTATACCTGTCAACAGACCCTTGAAGTCCATGAATGAACAATGGCAGAATTAAAAGGAAAAATAGGCAACTCAGAAGTTAGAACTGGAGATGATGCTCACTTTCAATAATGGGTATAACAATTGGCAGAAAATAAAAGTGAACTGAAGACTTCAAACACCATAAACTCACTGGATCTGGCAGACTTCTATAGAACACTCAATCTGAAATAGGCCAAGGAGTTTTCCCATTTCACCTTGACTATTCTCCCCATCTGAAATAGGCCAAGGAGTTTTCCCAGTTCACCTTGACTATTCTCCCGGCAGGAGCATGTATTAAAGCATAATCCCACAGCAATCAACTTGAGAGAATGGCTCTCCTTGACCAATAATGAGGTTATAATTCAATAAACTCATTGTAAATTGAAAATATCATAGGTTAAAAATAGACTTGATACTCCTCACCTATTGTAACATTTACTTTTCCTATTGCTGTGATTAAATACCCTGTCAACCTTATGGGAGGAAAAGTTCATGCTGATTTACAGTTGCAGAGAATGAATTTCATTGGTCAGGAAAGGCATGGTGGTGGCAGCATGCTGACAGATCATATTGTATGAGAAATCATGAAGCAGAGTGTTAACTGGAAGTGGGTTCTGTCTACAAAGCCTCTAGACCAGTGAGTCTCAACTCAAGTATGACCCCTTTAATACAGTTCTTCATGTTGTGGTGACCCCCAACAATAGAATTATTTCTGTTGCTATTTCATAAAATAATGCTACTTTTATGAACTGTAATGTAATTATCTGCATTTCCCAATGGTCTTAGGTGACCCCTATGAAAGGATTGTTGATCCCGCAAAGGGGCTGCAGCCCACAGATTGAGAACTGCTGGTTCACACTCATCCTCAGTTATCCACTGTCTCTAGCTCTAGCTCTTAAAATTACTTCAACTTTTCCAACAGCATAGCCCACTGAGAACTAACTAGTCACCTGCATAGGTCAATGTAAGACATTTCACTTTCAAACTAGGCCTATATACCACCAGACCCACAGCCTTAGGCAGGGTTTCACACCATTCACCCTGTATTCCCAAAGCTAACCCTAAGCTGCCATTTTCTTTTGCTGTGCAGTCTTAGAGGAGAATTCCACACTGCATATCGCTAGCCTGTAAAAGGGTCAAATTTCATTCACTAAATTATATTCTCTACTGAATGCATATCATTTAAAGAATTTCAGAAAACCTAGAGATCAATTGTAAGTTAGGCCATTGCTAAGTGAATATGTTTATTTGTATCATACTTTTTCATTTTATTGTAAATCTTATTTTTTGAACCAGATATTTCCAGTAATAAAATATGCTAATTATGTAAACCAGAGCCCTCTTATTACACTTCTTGCTTTTGTTAAAGTCTACTCATTAATAGTTTTCATAATCTAATTTTAGACAGTGTAGTTTGTACTTTTGTCACAGGCTTTTTTTGAAGTCTCTGTTGGGATTTCTCAGTGGTTAATTAATAGATTATTATTGTGTTATATTGTATTGCATTATACTGTACTGTTTGGAATTTGTATTCCTAAACGAACATAATTCCAACCTTTAGCCAGTAGGTTCTGTCTTTTTGTTGGGAGGAATTTACGTGGTTGTTTTTGGTTCATTTTTCACCATTATACCAGATATGTGGATAGCTAATAGCTCACCTGGAAAGATTAGCCTTCTAAGGTCTTTGCAGGGTATGCCTATACACCTGTACACAACTCTTGAGGCCCCCAGGAATACATCAGATCTATGAAAGTTTCCTATTTTGTTCTATTTAAGCTTTTTACTGGCTAACTTCTGGGATTGGTGACACCATACTCAAAAGCTATGATTTGAACAATTATCTCTTTCTTACTCCCTGTGAATATGTTCTTACTACATGAATTCTGAGTTTTATGGATGGAGTTTTTCTGTAAGGAAAGACCAGAGTTCAGGTAGTGACTCTTCCCATTGTCTACTTGACTTTGGCTTTCCAGAGCTACCACAGTGTGATAGCTCTAGGTATTCATGACTATTATGCTAAGGAGAGATAAACACTAAAATAAAGAGCAGGGAAGCTAACTGCTCTTACAAAAATGCATTTATTTTTCTTGAATTAATTATCCTAGGATATTCACAAACCTCAGCAAAGATCAGAGTATGGCAAAGTAAACATTGACAGCTATTTGCCATGCTGTCATGTCTTCCATGGAAGATTAGGTTTTTTAAAAAAATGTCTTTACTCCATTGTTTTGGAAGGCACACAAAGTTTTAATTGCCCTGATACCAGTCTGGAAGTTAGATTTATGAAAGGGGATTGATTTTTGGCTTACAGTTAAATTTCCTGAAAACAATTATCAGAATATGCTTCAAGTTTTGATACATGGTCTCATTATGTTGCCCAGCCAGGCCTTGAATTAACAATCCTCCTGCCCCAGGCTCTTGAGAGCTGAGATTGATTATAGATGTTTGCCACCAGGCCTAGTTCAAAACAAGAGAATAAGGCTGTCACCTAACTTAAGATTGGATATCTTGGTTTATAAGATAAAATCAACCAGCAGAGAGATGTATATTCTTCCGTGTTTAGGCCTACAGATGAACAGGTCATTCAGTGCAGTCAACCTAGTTGTGGGGCAGACACATACCATCAAGTAGTGAAATACACATATCTGTCATTTGACATACCCAAAAGTTCTTGATTTGTTTCCTTTTAGCCACTTATTCAAATGTGATGCTGACGATTTGTTTCTGAAGGTAAGGCATCACTTTCCACTCTGTTGATTGGCAATATGCCTCTGCATCTGCCTTCTTCCTTATCCATTTAGAATCTGAGATTATTTGTTATCAAGCAGTTTCTTAGCTTTCATCAAATTTGTAAAAGTCCTGAAAATATTGTATAGTCAGTGATTTCCTTTTTAGTGGTTTCTCAGCTTTCAGCCATGATTTACATCAATATATCTGTTTAGTTTTCACATCTTCGGTAACATTATTTTAAAGTAAAATTGTCTAATATAATTGAAATGCACTTTGCTGCATGTTTGTGTTAAGGTTCTAGCTATTAAAGAAAATGGCTATATAGCAAATTTTACCAACATCATTATTAATATAAATACGGTTTTCCAATGAGTTGAACTACTGATATTTTAAAACTTTACAATAAGCCTTAATATATATTTTGTTTATGAAGTATTTAAAGCTTAACTGTCCAATTCTATGATTTCAATAGTTTTATAAAGTTCTAAAATTTAAAAAGACTGTATCATTTGTCTGTCTTCATTCTCTCAAATATTTATTTCTCACTGTCAAGAAAGTGTTTCTGCTGTAACATGAAATTCATTTACATAATTTTTTACATGTTACAGTAAGATTTTGTTTGAAAATGCATTACAGTGAAATATTAATTTGGGAAAGCAACTAATACATAATACTATGTCATGAAATATCTCTTATGTTTTATGTATGATTGTTGCCACATTTTGTTGATTTTTAATTATGTTTTATAGGCCTGGGGCTGTATAAGTCAGAGGTTGAGCAATTGCCTAACATATATAAGGCTTCATCCCAGCACTGTAAAAGAAAAATTATGCCTTTCAGCGCTTTATTGAATTTCTTATACCTTATGATTTTGAAGGCTAGATCACTAGTATAAATGAAAATTTCTCATATCTCAAAGAATTGTATGTTCTGAAACCCTCTGAGGATTTCAAAATGATTTGGTAGTGCCTAGGTTATTATAAATGATATGTTCATATAGTATGTAACATATGTTTATACAATTTATTTTGTGCTGTTTTCATTAAATATGGATACATTATGTGATTTATTATCTAATCAAATTAAAATTCCTAGAACATTTTCAAATAATAATTGAAAATAAAGTTCTTCAGTTTTATTTAATTTGTTTGATAAGGCAACTTAATTTTATCAACACCAATTTTTATTGGTGGCTCGCATTGAATTTGCTTTATTATGTTACCAGATTTAATAGTATTTATCCTTATAATATTTTCTTGTATTGCTACGGTTTTACATTGAAATTTGTGTTTACATATGTTGTTTACTCTATATTCTGTTTATTAGATTTATCTAACAATCTTTATTGTTGCTTTTGTTTGTTTTGATTTTAAGTTTCATAAAGCATTTTGAACATCATATATCATTCATTCACCTGCTTGATATTATTTATGCTATGGTTTGAGCTCCTATTCTAAGGTTAGCATTTAAGTCTGGAAACCCATTTAGACCACTGGCCCTATTAAAATAGCAGTTTATCTCTCCCAACTTTGCCTTAGTTTTTGCAATGTTCAAATTGCTCATTTCAAGTAGGTTCCATGGGCCAGCAAGGTGGCTTGATAAGTAGTGCTTGCTGCTGTGACTGACAATTCCATCCCAGGATTCACAAGGTGCCAGTAGAAAAACAAGCCTCGTACATCGCTATGTGAACTTCACAAATGTGTGCGAAGTGGCATTACCACCCATAAGGAAATAAATGGAAAATTGTAAAACAAATAATCAAATCCCAGAGACAGATACTGGGATTGAAGCTGAAGATCAGAGAAGCAAAGCTGCCAGCCACAAGAGAGTTCTCACCTCTACCAATGCTCAGACTGAAGAGGCCATCAACTGAACCTCAGATTGTATCTCCAAACAACACTGCTCCCCACCAAGCATCAGAATCCTAGACTGCTGTGCTGTCTTCGACTTAGCTGGAGACTAATTGCCACATAAAATCCTTTGGTTCTTCCTTATATATCTCCCAAGTGTTAGGATTAATGGCATGAGCTCTGTTAATGTTTTTTAGACTGATTCATTCTTATGTAGCTATAGCTGGCCTTGAACTCAGATCCAACTGCTTCTGTCTCCTGAGATCTGGGATTAAAGGTATGTGCCCCACTGCTGAGAATCTATAGCTAACTAGTGTGGCTACCTTTGCATTCTGATCACCAGTGGCTTTATTAGGTCATAAACAATATACTACCTCAGAAGATATGTAAAGTGTTCATAAATATCATTTGTATGCTTATTTAATCTTATTTATCATGACTAATACTGATTTTTTGCTTTTCTGACTTTTCTCAAAATCAGTCTCTATAAATATTCTCCTGTTCTACTCATTTATTAAAAATATTTTTTCTTTGTAATCTATTTCATGCTATATTTGGGGAGTTTGTTTCATTAATTATAGACCTTAATTATATTTTCTATTGTGTTTTTGGCTTACTTGTGAAGTTTTCATGTCTCAGAGGATTTAGAGTCAAAGATGGTCTTAATATAATTGGAAATCTGAAAAAAAAATTTTACATAGGTAATACTTTTGTCACATGGCTTGAAAATCAGTTTGGTGGCTTTATAGTAGCCATATTTTCCCGAGGGTCATGTTAGCTTTGAACTGATACAGTTAACTGTCTTGTCATTTGGTTGACTGCTGCAAGGGGCAAATGGTTGCAATTCGTGCATGCACATTCATAAAACTTACACTTAGGGCACTTTTGGTTAACTTATAGGATGTACATCACCTTTCCCTGTTGTCTCCTTCTAATTGTCACACTTCTGTGGCAAACATACTTTAAGTTTCAATTGTGATTAAAGTTTTACTGCTGTCATTGCTGACTAGAGTAATTTGCTTGCTGACTCGGCTTAAATTTGAAAAATGGGCACAAACACACTCTGGATTTCATCCCAGAAGTGAATTTGACTTCTGGTCCTATAAATGGGTAACAGATGTCTTTGTGCTTAAAAATTTGTGAATTTTCTAAGGAACATCAGGTCAACAATTATTCATCCTTAGCTAGTTTTAAATCCTGAAGCAATTCTGTAGACTCTCAAAAGTGGTAGTTTTACTGGGACACTGGTGTTATTACTCTGTAAATAATGAGAAAAATTACAACAAGAACATTTGTGTAATTTCAAGGAAAGAAATTGATTCTTTAAAAGCAGAGGGATACAGTCTACAAAGTCATACTACATTGTGAATTCCATGTATATGAATGGCATGTGAATAGAGGCCATAAACCACTAATCTGCAAATAAAGTGTTTAGCAGAAATTAGTGCTGGAAGCAGTTTCTATACTTGACATTTGTGAATTAGGGAGGATGGCTAAGAAGTCAGATGATGATAGGAACAATATTCAGTTTGATAATATAAAATGATATCTTAAAAACAGGTTTAAATATTCAAAAAATTTAATGTAATGGTCACAAGACTCCAGTTCAAGAAGCACTGGACAAGATCAATGACAAGGTATTGGGCAAGTATGTGCAAGTACTGGGAGCATTTCCAAGGCTTAAACAAAGATAATTGCAAATGCTATAAAGTATGCCCAGAACATCAAAAGAAAGACTCTTATTAGAAATATTTTGTTTCAAGTACATGAAAACAATTGGAAAATCACCAGCATTTTCAAATATTTCAGTCTGATTTCCTTCTGAAGATTAAAAAAAGGAAAAGAAAAGAAATAAAAGGAAGGTACCAGGTCAAATACTTGACTTATCATTATCAGATTCTTTGCAAAATTACTTAATGGAAAATCACAAAAGTAGACTTGCAAAAGTAGTGATCTTAATCTTGTTAAGATGCCATAATGTAACTTCTGGGTAGGATGGGAAAATATTTATGATCAAAACATTTACTTTTCCTGTATTGTTTTTTTTCAAAGTTGTCCCTCGGTGCTTTCTGTACCTCATTATCCAAAATGCCACCTTTACAAAACGGATTCCCAATCATCGGGACAGGGTTGATAGATGATTCTCCAATTATAGGCCTGCCTTCTTGATATACATACATATATATACATATATATATATATACATACATACATACATACATATATATATATATATGTGTGTGTGTGTGTGTGTGTGTGTGTGTGTGTGTGTGTGTGTGTGTGTGTGTGAATGTTACCCAGGGATGGCCAGCCCAAGAATCTTGAGGACTTATGTTTGAAGGAAGTGGTTGAACATTTCAGTTCTTCATTCCTTGTAAAGGCACATCTATGGTTATTTATCACACTGATGTTTTTGTTTTCTGTAGACACACAAAGATTGTTCTGCATTTGGACCAATGACAGCATGTTAGTTTTAATGCTGGACTCATCTAATGATGGAAACATAGGACATTCCATTTTAGAGAAGCTATTATACCTGTAATGGAATTGTTTACTCATTGTGTCTTTTCCCTGCCATCCTTCCTGACCAGCTCATTGACATAATCATTCAGCTATGAAAAGTTTCTGCAGTTTAAAGTTCAGGACATGCTTTGGATTTCTTTTTCCTCCTTGTTAAGATAGCACTCAAGCACCAAAACTTCGAAGCCACTTTTGCTAAGCAAGCATTGGCTCCTTAATTGGTCCCCTAAGGTAACTAACTAGAAGAAGGATGAAAGACTGACTGTCTTCATTTCATACATGTATTTTGGCTGACGTCACAGAGATATGTTATTACCCTTAGTCATTCCTCTTAGGTCACCTTGAATTAAAAAAATCAAAAACCTCAAGAGAGATCTTCCCTAAGATGAGAACAATTTTCCACGATGGCAAAGCTGTACCTCAGGCAATGGACAGACTAATGATCTAGCCCTTTATTTGACCACCATGCAGGATAGACTAGAGCTAATATAATGATGAGTCAACAACAGTAAGAACATGGAAAATAGACTTGAGAGTCTCACAGGATCTCTCTATTTGTTCTTTTGTAATAGAGCAATAGTGAATAAACACCCTTTCTGTAATTTTCACCATTGCTTGTTTTCTAATTGGCAAGTCAGAGTAGGTAGAAGAGACAGCTGCTGAGGCCACAGCTTTAAAGCTGAAGACCTCATAACAACTTCACCTTTCACCTTCTGCATAACATGTTTCACAGGTTCATTGTTCTCCAGATGTCCTCCAACATGGGCTCAGTGAGAAGTCTTAATTACCCTGGACAAAGATTTTTACTGAGTGCAGATCAGATGCACTCTTAGATTTCTATTTTCGTTACTTCACTGTCTGGTCTAAACCAACTCAATGCATCTTCAGGCAATTCCAATTAAACAGGAATTAATACCCATGCTCTAATTATCCCAGTTCCTAATGGCATGCACTCAGTTGTACTGCTGCTTTTGCATTCATGGTGTGAGGTCACTCTTTAACCCTGGCTGCCTCCTTTTTCATTTGCTCATCGCCCAGCTTAATGTCAGTGCCCTTGAGAAAATGTCCTCTGAATCCCAGGCCGATAGCCACTTCCTTCCCCGTACTCCATTGCTCTTTATTAACAATTCTACTTTAACATTTACTCAACTGAACTCCAATTATCTATCAAGTCATCTTTCTCACTGACAGAATGAATCTCCCCAGTCCCAGGGGACAGAGCCCATGGGTTTTAAACTTGCACAGTGTTGGCCCACAGTGGGTGCCTAATAATCATCAGTAGAATGAATGAGTCATGAGTTAATTAATGCAGAGATAGAGTCTAAAAATCTCGTAGCACTTTCAGTGCTGTTATACTAAATCAGTATACCTAACAATTTTATGTGTATTTATTTTTCTATCCATTACTCCATTCCAGATAAGCATGTAGGTTATATAACTATAGGTGTTGTCTTTGCATTCTATGTAATTAAAAAAAAAACATTGCTTTAGTTTTTGTTTTACAAGGGCAAAAATCAGGAAAACTTTTATTAAACTTTGAAAGCACTCAGGAGTGTTGTTTAAGAAGAGCAAAGGATTCCTCTACACGTGGTGCTGTGGTGTGTGGAGGATTTGTTTTATAAGTAAGGGAAGTCTATAAAGCTTTCACCATGCACAGTACAAATGACTGGTTTTCATGTTATTTAATGTAAATACTTACAACTTGCTATACATCACTCTTCATGGATTTCTTTTTAATAGATACAAATTCATTGTTCATTTGAGTACTAATTGCTCACAAGCCAGAGCTAATTGCAGGAAGCAATTCAGCCCACCTGCCTCTTAGGGGATCAGCACTTACACATGCTGAACTACTTTCAAGTATGTTAAGTTTTGTTTTTAAAGAAAATAAGCCTGTAAGAATTTTGAATGTATGTTCATGAGACTTAGAACTTACTTCTTTCCCACATACACCCCCTCTTCTCCCCGGCTATAATATGCCAAGATGATCTCACCTCTAGTGGGAGTGTAATTTCCTTCTGTGTCCTGCTAGTGAGAATCATTTCTTTTTAATTTTAGTAAATCTTATTGTATATTTGAAAGGTAGAGTTTGGTGGTATGGGAATACAAAATCAGGTTTAGAAAGGTTTTGTTTAGCTTCTACTTGGTTATTGATTTGATGATGTTTGTTTAAAAACATGTACACATAAACATTTTTGCAACTATGTATAACTCAGCAATACCGAATATGATGTATGCACACACACACACACACACACACAATAACTTTTTTTGTATCCCCAAAGCAGCATTTATTTACTCTTTTTAAGTCCAAAACATTTATTTTAGCAGTCTGGCATTTCATAACCACCCATCATGATTGACACAGGTTGACACACATGATGCTGTCAGGATACACAAGAACAATAGCCAAAGAATTACAAAAAAAATAAATCCATGATTCTTAATGACAACCAAAAAAAAAAAAAAAAAGTTACACATACCAAAACTCCTGATGCATTGCATTGAAAAGTATTAGAATATTACTGTTCCAAGTTCTTGGAAGTACTCTAGAAAAGTAACAACAAATAAACATCCCTAATCCTACTGATTTCTTCTGTGTGAGTCAAGAATGTATTAACCCATAGACATTTTGGGGCAAGGCTGATTAGTGTCTTCTTACAAGAATCCATGAGAACAGAAAGTACATTTTCAATGGGCTTTCTAGAGTCAGAGTCTGTCCATGATGAACTGCCCTTGCTGTCATTTTTGTCTAGTTTGCCTATTAATGACCAGTAGACTGGTAGTGACAGCTGGGCATCTAGTATGGTGGGGCCAGTGGTATGCTATGTTTTTAACTACAATCTTCACCTGAGGACTTCTGTTCTGCATATTATTTTATGAAGAAATCTACCCACAGCCTTTTCTGTAGTGAATTTGAAAATATCCATCAAATCTGATGTTGATAAGGTATATCAGAGTCTTAATTCTTCACAACTAATACAGGTAACCAGTTACATTTTTCTCATATTTTCCTTTTAAGTAGTTTCAAACACACACACACACACACACACACACACACACACAGAGAGAGAGAGAGAGAGAGAGAGAGAGAGAGAGAGAGAGAGAGAGAGAAGAGAGAGACAGACAGAGACTACTTACTTGCTCAATCACTGCATTACCGATTATATAGTTAGTGTGTGTCTGATATGGTCAACATAAAATCCTTTGGTGAGTCTTACTGAAACTAGAAATCACAGTATAATGGCAGCCTAATAATCTGGCAAATAAGTCTGCCTCTAGTTTCCTATGTTCCCTTAGTATTTAACCCATCACAATGTAATCACTAAGTTCTTATCAAGGATGTATTTTCAGAATATCATCATCTGTCCAAACCAAACCATCATGAGCTGATTCTACATAGAACAGCAAAGAATAGAAAGCAGTGTCCTAACCATAGATGGTTGTGAGCTACCATAAAGGTACTGGGAATTGAACTCAGGACCCCTGGGTAAGCAGCCTGTCCTCTTAACTACTGTGCCATTTCTTCGGCCCTCAAACTATCTCTCCAGTCCCTAAGCTATCTCTTTAGCCCCCATCTTACCACTTTTATAGGCTCTTTAAGGGTCTATGTCTTGTAGGACTTTGGGAAATCTGAGACTCAGGATAGTGTTAAAGGAAGATGGCATTATGAGAACATCAGTATCCCATTTTCCAGATGGGAAACAGAGAACTAGAAAGAAAAAAAAAATAAAACAAAAAAACAACCTGCCTACATTATTCAAATTGCATCTTTCACTGCAGCCTTGCTTTGAATCCATGTTATTGCTCTAGAGAATGCATTCTCAATGACTCTATTACATCCCTCAGTTGAGTTAGCACACATTTGATCCTAGGAGGGCTCAAGTACAATTTATTTGGCTGTCAAATATTTAAAGAAATGAAGAACCACCTGCGAATGTGAGAAGTAGGGTGGATTCATGTAGGCAAATATTAGCATTAGAAAATTTACTTGATAAATGCAAACACTTTAGTGAAACCCAAGAGTAATGGCCTGGGGAGCCAGGGTGTTTGTTTCCCATTTCACAAAATAAAGCAGTCAGCCTTGCATTTGTTTCAACAAGTACTTTGTTTAGCTTCGCCAAGGAATAGCAGCAAATGTAAATAAAATCAACAATAGCAGCTGAAAAATCTTAACAGGTAATGAACATCAACCTTACTCCATGTGCCTCAGTCTCCTATTGACTTTCAAGATACAGCATCCCTGATTCCTCATTTGGGTGTCTGAGATGGTTTGTTCCTCTGCCATGTCACCATCTAACATTTCAAAATTCTGCTCCTAGAAACAAAGATTGTGTGAATAAAACATTGTTTCTTACCATGATGACAACATAGAGGTCCCCTGACTTACTGAAACATTCCATTCAGCAATAATATATATGATTATGTGTTTATGCAAAACTGTGAAGAGATTCATGGTTTGATAATTGTAATAAAAGACCGTTATGCCTGTGAAAGCCCTGATTGATATGGGTGTCCAGCATGGTTTCTTTTTACTAGATTTCTGCCATCCTGTGAGTGTTCACCGATCTAAGATGTCTTCCAAAACCAGGGTTGTTATCCTTGCTGATGTCTAATAACCCTATTTATGGCCAGCCATGGTGGAAATGATTATTAGTATTCTCGGTCTTGTTCTATGGACTCGTAATGGTGTGTTTCATTGTTTGCTGTGTTAGCCTTGGGCTGTTAGGCATAATTCTGTTTTGATTGTGAAGGCTGGCTGTCCATCCGAACATGACAGATTATAAATTCACTACATCTGCTGAATCAGCTCAGTTTGTGCAGTGAATACCACAGCCTCATTTGCAGAGCTTCTGGCTTCTGACTGAATGCCCAGAAGACCGGGCTTGTGATCTTTAAAACAATTTATTTCATTTTCCTCAGTTAAACAACTTGCTTATGGTTTCCATTATACATCCCTGGTATTTTGCCTTACAATTTGAAATCTACTTCTGTTTTCGCTATGGTATAATAGCCACATGAAATCTTCTGTATTTAGTTTGAACGTGGAAATTCAAATAATGATGTTCTCCATTCATTGTAAAGCTGAGATAACACACTTTCCATCATACTCGATGAAAAACTGTTTGTGGTGGGCTGTCTTCTATGGATGAATTTTTCTGCTGCATTTGGGTGTAAAGGCCCTTCATATGGGATAATAACTAGGTACATATTACCATGTTGATTGCTGAACTTGAGCACACTTCTTAAATACCCTTTATATCTTGCTGTGCATCAACATCCTATGGATGGTTGGAGAGAAGAAAAGGAGGTGGTTTTAAGAAGTGGATATGGAGAAGATGGCCCAAGTTAGATGACACAACTTCTGGAAAACATAGTCCCTTGCTACCTATTCAATTCAAAGTAAATATTCAATCAACAATTCTATAGTCTTTTATATCTCTTTTGTTGTTTTGAGACAAATTCTAGGTAGTCTCAAGTAGCATTGACCTTAACAGTTCTTCTATCTCAGTTTCTTAATTGCTGGGTAGCATGTGTGTGCCAGCATGCTTTTCAGATACACATACTTAAAGAAGCAGTAGCCATCTAGCAGATACACATTTGTACCACAGCTTCCTGACCTCAGTTTTCTTATACTTAAAGTGGAGGAAACCCAATTACCCCACAGCTTATAATTCTGGTGTTAAATGGGATGCAGAAGATGGATACATTGTGGAAGCTGCCATTCACAGCACCAATTTAAAGTAGCTTATCCTTTTATAATAATATTTGCTATTAGAATATTGGATAACGAACTGGGACAGTGTTCAAGAGGTGAGTCCTAAGATTAACAAAATGTCTTTCTTTACGTAAGTGCCCTTTGGAGACCCTTTCATGTTTGTCTCAGATATGCCAGCATAGCTCACAGGCAAACCAACAGATTCGCGGTACAAGTGTGGAGCTCATGCTCTAGCTACACACAAAGCTTGACTACTGCATAGGGGTATCTTTACAACCACTGCATCAATTCCAGTTTAACATTTTTAAGTGAGATAAGGTAGTTCTACGAAGACAAGCATCACATATTTTCTCTCACCTGGGTAAAATCTGTAGGGATGCAAAGGACATGAGTATAAAAGGGAAGACAGTGCAGACAGGGGGAAAAGTTGGGGAGAGGGGGAAGGAAAGGGTATTCAGTTAGAGGGGAGGAATATGATCGATTTGCATATACATATGCATGGAGACATTGCAATAAAATCTCGTACTTTATACAATTAATAAATACTACAAAACGGTTAGAATATTTTGATAATACCAGCAGAGCTAGTGAGATAGCTTAGATCCCCCCAAACCCATATAGACATGGAAGGAAAGAACCAAATCACAAGGTGGTTCTCGGATGTTCAAATGCGTGTTGATATAACATACACACACATTCCCCCCCCCACACACACACACAGACACACACAGGGAGAGGCTAATAAATGAAACTTTACAAATGAGTTTTTAAAATACAAGTTAAGACAACATCCAAACTAAGCATCACCCAAAATATCTCAATAATGATGCCTATGTGTAACACAACATCAAGGTAAGTATGAATGGCTCCTGGACTATAGCCTGAAGGGATATATGTTAGGAAGGCTATGCACTAGATCATAGCGTAAACCTTGAGATAGAAGAAATCCAGTCTAATATTGGCTTTGCCTTAGACTATTGCCTGAATCTCTCTTACTTAATGGACAGACTTTGTTTCTTGTAAACACCAGTGAATTCTGTGAGAGTTGTCACTGATGGTTTCTAAGTTGCTTGTGGCAGGGAGCATGCACTGAGGGATTCTCTTCAAATGTTGTCCCTTGTTGTTCTGACTATTCACAGAATACTATTGATTTCTAAGGGCTCTCTGTTAGGTTGTAACAAAGGAGGTACTACAACCGGGAACTGTCTAAGCACGTGGTTCATTCTCAGTCCCCATTACTATCACTACCATTTACCCATCCAGTCTCAGGAATGTTCCCAGCTCATTGCAAGTGCTCAGTAAATCACAGCACTAGCTGTTAATATTTGAGTCTGTGCTTAGGTCAACTACTATATGATAGCAGGTATTCCATTAACGTGATCCATATATCAGGTTTGCATGTGCCCACAGAGCTAATGAACCCTTGACAGTCAAAGGCCCTTAGATCATAGCTCTTTCCAGACTTGAACACCAAGTCTTAAAGGGGTCAAAGAAATCTCATCGAGTAGATAATTCATAAGAAGTTATTTGAGATGTACTCCATCTGTGTCATCTGTTGCTAATTTTTTTTTACTGGATTTTATACATCAATCTTGACATTTTGTTTTAAAAATGATCATGGTAAAGAATAGGATAGGACAAACAAATATTCTGGGACACACACACACACACATATGCTTTTTGCTCAGTATTTGGCAAATATAATTACAAATGAATTAAGCCTGCAAAATAAAACCTGGCAATTTCTCAGAAAAGAAAACTTTTATTCTAAACAAACAAAAACAAATAAAAGGAACCTGGAGGTTATTTGTATGCGTAGCTCCCAAAATAAACATGTATACATTCAAAAACATTAAGCAAAATGTCAAAGCAAATTTTAAATTGGGGAAATATCTGCAACATATCATGGCTTTAACTTTTACAAAATCCCTGAGAGAGATAATGCCATTTTCATGATAGGGGAGAGAATAGAGTCCCAAACCCTTTATGTCATTGAATAGCTTTCCCGCGGTCATGCTGATAATGAGTGAGGAATGGGAATTCAAGTCCTTGACAAATAAGGATTTTTCCTGACAAGCGGCCTCTCCCAGTAAACAAAAAAGAACCTAGAATATTTTGTTGTATTTGCATTGTTTATTCTCCTAATCAGCACCCATTTACTTTCAGACAATGCAATTTTGACTTTATTTTCTAAAGTTTTCTTCTTAAAATAAAATGTTTGACGTTTAATATAGAGAAAGAAGGAAGTAAATTAAATCTCCCAAATACAAAGCTTTTGAATATGCTGAGTCCCAGCCCTACCAATAGCCTGTTCCAGTTCTGACTCTGTGACTCTGAGGAAGCCAGAGATCTTCAATGGGTCGGCCATGGGATGCTGCTGCTGTCCTGGGTGTCCAGAAAAGTATCATTCTGTGAAGGTAGGAAACAGTATTGGAGTATCTTTGAAGTCACCCTAAAATGAAATAATGACAGGTAGTAAATAATGCCAGTGCATTTGTTAAGAGAAATCAAACAAAATTGAGACTTCCTGTTCACCTAAGAAGTTGGTATCATGTATTAAGCCTCAATTTTTCCTATGCATAACATCCCCATTACTGTGTCTCCCTGGTCTTGCACCCAGATAGCACCATAATAAGAACATACAAATAATGGAACCCAAACCTATGCTGAAACACCTGAGTGCCCTGTTCATTGCAAAGACATCGTTATGTTTTCATACCCTAAAGACCCTCACAGGCAAGAATAGAAGGAAGAGCCTGGATAAGAACTAGCCTCCAGTCTTCAGGACACTGAATGTCTGCTGAGTCACACGCACAGCTTGGCGTGTAGAGGCCCTGGAAGCAAGGGTAATTGCAAGTATATTCATGGATCCAGTATCCTATGGTCTATGACATGATCTTCAACACAACCAATAAATGTATGTATATATGTGTATATATATACATATATATATATATATATATATATATATATATATATATACGATTGTGTGTGTATATGTGTGTGTGTTTAATTCTTTTGTGCTCATCTACTTGCACATAGGAATCTGGGAAACTATCATATGTAAGCACTGCGAGCCTAGGAAGAGGTAGGGAAAACAGACATTCTAGAGAGCATTTCAATCATGGCATCCTTGGTCAGTATTATGTAATTACAATTACCTACATTTTCACTGATAAACTCTTTTGATCAGTGTATTAGTTAATTTTCTATTGCTGTGATAAAACTCAGTCCCCAGGACAACCTATAGAAGATATTATTCATTTTGAACTTAGAGTTTCAGAGGTTTATAGACTATGCTGTCAGAGGGAAGACACATTGGCAGGATCAGTTGAGAGCTCACATCTCAAACCATAAATAGGAAACAGAGAGTATGCACTGAGAATAACATCAACCCTTTGACACTTCAAAGCCCATCCCCAATGACACACAAGACCACAATTCCTAAACCTTTCTAAACAGTTCAACCAAGTACCAAGATTCAAAAACATGAGCCCATGTGGGCCATTCTCACTCAAACCTTCACAACAGCCAGTGTGGTGTTTTTAAACATACAAAGTACACATCCCTAGGGTATTTCCCATGCCCCAACCAGAGGTTTAATGTGTATGAATAAAGTTCACCCACCTCCGTGTACACTAAGCCTGGTCTCTAAAAGATGCTTGTGGTGCCAAGAGTGAAGTCAGAAAGTTCAAGGTATCAAACGGAAAGTCACAAGATTCAGTCTTCTCTGTTCCTCTGGAAAAAAACAAAATCACATGGAATGACAACACATTAAAGTCAGGTAGGCATGGATCTGTGTCCTTGCTGTGTTCTTTTGAACTTCTGAAAGATGGACTCAATTTATTTCAAGATTGGTTTTCTAATACAAAAAAGAGGATACATTTTAGATTTGTGAGTGTGTGTGTGTGTGTGTGTGTGTGAGAGAGAGAGAGAGAGGGACAGAGAGACAGAGAGATAGAGAGACAGAGAGAGAGATCAAAAGCTACTGTTCCTTAGCCCTCAACAGCCTGGGGATAAAAATGAGAACCTACTAATATGTATTCCCAGAATTTTCAGATTTGTCATTTCTACTCAAAAAGCAGTTGAATACTCAACTTAGTGTGCTTGGTCTCTTTATCCATTGTGTATAATCAATTGAAGAGTCCCAGAGTTTAATCATTTTCTTACAACTGTGTCAAGGACTATCACCATATTGTCCTTTCCCTCCATATCCGTGTTATGCCCTAGTGTCACTAGAAACATCTACACATAACTCTTTTCCTTGCCATGGCTGTCTACCAATTGTATAATACTTTGACCACACCTACCATCACCTTTGCCATTGACACCATGCTAGCATAACATCACACACTTTTCTTGAAGCCTGCAGTCTGTGGATTTCAAAAATCAAAAGTGCTAGTAGTAATTTTGAAAATGGTAGATGGCATTGAATGGAAGATTGCAAAGCCATTATTCCCTTTATTTTGTTGAATGGAATGCCTCAGTACATTTTGTATTTCTATGATGAAAACCTTGAGGCTGAATCATTTGTAAATAAAAGAGATTTATTTAGCTGAGAGTTCTGAAGGTGTAAGAGCATGGTTCCAGAACCTACTCACCATTGCTAAGGTCATCGTAAAAATAACTGCGTATGGCAGAGGCTCATGGGAAAGAAAGCTAAAATGAGGTGTAAGCAAAAGACTCATGAGGGTTCAGATTTATTACTTAACCTGTTTTGAATGGAAACTGGTCTGCTCTTATGAGAACTACATTAACCTCATCCTAGGATGGTTCCCAGTTACGTAATTATTCCTACTAGGCCCTGTCTCTTAAAATTTGCACCATCTCAAATCTACTGTTATGAAGGAAAAACTAACACTTTCATTTTTGTGGGGAATAAAGCACAGATACAAACCTCAGCCAGTGTTGGGCTTGATTCCTGATTCTTTCTTCCTAGAATTAGGCAGATGTCTTACCCTTCTTTGCTGCTTATCTTTCTCTGCAGATTCTCTGCTGCTAAGTCTTTTATCTCCATTCCTCATGGCCACTCTTCTCATGGGTGAAGGACTGGGTCCTATTAGTCTCCTGTTACGAGTGAGGTTTTTCTGCCAGCTTGGACTCACCATGGTGGCAGCCCCAATTAACACACAGAGACACTGTAATAGATATAATTCTGTTGGCCAGGTACTAGTTTCTTATCGGCTACCTCTCTCTTAAATATTAAGTATTTTCACGTGATCTCATCTTACCGGAGAGGGGCTGGCGTTATGCTCTCCCTGGTCTCTACATGCTGACTCCTCCTTACTACTTCCTCGAATCTTTTTTGTCTCCTAGTCCTGCCTATCTTGCTTTCCTATTGACCAACAGTGCTTTATTCATTAACCAGTATGAGAAACATATTTACAGAATGACATATCCCATCAGTATCCTCTGTTTTGACTACTGGCTTTGCCCCACTGGACAATAGAGCCAGATACACAGTAGAACACAAAGAATTCCATAGTGAAAGCATTGATGATTAGGATCTTGACTTTATCATATCCGTTGAATGGGCTGAGGCAAATCACTTACTGTCCTGGTAGATATTTTTTATAAAATAAAGAAAATAATACCAGTTTTTAAAAGCTGTAAAAGTGACATAAATCATGTCTGTGAAGTTAGTAGCACAAAGTGTCACATACAGACAGCAAGTAACAAAAGCATGCTAGCTAACTAATTATGTGATACATTACATCTCATGTTTCTTCCCTGTACTTCCATAGTGCTATCTCATTTGGTCTGTTTTGATCTCTGTCTTTCATACATTTCTATTTTCCCTTCTGCTCAAGGAAAGCTTGAACTAAATATTACAGAAAAGACTCTGCATGCTTTCTGGTTTTCTTCTGGGATGAGTGTACAACAGGTCTATGGTAATGAGAAAAAAGTCTGTTGGGACACATAAAGGATCCCTGCCTTAGTCAGCACTTCCACGACAACAGAGAGACTGCCTGGCCATGGGCCTTTTGACTGGACTCTGCCATTGTGGTAATAGCCTGCTGTAGCCATGCTGTCTCACTGCAGTAAGATGGACCAACACTGTATTTAGGAGGAGCCCTATGTCCTTCCACAGGATTGTCTCTGGAAGAATTGCACAAGTGTAGAATGTTCATAATGTTTAATTTGTCAATTGTTATATGGTTTTCCTAATAGTTACTGTACTGGTGTCACATGACTGCAATTTTTCTAAATTATACATCTATATTTGATTGTTGAATACTGGGTTCCACCATTAATTAACACTACCAACCTTACTCTGTGTCAAGCTTTCCTGGGACATAAATGTTAACCTCCCTTATTTGCTTCCTTAGATTCTATATATTCATCATGGAGGCTGTCATTCCCACTAAGTACTGATGGAATGAACCCAGGGGAATTTGATTTATGTACATTGAACCATGTTAAATTGCTTAAACTTAACCAAATTTGTCTGGTTGCCTATTGTACATGCTTCTAGCTAGCGTGTATGTACCCACCACATGGAGCTATTGGTTACATGATAAAATGGAGAGAATAATGGAGAGAATGTCTTGCATACTACATGGGCAATATATGATGTGGTGTTTTGTGTTTTGTTTTGTTGTTGTTGTTTGTTTTGCAAAATTGATATTTAATAGATATGTGCTTAGTATATAGTAAGCCATGTAGAAGTGCTTTGTGAATTTAGTAGCCCGATCAGAGTGATGCTCTTATTAGTTGGACATAGACCAATACTTGGGCCTTCATCTTTAGATGCTGAACTTGAGGTGAAGAAAGGGGAAGTCAGTATGGAACTCTTTATCATGAACTTCAAACTTCTGAGGGCAACTATGAGTGATAAGAAAGCTACATATTGGAGAATCTTTCCCACCTTCTACCCTGGATGAGTTACTTGTTTCTCTCTTTATAATGTATGCCCCAAAACATACATTGTAAAATATGTGCTATATGTATGGAATTTGAAAATCACTATAAGTAGCATGGAGCCAATGAGTGTTTGGAGAAGGCAATCTCCGTTGTCTTGCAGTTCATAGCTGATGCCTTTGAAGCAGACATCAGTGATGGGATGAAAAGGCAGAAATGAGAGACTAGGAGACTAGTGAGGAGCTGATGACCAAAGATATGAGTCCAGAACATGGGTTAAAGGAGAAGAGGATATGGGCTTGGCAGACAGCAAGGACACTCATCTTACAAGAGAGTAGAACAAAAGGGGAAGCTAGTTTGCAATGTTCTCAGATTGGGAGAGACTTGCAGGACTATGTGGTCAGCAATATCACATGCTGAGACAGGTGCTATTAACGAAAAGCTTTGGAAGAAATGATTGTGACTCAGCTGCTTAGTATTCAGTGGGAGATGCTGCAGGACAAGTCTGGAATTGGCAGTACTGCTGTTATTTGTTCTGTTTTTTCTTGATTGATGGATGTTGAGACAGTAGTCTAGAGTAGCTGAATTGGAAAGCACCTGGGGTGGTAGAGCTCCAACCCAGAGCTACTGCACCATTGGATCATTTCATTATCTTACTAGAAGTTTGTATGATAGACACCACCTTCCCAGTTGTTTCTTCATGGTTTCCTTCAGATTGAATATACTAAGAAATGGACTAGCAAGCTGTACTTTTAAGATTTTAATGAACCATTAACTGGCTTGCCCTCCAAGCACTTTTTGCTCCTGCTTTGAATTTTTAGACAGATGGCAGGCGGTTATTTCCTCAGCTTTTGTCATCCATTTGCATGGCAGCTGAAACACCAAGTGCAGACTTGGAGAGGGATCATAATTCATCCTAATTAGTCTTCTCTGATCATTTGTCCTTTGTCCTAAGTACAGTAGTGGCATCTAATTGTGACTGAAGTATTCCTCTAGAAGAGCATTCAGACTGCCATCCCTCTCAAGAAATGTTTGGGCACCAGAGCCCTTAGGGAGCGCTATTCTTGTTTTGATGTTAATAGTGAAAGTAGAGTAGGAGGAGTGTTGGAATTAGCTGCAGTGACCTGCCTATGGGCTCCTTTCTTGGAACCCCCAGTGAGCATACTGACTACTTAGCCTTATTGAATGAACCTTATCTTAATACTTATTCTGATAGACTATCAACAAAGCTTCAGAAGGCTGAAGACTAGATATAGCACACAGCTAAACACTGCAGAGGCAAGAGAGACACATCTCATCTGCCTGTGTCTAAACCTTGTATACGTACAGGCTAGATTAACCACATTCTCTAGGAGTTGGTTATATTGGAACCAAACCAACTTAGATTGGAACCTAAACTACAATGCTTTGATCTTGGGCATGGCAGTGAACTTGATAGTTGACAGTTTCTGGGTAATATGTTGTGGCAAGTTGGCTTCCTGATCTTCCAACTAAAATCTTTTTATCAAATAAATTAAAAGTTCTCTCTTATGTCTCATGTGCAATTTAGATTTCTGTTCTTCACAGAGCAGTAAAACTAGATGTTGATTCTTTATTTTCATTTGTCCAAGTCAATGATTAAGTGTGAAAGATTTCCATTTTACAGATGAAGTAACTGAGACTCAGTGGGTTTCATGATTGATTAAATAAACCTTTGAGTAATCAGACTATAAAGGTGTCATTTCAAAGGGTCCCTTTAAAGTGAATTCTAAGCAGAAACAAAAACTAGGGTGACTTGAGCTCAGGAAGTATTCTACTCTGAGGCTGACATTCCCATCTAAGTCATCTGGGTCAGGTTTTCTTCTTTCCACTTTTCAAATTTTGACACTAAGTGATAATTATTGGGCTTGGAGGCACCCAGCACATTTGCAGGAACTATTTGACTCGACAGAGGAAAAGCTGATTGTGCAGTAGAATCCAAACCACCAATTAAAAACAGAAGGAAGTCACGTGCACACGGTGTCTGAGATATTTATATCATAGTGGCAGCCTTCCCTATCTCTAGAGAGACAGCTTGCATGTCAAAGTGCCTGGCCACTTGGTACTCAGGTGCAGGCCTGGGTCTCCCTAAGACTACTGCAAGTACCAGAAAGCCCAACCTGTCTTTGCCTTTCTAACTATAAACTTGGCAAAGGAGAAACTTACATTCAGAACATAATGAGAGAAGTCTGGTGAGGAAGAGGCCCATCTACCAATTAATTGTCAGGGTGAAAGACCCAGGCCCCAGCAGATCTGTAGCTGTAGCACAATCCCTGAGCACCCTGACTCTGAGCCCAGAGCCAGGGAAAGAAACGCATCTAGGATCTAGAAGCTTAGCCAGCGAAAGAAGCACCTTATCCTTGAATCCAGAACCAGAGAAAAATACCCTGACCCTGAAATCATTGCCAAGGAATAATACTTGCTTCTAGAATCAGAGCCAGAAAAAAAAAAAAAAAAGATATATCCTAACCCTAAAAATAGGGTCAAAAGTCTAAAAAGGACCAGTGAAAGAAACACAGTTTGGCCCTGAAATTAGAACCATCTCTGCCCTTGATCAACTAAACACAAAACTAACCAATCTCTGAGCAGGAGAACCCAGTCAGTCCCTGGGCAGGGAAGTATCTCCTCTCCTCCCCCTCTCTCTGCTAGACAGAGAGGCCTGAGTAACTTGCAAGAAAGACTCTATGCTTTTGCATAGCAGGATTTGCGAGGTCTGGACTTTGGGCATAACATGGGGGGGGAGGAACTCATAACTCATAATACAGTAGGAAAATGAAATTCAGTACAATGTGTGGGTCTAGCACAAAGACCACTTTGAAGTCAGCAATAATATTACCAACCTGCAGCCTAGCCCAACACCCAATGAGTACTGGAGCTCAAAGTGCTGGATATAACTGTAAAGTTCTGACATTTGCTCTATCTCCAAGGCTTTCTACCCATATAGAGTCAGGGAACACTGGTAGGAAGTGTACTGGGGTAAGACCTCCGAACTCCTAAAGCACATCTACACAGTGATGCACACAGGAAGATGCAAGGACAGTGATAACTAGATAATTAACTGAATACCAGGAAAGACATGGAATAATAGCCAAGCCAGGCTTTCAAGATAAAAATGATCATTTCTACATCAAAAATGACTCGAGGAAAATGACTAAAGTAGTGTGTGTGGCAACACCATCAGGAAAACAAAGCCAGAAATCACTAGTTGGCTCTGAATTATCCAGTCTGGATGCTTCTCTAAAGGGCTGAGTCTTTTCATCTCTGAGCCTGATTTACACAGAACAATCGCCCAGGTCCAGACATCTATGTTTAAACTGAGATCCTTTCCCGCCTTGACTTCAGCTATTCTTACCTTCACTTCCTGGAAACTGCAGGGCCTTTCTCTGTAATAGTACATCTATGTCATTTGTTCCCTGACAATGCCTTTCCTCCCACCTTTGTCCTTTCTTCTTGGTAGTCCCATCTCTGACATCTCTGGGAAAGAATTATACTTTTGCTAGTTCCCCCCTTTCCAGGGTAGTAAAATTCCAGAAACAGTTTTCTGTTTTTCTTCTGACATTTCTCTGAGGATGCAGCAATCTCTCTCTGGGTGTCTCTGTCTGTCCTTCTTTCCTTTCCTATCCCCTACCTTGTCCCAATAAACTTTCCACATTTAAAAACTAAATCCAGAAACAGTCCACTGGGACTTCTTCCCTGAAGAGAATATATAGCATGAGAGGTGCTTGGGTAGAGAGGGACAGAATATTTGAAGCATAGGCTAACCCTTTTCTTTGGTTTTTTGATACACTGTTTGTGAGAAGCCAACCTCAATAATGACTTTCCATTAGAGGGAAAAAAATTCTGATTTCAACCAGGCAGACAAGAGCTGAGTGAAACAGAAGATTTTCTGGAGAGCCAGTGCCAAGAAATAGACTTCATTCTAAGAACTTAGCGCAGGCAGATAAGGTCAGGAAACTGGAGGAAAGGAGGCAAATAAGCAGGATATTCTGCAAAGATCTCCTGAAGAGAGGTAATGGATATTGCCTGGCAGGAAAATGTGCACAGTTGACGGGAGGATAGAAGTTTGGTCATTCAGTACTTGAATCTGAAAATGACACTATGACATTACCAGCAGGACCAGTTCATTCTTGTAGAATCTGCTCCAAGTTAACTTAGAGATCTAGGACTTCTCATCAGAGGAACCTGGCAAGGCCCTGTCCTGGACATGGTCATAAGCACAGTGCAGACAAGTGCTTGGCAGGAGACTGCATCCTGGCCTCCAGGCCTCAGTTTCAGCATCATGACTGAGGAGGCAATGTTTGGAGAAAGAGTGAGAGGAGGGAGAGGCCTGGCACAAATGCCTGTGTCGGGCGAATGTTAGCTCCTGCACTAACATTGCTCAGCATCACCATTATTTCCCCAGACTTACTTTTGCCTTTGTGCAAATAAAGAAATCAATAAAAGGCCCAAACAGATGAGGTTTCCCCTTCTATCTCTGAATGTTGTCACATTGAGGCCTGCAACAAAGAAACAACTGGGTGTCCTTATCTTGTTTCACCTATGAAATTGACAAAACCTGGACCCTCCTTTGTTGTGCAGTTCTGCCCTTTCAGACATTAGGAGAGCTTGGGGGACAGATGTGCATATACTGCTGTTAGCTCAGCTGAGGCTCCTCTTCTGGCATTCCTGTAACCTGCCTTGGAGATGCTCAACTTCAATTCCATTGTGCTGTCAAGCTACAACATTAAAAAGTGCCTCGAGCTTTCTGACTCCATTTTAAACAGTTCTTCAGTAATTATTAGAGTTAATTGATCATTAATATTTCTGGTAAAATGTCTCCTACTGAAAATTAGGGTGACTGGTGAAACATGTTGAGTTCTTAAGCCCAGTACTGTTGAAAGAAAGCTCTGGTTTTCATTGCTTAGCTTTGAGAAGTGGCAGAGCCATCCCAGGCTCCAATTTCCTCCTCCCATAAGAAAGTATTGTAAGGATAATGTGAAATGGGATTTGCAAATCTTAAGTACTCAGAAAAAAGGAGACTGATCCTTCTTTAACACTGTTGGCTACAGAGACAGAAACAGTGGTGGGTTCAATAGTACTTCCATGAGAGGGATGACTTTGCCTTCCCAGGAGAGAGTTTGTCTGTAGGCTGCAGATGAAGCCCTAACAGGGCTTCACAGGAAAATCACAAAACCTCAAGCCACTTCCCAATGTTGTCTAGTCCTAGCTAGGTGAAACAGCCCTGTGCCACACTGCTAAAGCTCAGGGTTCTCTGGTCACACTCAGGACTTTTCAGCTCTGAAATCCTCACTTCTAGATGCTGAAGGCTTTCCTTCATTGGAAGGGGGAGTGGTCATGCTTGCATCCCCAGTGACTGCATCATCTTGAAGCCTCTGGTGGATTACTGTGTCTTGCTCAGTCTCCCAGGACAACAATCTTTCTTCTGTTATGAGCTCTCAAGCCTCAGTGCCCCCAGTGTTGTCAGAGATTCCAGCCTCCTTGGGGAGCAAAGATTCTGACTTTCTCCCTTTGACCTTTTGCCCAATCTTACTGAAAACCCTCTTAGCATCTGGCTGACACTGACCACTTATTATTGAGTAGTCTACATCAATCTGAAGGTATGTCTCAATGTCCCTCCAAGGAGCCAATTCAAATACCATATTTTCCGCAAGATATGTTATTTATATATTTTTGTTACTTATATATCTTATCTTTTCCTCCTGGATGTGCTGATAACACAAATTAGAGAAAATTTAAACTGAGAGGATTGCAGAACTGCAAGTTTTTAAAGTTGGGACCAAACTTACCATTGATTCATTCTGCAGATAACCATGGAGTGATTACCTCACTTCCCTTGAGGGTTTACACCTGTGTCAATTAGGGAGCATAAGTAAAAAAAGTGAATGATGGCGATATGATCACATTACAACAATAATAATCTAACAATAATAACAGTTACAGTCTTTTAAAACTATAAGAAAATTAACTTTAAAAAAAAACTAAGAAAAAAGCAAACAAACATTTGGGAGTCAACACCGAAGCTTCAAAAACGCTTAGCCCAGATATGGCATGTGTGCTAGTCACCTATGGATACAGTTATATCCATACAGTTGTATACAGAGCTACAGGAAGGGAGGCTCTTAAAATGGTGGGAAAGTTTCTTTCTGGAAAAGCAGGTTCGGATAGATATGAGTGATAATGAGGAGCTGAGTTGCTGATAAGTGGAGAGAATACTGGGAAAGAGGCAGGGATAGTGACAAAGAGGAGAAGGAAAGGGACAGGGGAGGAGACTGTATCAATAAGGCCCCCTAGGATCTTTTCACATGGGTTCTAAATCTTTTCCACTTGAAGACAGTTTCCCTTTAGGCATCCATGTACACTGCTTCTTTACTGATTCATTTCAGGGGACCATAGACACTTCAGGGGAGGTAGTCACTGTTCCTTTTTGTTCTCAGAAGACCATGTGTGTGGTGATAAAAGCCAAGCTCTCTTTCCTTCTCTGCCTTTCCCCCTCCATCATCTCAGACAACAGGAATTAATTAACATCAAGCAGTCTTTTGCTTTAAATGTGTGCTCTTCAAACTTGGAGAGACTCATACACTTAGTGAGGTTTTTGTTTCCTTGGTCTGTTGTGGTTTCCATTCTTTTCCCTTTATTCTTGAAAATGGCAAGGGTGCTTGTCGAGTCTCTTGAAGATGCCAGGCCAACAATAGAAATAAGGCTGCTTTTCTCTTTGGAGTAAATACACACTCTTCACCAAAGAGATGGGTGGGTGCAGACATTAGAACAAAGTGGCACTCCTTTTCCTTTTGGGTTGATGCTCAGCACCTGCTGCAATTCCCCCAAACAGCCTGCTAACATAACAATAAACCAATTTCAACAAAATCGCTGTGGGCTTTCTGTGAACACTCCCAACTGTTGACACACTTTCAGAGTCAACTCAGGGATTGCACAGCCAGGGAAAATGGTGATGCTGTTTACAATGTGACATAGTGTGAAGCCTGTGCACGTGGGCTTGCTGTTTATATCATTCAATTTATGGAGCTGCAGTCACCCTTATTGGAACGCAGGCACTGTGTCTTATTTATTTACATGGATGGCAAAAGGAGCTCTGACTTCCCTTGAGCTGTTTAGGTCACTAATTATTAAGAGAAGTAGATAAATGGGAGAACAAGGAAGTTAAGGGACTTAGGAAGCTTATACATCAACAAACTGGGAGTGTCTTTTAAGAAAGAACGTGCCAGGCAGTGGTGGCTCATGCATTAATCACTCTTGTCAGGAGGCAGAGGCAGACAGATCTCTGTGAGGTCAAGGCCAGCCTGATCTATAGAGTGAGTTCCAGGACAGGCTCCAAAGCAATACAGAAGAACCCTGTCTTTAAAAAAAAATAGAATATTGTATGGAATTATGAAACACACAGGCACAAATAAGGAGTTAGGAGGCTCACAATTACATTGACTATTTTGAACAATCTGTGGGGGTATTCAGATGTTAGTGAAAAGGGATAATCTATGGGGACAAGTCATTTTAGATTTACACTCTAATGAAAATGAAAACCAAATGAAGGAAAGAGAATAGAATTTAAGAGTTATAAGGGCCATTATCAATCAGACCTATGAATGAAGAAAGCAGGGAACTTTCAGATATGTAAGGAGGCAATTTCTTCGAAGTAATTAATGCAGGATGAAAAGTCCCCCAAAATTCATATATAAATATATGGAGTGCAAAGAACTCCTATTTGGATGAATTCAGCATTTCACTCGAGATGCCTTACACTCAAAAAAGTCAGAGAGGAAAGGTTGCTTCCTGGAAACAGGAAGGGGAACTGATTTGAAGTCCAAGACATGATGATCCCTAAGGCTGTCAGACATTTTCTCATGGGAAACTTTGTCTGCTAACAGACAATGTTATGAATCACAAAGATGCATGAAAATGGGCAAACAAAGGTCAACTTAGGGCTGAAGTAGATACTTAACTATGTTTGAAGGACCTAAAAACAGGTAAAGCAGTAACGCATAGAAGAAGGGAAATAATAAAAACATACAGCATACTTACACAAAATGGAGGATGGAAAATAAATATGAAATCAATTATTGGTTTTTAGGACAGATACATTGATTTGGCAGACCTTTGGATAGTTTAAGACTCAAATCATAAGACTCAAGCAAATAATGACTTGTTGAAAAAAAGGATAATATTACCACCGGGATTACTGAAATAGGACTATATGACAGTGTTGTGAAAAAAAATAAACACAACTTGGTAGCATATGGATAAAACGGCAAATTCCTTGAACATACAACCTACCAAGACTGATTGAAAAGTATAAAAAATACGTATAGGAGTGTGAGATTAAATCACCCATAAAGACTACCCATCAGAGAAAAGCCTAAAACAGCAGGCGTCACTGGAGCCAGAGGTAAGTGGAACCAACAAAGACAACTTCCCCTCCTTTAGGTGGTTGCTATGAAAAATGGTGGGGAAGGGGAAAAAGGAAGAAAAATAAAAACAAAGTAAGCAGAAAATTTCATGAAAATTTTGGTCGTTGAGAAATATTTGTTACTGACTTGCTCTTTACATTCTATGTTTTTGCTTCAAGACTGATAGGTTGAATGTCCTGGAAATTGCCAATTTCACATATAAAGTGATGCTTCCAGAAGGTGAAGCTGTGTGAATATTCTTCACAAAACCAACCACACACTACAGCCAGAATTGGCTTGATATGTGGTATGGCAGTTGCCAAACAAACGGGTCCAAGTCTAAACTCTTCACCATTTAAATTAGCTTGCCCATTTGAGGACAGAATGCAGTCTTTTTTATTTCAAGAACTGTCCTTCATTTGTAGGACACCATAGACCCTTAAAGGATTACAGCAGGTACCAGACAAGACTAGAAAATGCCTTAGTTAATACAGTTTGACAGTGAAATTCAAGATGTTCATGAGAAGCAGGGCCTCCAGTTAGAGTGGACTGTTCATGAGAAGCAGGGACCCAAGTTAGAGTGGACTGAGAACAGAGGAGAACAAGGCACAAACTTAGATCTTCAGAAAACAAGTGAGTGGGTTCAGAGTGCTTAAACAAAGTCTGATTGATCATATTGCTCTACAGATTAGCTCAGAGAAGCCAAAGGTTAATGCTGCTTCCAATGACTCCGGGCAACAGATACTACAATGAGGCTAAGAATTCAATGATGTAAGAGATGGGAAGAAAGGGTTAGTGTGAAGTTATTGAAATTAATGCTATGAAACTGACAACTAAATCCCTTGGAGATTTAAGGCATACATTTTAAAATTCTATTGTAATGTTAAGGTCATAATATGAACTCTGTTCACTCAGGCATCCTTGTCTGTCCAAAGATATTTAAGTATATTAAGCATGAGGTCAAATTATTCTGAGACATTGGAACAGCCTCTAGTCATTTGAGGTGAGTGCTGGCTTGATTTGTCCTAACACTGGCTTGAGATCCTTTGGAGTCATTTTGTTATAAGCCTTTTTTTTTTTTTAATCATACCAGGATAAACTTGGAAATAATTAAACACAATAGAGAAGAGCCGTCTAATCACTTTAGCAGTCTTTTATGTCGAGAATAATTGATCAGGAGAAGTGGATTACATCTCAATATGCACACAGGCTCCTTTTGTTGCCACTTTCCACTCTTCATCTGCTTTTTAAATTATCTTGCCTATCTTGAAAGTGCAGTACAGTTCTCTACTGTTTCCTTTTCTTGATGCAAGACAATGAATAGTGGCTCATAGAATGCAGTTGAAGAATATCCACCATCCACTTAATATTCTCAGAGAGCTGGCATTTTTTGGAGAAGTGAGGCTTTGGAATTAAAACAAGGTAATAAGATGGACTAGAAAGGAAAACAACAGCAACAAAGAGGCCAGGCTGACTTGATTTTCATATTGGTTCATGCAGTTAAGAGCTTTATGAGATTGGCAATTGAATGCAATCATCATACCACACGTTCTTTGTCTAAAACATTGGAACAGAAATACTTATAATTTGGAGATGATATGAGACTTGGTGTATACATATGCCAGTCAAAGTCTGTACATATATAAACATATAAACACAGACACACACACACACACACTTAATAAATAATAAGAAATAAAATAAAGGGAAACCCTGATATTAAAAGGGGGAGGTTGGGGATTTTTTTGGGGGGTGGGGTTGAGATAGGGATTTTCTGTGTACCACTGAAGCCTGTCCAGGAACTTGCTCTGTAGAGCAGGGTGGCCTGTAACTAACAAAGATATGCCTATCTCTGCCTCATAAGTGTTGGGATTAAAGGCGTGAGCCACTACTTCTGGAAATATTTCAATGTTACTAATTTCTATTCAACCCCAAGAAGAATGTCTAGTCTTTCTGCAACTAAACTTTTGGTAAATGAAACAAGCTATATGCTATATATAATTTCATATTGCATGATAAATTTTTATTAATAGTCAAGATAAGCAAATATTTAGAGATAAAATATGGGTGAGTGGTTGTGTAGAAATAAGATATTGTGTGAAAAGAGAATATACAAGAGAGCATGGTATGTTTTTTGTCTTGTTTTGTTTTTTGAGTAATAAAATACACTAAACTTCCCTGGTAAGAGCTGTACCACTGAAATATCTGATAGTGTGTTTTATATGGTGCTAACTTTATCTCAATAAAGTAATAAAAATGATACAAGTAGTACTTATGTTTACTGTCCTATATATCTAAAACAAATAATTGGTGTATGTAGTATTATGAAACATTGCTGAGCTTGAACGTAAGAGAGTATTTCCTATATTTTTTTCCCTCTAAATATCTCTATATATGAGTTATCAAACACAATGGCTCATAATATTTTTTAATCACTTATTATACATCCTGGCATCTTCTCACATTTCTTTGAAAGTGTATACAGTTTTGATTGGATCTGACCCTCATGTCTCCCCCTTCTTTAAGAAGCTATGTCATGGGATATGCTCTCTCTCATGTCAAGAGAAAAGGAGAACCCTAGGTAATTCTATTAGTTGTGAAAGGTTTTGTACATACAGAGAACATTTCATAGTTGGTCACATTATCTTATACAGTCACATGGAATCCTCCATGGTTCTTAAAGCGCAGTTTTGGCTGTCAAGTGAACTGCTTAGTCAGAGGTAATTTTGTGTGCAATAGAAAATGGGCCTGTCTTCCCCAAGTGATAGACTGTAGCCTGGGATGTTAGGCCAAAATAACCTTTTCCTTTCCATGTACTTTTCGTTAGGGTGCTTTATCATGGTAATAGAAACTAACAAAACACCATCCAAGTGGTTATCTCCTCTTCTTCCATCCCAGTGAGATTTACTCCAAATTATGTTCTTGCTAGGAAATACTTATAAGGAGCTCCTGATGGCACACACACCTTATTTCGTAGGCCCTCTGTTTCTCAGACATCATAATTGTGTTCTCTAGAACACTTAATGGAAATAGAATTTAAACCCTCTCACATCATTGAGTTTTAAAAGTTTGCTTGCTAGTTTTCTGAAACCTCTAGTTGCTAATTTAATGACATTATCTTCACTTGTACCTTAAATTTCCAAGATGCCTCATCTCTGATGGTCTTCCAAGTTCTATATTTCTGTCTCTCTTTCATCTTTCTAGAGTGATCTATAGAATCCCAGGCTTGCATTTTTCACTTCTATAAAGTATAACCTCAATTATTGTTCAATATTCACAGAACAGAAAGGAAGGGTCAAAGTGGTTGCTTAATTGAATGAATCATAATCATTTTGTGCAGTCCTTTGTCGAGCAGAGTAGAAACATAAAGTTCCTTCTCAGAAGTTTATATGTGACCCCAAGTTTAACAAATCTCATCATAAATGTTACTCTGTATAGGTTGAAGTAGTTAGCAAATTAGAAAGTGATGCCCTGCCCTGGAACCCATGCATTATGTTCAGAATTACATCTTTGCTTAATGCCTGTATGTAGTGTTTTGCTCTCTATTTTGAAATAAAATACATAAAAAGGAAATATTTTGAGGTTGTTTGTAATATATATATATACATATAACATATATATATTACATATATGTGTACATATATATGTACAATATACATATATATTGCCCCCCTCACCAACAAAGAATCCATCAGTGGAACTATATGACAGACTTTTTGTTATATGACTTCTCCTAGGGAGAAGTGAACAATTTCTGTTCAGCCCAGGCAGGGTGCCAAGGAAACAACCCCACCCACCATTGCTTTTAGGAAACCAGTCAGTTACTCATGCAAAATAGATGAGAGGTTACTCTTAAAGGCAGGGTGACACAGGGACAATTGAGTTGCAAAAAATTAAAAAGCCCAGCTTGGCATGAGTGGCCCTACACAAAGCAGAGGGCTCCATTCTCCTCAGAAATGGTTCCTTAGCTTCCTCGTCTTGGGGTGACCCATTAAGTTTCTTGGGATCTTGAGCTTTCTCAGACAAGTGCTTCTTAAACTTTGAGTCTAATGAATCTTCATTCCTGTTCCAGGAGGGTGTCTTTTAACACAGAGGAGATGACCACAGAACATTTGGGGACATATAAATGCAAAACACTTGGCTTTCTTAGATCCCGGTTTTCAGTGTGAATTTGGTGCATTTGATCACTAAGCATATTTAGAAGAAAGGCTAGTCAACTATTTCAGGCTGTTCCTTCCTTGGCCACTGTTCTTACTCCCAAAATGTTTGATAGCTAGCACTACTGATCCCATGAACAGCTCTGAATTTCCAGTACCAGCTGAAAATGTCCAGTATATTGTGGATACAGGTGAATATTCTGGACATTGCTTTTCCCATTTGTTAACATTTAAGCAAGGTCATGAGGAGTGTTGGATACAGCAGTGAAAGTTGGAAGATTAGGGTTTTTAGTCCTGGGACTAACCTTGGAGGAGAATGGCTCTGGAGAGATGTTGTAAGGAAAAAATGGCTAAGTCAGCACTATGTAAAATGTGGCCCCTAGATATCATCAAGGCAGAAAGGATATCAGAAAAAGTTCAACAAGTGTGCCTGGGTCTATTGCAGACCTGTTGACTCAGACTCAGAGAGAAGAGCATGACCCGGGCATCTATCTTTAAACACCTGTCTTGTTTAATCATATGAACCATACTTTGAATATGTTGGGTTAACCTCTTTTGGTTAAGCATTGTTTTTGTTGTTGTTAAGTTTCCTGCCATTTGGAGGTTATGGAAATGAGTGGGGAGTAGGGTTAGTTATGAGATAGATACCTGTAGGATTACATCAAGGGACTAAAGAAATAGAAGGCCCTTAAAAATAAGTCAAGTTCATTGTCTAGTTTGGGTGAAGTATTAGGTTCAATGCTCCACATCAAAAATAAAAAGCCAAAAGAAACAACTATAAAGTAAATCAACAACAAACCAGTAAAGAAACCCCTACAGGGAGAAGATATCACTGCACAAATCCATCAAATACATCAGCTTGCATAGTTCCTAAAGGCTAGGGTTGTACAAGAATTTTCCTAAATAATTTAGCAAATAAGTTCAGTTCAAATAAATGTCCCAAGTGAAAGTTTCTATCCAAAAACCCTTACACATGATGGAAGCTCTTTTGGTGTACTGAACTCCAACACAGCCTGAAGAACTGTGTTGTTAGAAAGCCCTGTGGTGTAGAACTGGACTTTAAAATGTATAGACATTAACAGGGAAATGCACTGAATGGTAGGCAAACATCATCTTCTTGCAGGTTGGCTTGGAATATGGTACACAGGCTAATGAGTTCTCCCCAGTGATGGGAGACATTTCTTTCTGATTTTTCAAAGGTCCAGTGACATGACTCCAAACACCAAAAATATCTTAGTAGTCATTTCAATCTCAGGAACCTTTGTAGAAGAAATGAGAAATTTCTGCCTCCTAATGAGAATCCTTGGTACCTCATAAAAATACGGTAAGGGTTACAGGATAAGTTATAGATAACACAATAACTCGTGAATTTTCTCTTCTTAATGTATATCACTTCTCAAAAAATTATAATTCACTATTGCTTATCAAAAAATCAATGTTCTTTCTTTTGTTTTCAATTGGCAGAAAATATTTGTATGTACAGTAATTTGTACTTATACAATGTGTTATAATTAACCTTTAAGTAGTATTTCCATCTTCAAAATCATGAATCCTTTCTAAATGTTGGGGATCTTCAGACAGCTTTTTCTAGTTATTTGAAAATACATTTTGATATACTATGGTTAACTTATGCCTTGAAACAAACAAAAAAAGTTAATTTCTGTTTTGTAACTGCCCTTCTGTACACATTGTCTAATCTGTCTCTACCCTCTGTTGTCCTGTTCCTGCTCTAACTTTATGGGCTATTAGTCCATTCTATCCATCTAGGAGAAAACCTTTTCAGCTATAAATATGAATGAGAACATGTATCCATCTTTTTGGTTTTTCAGTTTAGTCTATGTTATCACATATAGAAGAATATCTTTATTTTAATTATTTTACATACATATTTCATTTTCTCAATTTATTTATTTACCAATACATACTTGAGTTAATTATGTATCTTGGCTATTGTGAACAACACTGTAGCTCACATTGAAAGAGAGGAAGCTCTTTGACATAAGGTTCATTTATTTTATATATATGACAAGAAGAAAGGTTGTTTTTTTTAGCTTATTTTGTGTTTGGAAGAGCATTTATACTATTTTCCATAGTGACTATGTTAATATACTAATTTACTTACTTACCTATTTGAAGAGTGAAAATCAAGAAATATGATGACTTTTAAAATGAAGTTTATTTTACTTGTATTTTTTTTTCTTTAAAAGCTCTTTCAGGCCATTTGTGGATTTATGTGCCTGAGACGTTGGGTGCCAAATGTAGCAAGTTTTCTTGTCAGAATATCTTTGACCACCAGCACATCTGGAGACATTATTAATTATGAAAACTTAACCTTGGCTTAGGCTTTCTCCCAACTAGCTTTTATAACTTAATTAATTAACCCATATTTTAAAACTACATTCTTCCAAGTGGCTTAGCTATCTCTTCTCACCAAGACTGTTGGTGAAACAAGTGTCTATACTCCTCCTAGTCTTCTCTCTCTCTCTCTCTAGTCCCACCTATACTTCCTACCTAGCTATTGGCTGCTCACCATTTTATTACACCACTCACAGCATACATCTTCACACAGTGTACAAATAGCCTACACCAATATGCCCAGACTCTAATTTGCTTTTCATAGACAGAGGCCATCTGGAAATATAACTTTAACATTTAATCTCCAGTGCTTAGCAATCTAAAAAAATTAAAATGTGTATTCACATCTGTGACCAGATGTGTAGGACCATTATAAGGGCACATTTTGTTTGCAATGGAAGTAATGTAGTAGCTTGGAGCATGTTCACACACCTGCCCATCCCCACCTGGACTGAGCGTCTGGATGTTTAGTCTGTCCATATATCTATTGTTTATTTTAGACTTGTTAAAGATATATAGGCTATAGTGGGCAAGCTGAGTTTCAGTCAGTCAAAGATAGCTCAGAACCCAGATTTTTTGACTTTGTGTTTTTGCCAAGTGGTTTAAACTCATTAATCCACAGTTTTCTTATTTTTACAATAGAGACCATTATAATTTTACTGATAATTTACTTGGGAATTGAATAAGGTAAGAAGCATAAAGAAATTAGTTATGACTCCAGCCAGGGAAGCAGATCAGTGCCTTGCTCAGCTATCATCAAAAATGCTTCCTGCTGCAGCAGATGGGAACAAATACAGAGACACACAACCAGACAATATGCAGAGAGTGAGAGACCTTGGACCACACAGCCCTAAATAGAATCTATCAAATCCCTCTCCTCAGTGTTTAGGGAATCCTACAGAAGAGGAGGAGTAAAGAGAGCAAATGACAGAAGGAGTGGAGGACACCAAGAAAACAAGGCTCTCTAAGTCAAAAAGATCAACACACATGTGAATCACAGAGCCTGAGGTCTGCATAGGGTCTACATGTACCAAAAGGGTTCCCTAGAGCTAAATGGCAAAGTAAAACATGTGCTTCCACAGCCACTAGCAAATGAAATTGTGGTTTTCTCCAAAGAAGTCTTACTGGAGAAACAAACTAATGGTAGGCAGCATGCCCATCAGAAGATGAACAACAAAAAATTAAATAAATACTATCTTTGGGGGTGACGTGTCTCATTGTCTCATAGTAGCATCTCAGGGATTTATCTGCTTTTTAATTTTTTCTTATTTAGCATTCTTATATATTATACATATTATATTTTTGAATCTATATATTTCTATTTCTTGTTATTCTACAGGTCCTGTGTGTGTGTGTGTGTGTGTGTGTGTGTGTGTGTGTGTGTGTGTGTGTGTGTGTGTGTATTCTTCTAGTTTAGTATTTTGAGGGATTCCTGGCTGTGGGAGTAAGTGGGTCTCTGTATCTGTTGCTATTTTTATGCCTTACCTTGGTCTCTTTTCATTCCGTTTGTTTTGTCCTATTCCTATGTTAGTTTTTGTTTTATCTTAGTATATTATATTTTATTATCTCCCATAGAAGCCTGTTAATTTTATAATGAGGGACAGAAATGGGATGGACCTGGATGGGAGTAAAGGTAGGAAGGAACTGGGAGGATTAGAGAGAGGATAAACAGTAAATAGGATATATTATGTGAGAAAAAAATCTACTTCAATGAAAAGAGGAAAATCTTTCTAACACCAACATCAGTTTCTCCACAGCTCAACATTGAGCCCAACTCTTGGAATCCAGTTGCAGACAGGGAGGAATTATGAGCAAAGGGGTCAAGACCAGGCTGGAAAAACCCATAGAAACTGCTGACCTGAACAAGGGGGAGTTCATGGACTCTAGTCTGATAGCTGGGAAACCAGATTCTCTGAATGTCGTGTTTGTTGGGAGGACTGGACATTCTATGGGGCCTCTGATAGTGGATCAGTATTTATCCCTAGTGTACTAATGGACTTTGGGAGCCCCTTTTACATAGAAGATACTTCCTCAGCCTGGGCCCTACTCCAAATGATATGACAGATTTTGAAGATTCCCCATGGAAGGCCTCACTCTCTCAGGGGAGCAGAAAGGGGATGGGATAGGGATTGGTGGGGGCAACAGGAGAGGATAGGAGGGTGTGGGAACTGGGATTGATATGTAAAACAAGGTTGTTTCTAATTTAAATAAAAATTATATATTAAAAAAGAATTTTAAATAAAGAAAAAAAGAAATTAGCTGAGTAGAATACAGTAATTGTTAGTAACTTACTTTTGTTGTAATTGATATTTTTAGGTTGTAGCTTTCAAATATTACTATTGTTAGAATTAATAAATTGATGTCCCTAAAATAACCCATCCTCAATATTACTACCAGGGACAGGCAGGTAGACTTTTATGAGTTTGATGTCAGTCTGGTCTAGTTCCAGAGCTAGTTCCAGGACAGGCTCCAAAGCAATACAGAGAAACCCCATCTCAAAAAACAAATACAAAAACAAACAAACAAACCACAAAAAACAAACAAACAAAAAACAAAACTAGATTACAAAAAACAAAAAAAGATTACTACCAAGTTCCCTGGAACACATTGTCTAAATTGATTTGCATCTGATCACAGTAGTAGCCCCTGGTTGCTATTACACACAGGAACATTTACAATGGTTCCCGCAGAAGTGTCTTCAATGAATCACAGAATTTATTATGAACAGCTTGTCCTGAAAGAGCTGTGTTCCTGGTAGGATTACAGACTTCACTGGGCCAAAGAATGCTTTACATGCTTCCAGATTTGGAATCAGCAGACACTGAACATATCTTGTACTGGTCTCTATATCCAAGAATGATAGTTGTGTCAATTTTCCAAGAATACTTTTCGTTGCTGTCTTCAAGTTCCTGCAGTGTTAATCAGCTAAAATTGAGGGATAATATCAGTTTAGATTCTTATAAAATGGGATAATAGCATAATGAGTGGTCGTTGTGGATGAGACCAACTCATGGTAGTATTCAGTGCATCTTGCATGTAATCACAACCTTTAGATTGTTTTAACAGTGTTGTGTGTTTCTCCAATATGATCCCAGTGTAGGGATTCTAAACAGCAACACAATGTACCACAGGAGCCTTTTTATCCAAATAGGCTTATGAGACCACAAATGCATTAATGGAATTCAAAGGTAGGCCTTTTTCTTTTTCTTTCTTTTCTTTTTTTTATATAAACTGAAAAAAAGAGTATATCTTTAGATGAATTGCCTGCTTATAATTTATAAGACACCCATATCCAAATTGATAATGATGTATGCTTGAATAATTCAAGAAACAAGATGTCAATAGCTTTTAGCATCAGGTACCAAGAGAGCTTCTGCTTTTGAATATTAATTTAACTAATTTAGAATATTAGACCATTTAGTATGGTAAGTACATATGCAAACTAGTAGGATTCTTGAAGGGTGAATTAATTAGAAATTGGGATGTGTAGATTTTCTTTAAAATGCAACAATTATCCTAAATCCTCATAAGAAATGTAAGGAATATTTTGTAACTTCCAAAGGACTAGCTACCCCAAGTAAAATATAAACAGGCACAAAAGAATTTCCTCTGGACAGATTCAAAATTGGTTTCTTGGTTTTATATTGTGCTTTCCTCTTTCTTGAGCAAATAAGTTATATGATTCATTGAATTCTTTAATTTACTTTTTGTTTCACGTGATGGGTACTGAACTCAGAACCTTGGCTGTGCTAAACAAACACTCTTTTACTGAGTATAATCCCAAACCCCAGTTTTTTAATTTATAAAATACCTGATGTGCATGCAACAAGAAGACAGTGAGATTGCATTAATTTAACGAGCATTTACCTCACTAATTGTTAGGAAGATGGAAATGAATATGATGAACTGTCACCTCACATCTGTTAGGGTGGACACTGTGAAATAAACAAATCAGTAGAGGTAGCAAAAGGAGAATCAGAAAATCAAACCAGGAAATTATCAAGTGTTTAGGAAGTAGAGAATGGGAGGGAACACAATGTTAGAGCTTGGTGAAAAATAGCACAACAGTAATTCAAATCATTAAACACCCCAATAATTTAGATTTGTTTTCAAAAAGGTATTTTGCACTCTTTCATCATGGTATTATTCATACTAGCCAAGAATTAGAAATAAATTATTCCAACTAATAGATGAATAAAAATGAGAAGTATGTATGTGAGTACACACATATGAACACACACCCATGCCCCCCCCACAGGATGTTATTCCACCATCAAAGCATAGATAATTAAATCATGTGTTATATCTTGAAGTAACCTTGAGAATATATTAAGTGAAAAATGCAACATTATTTATCTTATATTAGGTTTTTAAAGTTGGCAAACTCAGAGAAGTAGAAGTAGAAGGTTGGTTGCCTGGGGCTGGAGAAAAGAGAAATCAATATATGGAATTTCAGTTGTACAAAATGAAAAGTTTCTAGAGATCTTCTGTATGTTGTAATTGACAGTAATGAACTCTATGACTTTAAAAGGTTTGAGTTCATGCTGTGTTACCTTCTGGAAGAGTTTTAAGGAACTGTATGATACAGTGCCTTTCATTAAGTTTCCATAAAACCTTATCTAGACAAAAAGAAAAAAAGGAAAGAAAGAAAAAAAGCAAACTAGTAAACAAATGTAAGTCAGTACAAAAGCCAAAAGCCAAGGACTTCCTCATCCTGAAAATTTTAAGTACGTTTAATGTAAATGCTTTAGGAATTCAGTGGATAGATTCAATGTCATTAGTGACTGTTCATGTTAGTTTTGAGTGGAGTATGTCTACTAATACTTGCCATTCATTGTTTTATTTTCTTCCATAATAGGAACGTAAATGGCACTATTCTATCATTAGACATTAGAACAGATGTGGAGTCAGGGATGTTATGTGACTTTCTATCTTAATTAGCAGAACCAGCATTAAAAGGCAAGATTTAGACCCTACTGGTCCATCCTGATGTCAACCCCCTGCATCCTGATTCTAAAAAGAGAGAATAATATATGTGACAAAGAATGACATGGAAAGGACATTCTTGACTCCAGGATGTGAGTTAAAAATGTCAAGTGCTCATTTATTACTTGATTATTCCTATAACCCCCTTTTTAGTTTTATATCTAGCCATGAATATTTGGAAAAATCTACACCTATATTCACTATGAACAGCCTAAAAACATAAACAAATGGTATTGTCCTTTATTTTAGTTGTTTATGCTATTGTGTAACACAAAAGAAAAAGAGCGGGTGAGAAGACCCGATAGGTAAGGATGCTTTGCTGAAACCAGCTTTCATAGTTTTCCTTACATTGTCATGAACCCTATTCACACTCATAGGCAAATATGTGTGCATAATCATTTGTACACACACACATTAAATAAATAAATGTAAAAATACATGTAAAAGAGACAAGATACAGATAAACTACATAGCCTTAGCATGTCTTGCCCTTTAAAGTCCTTTTGACACCTCATGTATACATTGCAGGCTGTATTTCAAATTCTCATGTGTTAAAACTCCAATGACATGTCAATGTTTTGCGACTTGTACATTAATCACTGCTTCTGTGAGCTCACAATAACTAATGGCAATCATGGAGATATGATTTTTGTTTGGCAGATAATCGTCTATATTTCATTAGGACATTAAAACTATAGCATTACACTCTATACATCAAACCTAAATCAAGATTACTGAAGATAAGAAAAGAGTTAAGAAAGTTTGTGAGTTCAGTTAAAATCCCATAGGGACAGTGGAAAGCACAATTATAAACCTATTTTTTTGAATGCTTATTCCATGAGGTTGATCACTTGATTCTTTTAAGGCAGTAGTAGATAAAATTGTTAAGATATTATCATAGTGGGATCATCAGTAAACCATTCTGCAAAGTGATAATGTCATGAAGCTCTTTGACAATTTATGTGGTTCTATGTTATACTATATATATATATATATATGTATGTATGTATGTATGTATGTATATGTGCTATACTATATATACATGCATGTATGTATAATTAACATGTATGAATAAATTTATGTTTTGATTATGAGATCACTGAGTGATATTACTAGTGCTGCAGCATCATACATTGTATTTACACAAACCTCAATGGCATACCCAGGCACATGTCTAGTTATATGGTCTTTGTATCTCTGTTTCTGTCTCTCTGTGTATGTCTCTCTCTGTCTCTGTCTCTGTCTGTCTGTCTGTCTCTCTCTCTCTCTCTCTCTCTCTCTCTCTTTCTCTCTCTCTCTCTCTAGGCTGAGAGAATATCCCTCCATAGGCTTCCAAAAGCCAATTCATGCATTAGTGCTAAGTATTGGTTCTACTGCCAGTGGCCCCACAAACTGCCCAAGTCTACCACTGACACCATGGTCAGGGGCATAGTTTGTTCTATGAGGTTCTCCATGCTGTCATTCTGGAGTCCATGAGCTCCTACTTGCACAGATCAGTTGTGAGTATAAAGTTGTCCATGTAGCATCTTTTATCATAACTAAGGGAAATCATAATTAGCTGTCTTAAACTCCATCAAACACTAGAAGGATAATATATAAATTGTAGAATTAACAGAGACATCTCACTGCCTGGACAGTTACCCAAAGTTCCTCTGCAATGTTGGGGTATTCATCTTTAACCTATAGAGTGTTTATTGCGGTAAATAAGGATCAGGATAAACAAATAGGCCGAATACATGTTTAATCAGGGAGAAATAACTTACAACCTAGACAGATGAACACCAGGAAATTCAACCGGATCCTCTCCTGTCCGAGTCACACCAGCCAGAGAGAGCGCCTTCCTGGCCCCCTCCGACCTCCTTCCTCAGGTCACCTCCGCCCATCGCTCCACCCCCCAATGGGCGTGGTCAGTGCTACAGAAGGACTACCTCACTACAAGTGTTAGCAGATTTCTCTGCAAAACAAGAAATTTGAAACTGTCCTGCCTGTATTGGCAGTTGGTCAATGATTTTTCTCTGTGTCCTGCAGAATGTCTGGCAGACTCTTCCATGAAGTAGGAATCCTGAAGGACTGCTCCATCTTGTTTTACAAGTCACAATCCTGTGGGTCCTGCATGTCCACTTTATACAACATACAGTCAAACAGTTCAGAGAAGAGCAGTTTCTTACTGAACTCGCTATTTCTGCAAACTCCATAATGAGTTTCTTCAATGCCATCTTCCTTTCTGACATAATTGGTGTTGCAAGAAGCAGTTGTGTCTTATTGTCATGAAAAATGCTAATAAACCATTTTAAATGACATATTCTGTAGGTTTTTGAAAGGTTTTGAAGACTACCTTTTCATATGAAATATATCTAGAAAGCTTAAATTTTGACTATTATAGGTTACTATCTATAATCTGTATTTTATTATGCATCTTAAAAGAACTGTATACACAATAAAAATAAGAGTAGAAATAGATATATAACAAAATTAGCCTTAAATTTGTATCAATAAACCAAACTCCATACCAATTTAAAGTATTCTTTTGTATATCATACTCCCTCCTTTTTTTTTTTTTTTTTTTTTAGAAAGAGATTGACTGCTTTCATTACCCATTTATAGCCAATTCTGTTTATATGAAATAAACATTTATAAACAACGTTTAGGTATGTGGGCTTAGTTCTCTCCAAAATGCTTTCTGCTGTTTGAGGGCTCTATCAATCCCAAGGGGATCCTGAGAAAACCCAGAATCCTGTCCAAATCCTGGCTGCTCTGGTCTGTGAGGCTGTGTCATTTCAGCTGATTTGGATGTTCAATCACCTAGGCCACTGCTTCAGGGTGTCTGGCTTGATCAAACCATATTAGTCTGGAAGGAATGCACAGCTTTTCATCTTCTGTAGAAACAAAAATAGATCCTATTTTGCAAAGTAACATGCCTTTAGACTTAAATTCTGAACTCAAGGCATGTTCAAAATATGTAAGTTGGATTAATCTAGTAACATTTATAATCAAATGCCTTTTAGCAGCTGTTGCTCCTTCCTCAGCAATCAAACAATTCAAAGACAACAAAATAGTATACAGAGGCTGTGCATTTTCCATTTTTACATGGCTTTTATATTACTCTGTTTCTTTACTTTTATTTTTTATTTATTTATTTATTTTTGGTGTTTGTTTTTTGAGAAAGGGTTTCTCTGTATTTTTGGCTACCATTGAACTCACTCTGTGCACCAGGAAGCCCTTGCAATCATAGAGATCTGCTTGCCCCTGCCTCCCAAGTGCTGGGATTAAAGGTGTCCCACCACGCCCAGCTACTCTGTTTCTTTTTTTCAGGATCTTTTCCATCCTTTTTCTTTTCTTTGCCAAGTCTTATCTGAATCTGTCTTTACTGTATATCTCTATCTTTTTATGACCACATGAGTCCTTAATCTGTGTGGCTAAGATTAAAGTGGCTGGTGGCCTATTCCTTGGCTTTTTGAGAGTCTAGGATTCATGGCAGAGTTTCTAGGTTAATATCACCACCAAGAGGCATGCCACTACTGGCTACTCATAATTATCATTAAATTGTTGGGTAGCAGGGCCTCTTAAAAGAGCTGTGCATTTTTTTTTCCAGCTAAGACTGAATCAGGAAGCCTCATTTAAAGGAGTCAAAGCCTCTACTTGCCTCTAGCAAACAGAGACCAAGAGAAAACGCTGCTACCAAGAAGCTGTGCTTAGCTCTGTTCTTTTGTGTTTAGAATCCTTTTTTTAAGTTTTTGTCAGATTTTACATGTGAATTCTTGCACTCATGTTAAGTACCATTTGTAGAAGTCTCTTTCCCACCTGGTCCTGCTGCCCGTCAGCTCCAAATAAACACATTGAGGCTTATATTAATTATAAACAGTTTGGCTGATGGTACAGGTGTCTTACTGGCTAGCTCTATCTTATTAAGCCATAACTAAGTATCTATGTAGTTCTACATGGTCCTATCTTACCAGAGAAATCTGGTGCATTCTATCTTTCTGGTAGCTACATGACATCTCCTTGGTGGCCTCTCTCTGCTTCCTCTCCCCAGAATTCTCCTGGTCTGGTAGCCCCGCCTATACTTCCTGCCTGGCTACTGGCCAATATTCAAGCTGAATATCAGAAAAGCTGCTAGCTTCTTACCTCTACCTCAGGCTGAACGGGCTTATCCTGTCTCCATGAGCTCTCACCAAGCCTCAGACCCTATCATTTTCTCTGCATTGCTGGGAGGATGAATACCTCTCTGAGACCTTGCTTCTGACTTACATAGTTCCTTTATGTTGTGATTACAGGTGTGAGCGATAAGTGATTCTTTTAGAGTGATTCACTTTTGTGTAGATCTGGACGGCCTTATTCCTGAGACTGAGACCTAGGATTAAAGGTGTGTACCACCACCTCCTAGTTTCTGGCTACTGGGATTAAAGGTGTGTGCTTGGCTTCTGTGGCCAGTGGCTGACTTTGCTTTCAGAATCTTCAAAGCAGCCTTAATAAATCATAAACAGTATGTTACCACATTCCTCCACTAATTCCTTAAGTATATTTCGGAGTTTCTTGATAGCAGTTTTCTGAGCCAACCTTCGCTATGGCTTTTATTGACTGTATATCTACAGGGTGCAACCTATGCTGTGGCTAGGACTCCAGGAGATCAGAACCTGGGCCAAGGTGGTTGTTGGCCCCAAGCTGTGAGGATAGAACCATATGGACATTGGGGCCATCATGATTGTTTGCAAGAGAAGAGAGTAAACTCCAGTAGTCCAGCTTACTGCCTCATTCTGGCTACAGAAATGTCCCCTCTATTGCCTGTTTCCGAGACAGTAGCTTTAGGTTCTCCAAAAATTCTTGCTGATTATGCAAATAAAAGAAAACATTTGCCATGTCTCCTTTAGAGAGAGGATTCTCCATGGGTGTCATGCAGGAAAGCAAACCAGTTGAAGAAATAAGAATAAAAACCTGAGGTAGATTGACTTCATCAACTTTGATCAGACTTTGGGGAGTCTATTCCCAGCATATTTCAAACAGTACCATTTGGGAAAAGGTTTCTTGGGACAAATTAGTTCAATTAATCCAATTCCATGTGCAAGTAAAGCTTAAGGTGTGACTACATGGAGACTCTTTTATGTAGTACATGTGACTGTGAGGGAGGGTGGATTCTGTAGCTAAAATCCCTAGAGTACAGTGAGGTCTCTGACTGATAGCATAGAAGTCAGCAGGGCATAAATTACTGGTGACATCACTCCTAAGGGCAGGTAGTGATGTAGGAAGGGAGATGGAAAACAGCCCGGGGATAGTCATTCTGAGGAATTAGGGTGAGGTCTGGCCTCACAGAGAGCACAAAAATTACCAGGTCATTAACAACCTCCACTCTCAGCTTTCTTGATGGGATGCAGGTATTTCTGTCTCCTCCATTGAGAAGTTGCCCCGGTGTAATTAACATTCCTGATTCTCTTAATACTTCTCTGAGTACTTCTGTGACCTCAACACTTTAGCTATCTCCATTTTGTAGACAGGCTTAAGGTCATTTTTCAGAATATCTAAGGGTGCAATGAATTTTTCCTGATCCCCAGCTATCTTAACTAGAGTCACATCTTCTATCTAATCATAGATTTATGAACATTTACATACATTGAATACATTACAACACATTCAATGGTATTGATCTTTGTTGCTGTGTAATGGTTGGTCACAGATCAGTTCCAAGCCAGGCCACTGAATCCATTTTTGCTGATGTGTCACAGGCTTATAAATAAATGGAAGAAGGTTCTGCTGGCCATTAAATGTCATAAAGTATGTATCTGTTCTCTTTTTGTTTAGTTGAAAAAGTGAAAAAGTGAAAGGAACCTTTGCGGTGTTAGGAAGAATGTGAATTGCTTCTAAGGATTTTCACCAGTGTCATTCTAATTGGACTGAGCTTAATCTCCTGTTATGACAGCAAAGGCTAGCCATTCTAGGATGCTTTGAACACTATATTTCAATAATTTGATCTTCATGGACAGTGAATTTATCTGTCACAGTCAGTCGCCCTTTTAGCCTTTGAATCGAGTGGCATTTATCCGTATCAAACTCCATTTGTCCATCACTTCTGAAACTGTTGATAATTTCCCACCACTCTGGGAGCTGAATGTGAAGGTTGACATGGATCATCCATTCTTTCCAGGATGACAAATAGCTTTACATGGCGATCCTCACACTTTATCTTAATTTCTTGGTAAGCATTAATTTAATTTTCTGCTAGATAAATATAATCTCAAGCAGAACCGAAGTGAACTAAGAACTAACTCAGAATATTCCATCCCCTCAGGATAATTCTTTTCCACACTTAAATGAAAAATAAATAATACTTAGAGATATTTTTCAGTTATTAACATAATTACTAATGTCATTTTAAACTTCAGAGAAATTACAAGTTTAAAATTTTCACTATATTTTGATGATATAAATAAATAAATGATATAGTTGTGATATAAATGTATTTCTTTGAAAGAATTTAGAGAGGAACTTATATAGCCTGAGACTGTCTTATATCTAGATGCACACTTGAAGATTGTCAAACCTGATCATGCTTGAGTTTTTAGGTGGGTAGATTGAAGCTGAGAAAAGGATATTCAATGAGGAAATTTACATGACATCAAACTATGAACCTTTGGATTCACCCAATAAAACTGAAATTATATGCAAAAAATTGATGAATACTTGTAGGACCTTTGCTTCAGCATGCTGTCCATCACAATGTTCCACAATAGTCAACAACTTCTTGAACATGACTCAACCATGTCTACCTTGTAATTTCACAGACATCTTTAATTCTTTCTGAAATTTGGATTGCAAGATCCACATGTCCAACCAAGTTGAGATTTGTATTAAGTTTCAGACAATAAGGACCTTTTATGTACCAAGGAAAATGATGGATTAGCACATGTGTCATTGTTTAGTCTTTGAAATTCTGCCACTTTAGCATTCTTTGATCCAAATGTTTTTGGAATAAAACATTAAATGTATTTCCACATATTGATGTGTGGATATGGTAAAACAACTAATGCTTAATATTTCTGTGTTATATTTTTATTTTCTTTTGATTTCTACCCCTTTTCTTCACAATTTATAAGTAAAAATACATAGAAATCAGAAAATAAAAATATAGGGTTTTTTTCTCAAGATTTTATTAGAAGATCCTGAAATGAAAGGACTTTGAATAAAATAATTTCACAATATGTTTTTGGTGTGTATATGGATTTGCTCAGAAAAAAATCTAATATTGCTTTGATATACCCAGAAATAATAGATTTTAAACTAATCTCTAATAACTAATGTGATATATATCATAAGGAGGTTTACTATCTGCTTTGTTTTAAATCTATTGCCCCCAGAGTGATATCTATTTCAAACCCATCTTCTATTTGTATGTGAAATATTTGATCTGTTTATTTTTCAGTAAGGATCTTATTCATTTTAATTGTCTCTATGATGATGTTCTATTAAATCAACTTCATGTTTCCTCCACCATCTCCTGAGACAGACTTCATGTGCACTGTATTATGTATAACCCAAAATAATGGACATCTGAGAGCCTAGCAACTAAAATTATGGCCACTGTGTATCTATCAGACATGATGTCTCTTTCTAAATCATACCTTTGAACAGTTAGAATGCTAAGGACATTCTGCTTGTGATTTTTTAACTCTTTTGTGGTCAGAAAAGGCTGCTAGAATTTTCTTTTAATATTTTGCAAGGGTCCTATATGTTTTCATGCTGTTTCAATTTCTGTAAATCCCTCTGAACTTTCGTCATTGTAAGTCACCTTTTTACAGATGTTTACACTAATTAAAGAATATCAGTTTACTTTACTTTTCATTTAATTGCTGGACATTTAAATTAATTCCCAATGCCCCCATTAAGTATACACTGCAGTGAATATTTTGTGCATAAGCATCTTCTCTAATTTGAAGCTCATTGTTAGGGTAGAGTCCCGGAAGTAGAATTAGTGACTGCAGTGGACTTAATTCTTAAAGCTTTTTTTTTTTTTTTTTAAACTAGGGAAGGCATTGGTTGGGGTCATCCTTGTAGATCTCTGGATATTTCCCTAGTGTCAGATTTCTCTTTAAACCTAAAATGTGAGTCTCAGTCAGGAGGCCTGGGCAGTTTATGGTGCAGGAATGGACTTTGGGAACCAATTTCCCATGGAAGGATACTCCCTTAGCCTAGAGACATGGGGAAGGGCTTAGGTCCTACCCCAAATGACTTGAAAGATTTTGATGATCCTTCATGGATGGTCTCACCCTCCTTGTGGAGTGGATGAGAGATGGGATAGGAGTGTCAGTGGTGGGTATGACGGAGGCTGGGAGGAGAGGGAACTGGGATTGGTATGTAAATAAATAATCAAAAATATTAAATAATTAAAAAATTTAAAGGTTATTTGTTTTTTTAATTTTTCATATAAGCTCATGGTTCCAAATCACCAACCATTGGTTCAGTACAAAGAACATGATCTACCAGTGTCTTGACACTTTGTGTTTTGTTAAATGTAAGAAAGAAATCATTCATCAGTGACCACCCCTCTAAATGTAGTATTGTTTAAAAGCTCCAGAGGATAATTGGTAACATTTCACTTCCTCTTCTCATTGGAATTTGCTTTTTTTTTTTTTTTTACATTTATGAAATTCAGAGCTTCTTTAAATACAAACACCATCATGGTGTCTCTGAAAAGCTGTCCTCATATACAAATATGTTGGAACAACACATGGTATATTAATGTGCAATTGATCTGAAAGTAAATAAAAATGTGAATTTGTGGAGACTCCAGCCACTGTAGGCTTACAGAATGCTTACTAGTGATAAAATTTAGAGAGGAAGTAAGGGTGAAAAAAGAAAACACTATTCAATATCAGTAGTGGGTGAGAAGACAAGGTCAGCATTCATATTTCATAAGCCTGTTTGGTAATCTGAAAGCTGCTTGGGCTGTGAGATGATATTCTATTTCAGGGGAATCCACCTTCACTGTGTATAATGTAGCCTTCCCTTTCCATTTAAATATCTATTCCCGATAATTAATAAAAATATTATGTTGAGGAAAAGGTTATCTTGATTTATTTAACCAAAGACAAAAAAAAAAAATTACTGACTGGATTGAAGTACTGACTATTGATATGATTTCTTCTTGCATTCTAGTCTTTACCATATAATATGACCTGGAACTACATGAAAAATATATATATGTCACAATATCACAACTTCTTCAACAATTTTTCCCTACATGGACAGCCAGTCTTCTATATCTTGACTGTCACAAATAATTGTGATACTTCAACGCCTGCCATCCTGTGGCTTTTCCAATATAGCCATTATACCAGATATGAGATTATACATAATTATAGTTTTGATTTGAATGTCTGGAAGAGTAAATGATATAGAGTATAATTTCATGTGCCTGTTGTTAATTTGGATATCATATTTGATAAAAATGTCTATTCTATTTCTATTCCTATTTTTTTATTAAACTACTCATTTTTGTCTGTTGAATATCATACATACCTTAGATATTGATATTCACTTTTGGTAAGATACTCACTTTGCAAACAATTCCCCTCTTTTTGTATGTTTTCTTTTAGTTTTTGTGTTTCTGTGTGAACAATTCCATGAATCAGTTAAAACACCTGTACTGTTTCTCACATTGAACTCATCCTTCTTTTAAGTGGTATAATTGTACCTGGGCAGTACTGACAGGATCTGAGGTGCAGAGGCAATTTACTTTCCTTCCACTTCTGCTGTGAACTGGCAAGCTAGAGCAGTTTTCACACTTAGAGGACTTTTGTTTTATATCAAACTTAAAAAAATGATCTGTACATATTAATATCTATCCTCATCCCATACAAATGACTGTATGGGAGGGTATTTTGTTGTTGTTGTTGTTGGGGTTCCACAATTGGTAGACAGAGAGAAATTTCTGGCTTTGAAATTGTCCTTTATCTTTGAAAATTATTGGTCTTATAGTTGGAAGCAAGATCTAGTTCTATCGATAAATGATTGAACCCAAAAACATATGCAGACTTCTAGGAGAAAATACAGCCTGGGGGTGGGGGGAGCGTGCTTCACTTTGTGTCCAGATCAAAGTTATATTCTCAATAAAGAGAAGTATTAGAGAGAACTGCTTGCTCTTAGTAATTCAGTGTTGTTTAAGCCCATATTATTACCAGACACTATTGGTTTGAAGTGTGAATAAAAACTAAAAATGTTTCATTACTTTCATTACTAAAATGTTTTAAATTAAGAGTTAAATATATAGATGTGTTGTGTAGTAGATGGAGGTGGTCTGTTTCATCATGGTACAAAGTTTAAAATGGTTTTCAGACTCCAGACTGACCTTAGGGCACTAATAAGAATTCATGATGAAGATATCCCATAGCTCAGGAAAGGAAGAAGTATGGTGAGTATTATGGAGAAAAATAATTTGCAAAGCCTGTGTCTATAGACAAATGTGGTTCTCAGGGAAAGATGCCACTAGAAATAGATGAGACTGGCCTAGTGATGATTAAATGAAATGATGTGTGAATCTGTCCCTTTCACTGTAGTCACATAGAAAAGAGTGTTGAGTTCAGTTGGAAAAATATAATTCTTTTCTTGGGCAAACTCCATACCGTTTGAGACAAAGAACGTTATGAGTTCTCCACAAGGCTGATCCATAACTCAGTTTGATTTTGTTTCTCCAAATAGTTAAAAAGAGAATTAGCTCATCCTTTCAAAAGGGAAGTTGAGACAGAGAACAATTTTAGAGAAAGAATATTGCATTTCTCAGGTTCATTTGCTATGACTGCCTACCAAAGCAATTACAGGCAAACTTTCCTCTCTTTCCTCTCAGATAATAAAAATGATAATTAGCAATCTGTTCCTCACTTCTTCACATTTCTTGACCTTGTTTTGCTATTTAGGGCTTATCATTCTGTACAAAATTTTTAGGGAGAATATGATTTGCTGTATTTGTAGAAGTTTGACTTTCTTATTGTAAATGTTTTCTTCAAAGCTAGGAAAGCAAAAAGCAAGATCATAGACTACACCATTATTCCATTTTTTTATATTACAGGACATTATGTGATTATGCATATTGAACACTATAACTCCAGTATATTAATTGGATACTGTGAGAGTTTATTTCATTTTATTTTACCGTTAATATTAATGTCAGAACAAAATTATAAGGTTTTGTTATCTGACCAACCTTCAGGCAATTTCTGACTCCACTGTGTTCATGTTAAGCCTCAGTTTTCATAACTCAAAACTGGATAATCTAGAATGTGCTGCTTGAGATGATTAAATAGAATAACACACAGAAAAGAGCCTGTATGAGCCTCACCAATGTCAGAGACAACAAACTGTTATAATGTAGTAGACAAAATGACCTTGAAAGCCACGTGAATCAGGGCTAAGATATCAACCCAAGCTACAAGGGTTTGAAAAGAGGGACGAAGATAATGTTCTCTGAAAGTGAGTTCTCATTGAATGAAAGAACCCAATTGGCAAAGAATAATAACAGACCTTATTGTAGAACATTTCTGTGACCCTATATCAAGTTCTAAAAACACTGAAGTTTTTAGTCCTCTTCTGACAGACCATTTTATGGTCTCTGGCACTACTAAAGGACTTAGTGTGGATTCCAGTAACCAGGGAGCCAGCCAAGCTACAGAAGTATATGGGACTGTATTAACCATCTCTTTGTTATTAGTAGAGCCACCACATCTGTTTGTCTCATCTACCTAAGTCAATTGATAACACTCAGGAAATCTCTAATTTTCTTTCCACATAAACTTCATGTGCCTAACTTTAATGATGGTTATGTGTTTTGGATTATCTCACCAGTTTCTGGTTTTTGCCTTCTTCCTTTGTTCCTTCCTTCCTTCTTTCATTTCTTTTCTTCCTTTCTTTCTTTCTTCCTCCCTCCCTTCCTTCCTTCCTTTTGTCCTCTCATTCTTTCTTCTTTCCTTTCCTTTATTTCTTTCCTCTCTCTTTCCTTCCTTTCTTCCCTCTCTCTCCCTCTCCTCTTTTTCATTTGTGTATGTATGTCTAGTTTTTTAACCATTATTACTTGACTTTTTTTTTTTTTGTAATTTCACATCATGTACCCAAATCCCAAAGATTAAGGAGCTTTACTGAAGGCTATTACTGAACAATATATTAAGCTAATGAAAGGAATATAAGTTTGAGACAGATTAGAATTTATGGGGACATGGATACTTGATACTAAGGTACTTGGTACTAAGCAAGGGTTCACTGTATCAGTGTACGTGGAAGACACTCTGGTGCACTAGTAATCACAGAACCGATATTTTCTGTGAGATCATTCAATGAAGATGACAGGAGGAAAAGACTAAGTCATTCACTCCTCAGTAAAGGATTGGTTAGAACTGACAGAGACTTTGATTATTGATTAGATGGTGAGAATGGAGATGATACAGTTCTTTTCTCTGAGTATAGACAGTCAACATGCATCTTTATAGTTTAAGTGTGTCATTTTTTAACGTATTTTTCTGTTGAGGACAACAGGTTCAATGCATCTCCATGTTAGCCTCAAACTCATGGTCTTCTTTCCCCAGCTATGTGAATACTGAGTGCTTCTGTTTGGAAGTAATATTTCATGCTTTAGTATTCCAGAATAGTTAAAAAGATCAAACTATTAGCACAAATGCCTAGTTTCTTTTGATTTTTTTTAAACCTTCATCTAAATTATAAAAGACTTACTGAAAAGATACAACATTTTCCTCCCTTTTCTACACTTAGCTACTAGCCTCATAAATTGCTACTGGTTAATTGAAAACTTAATGATTTTCTTAATAAAACTTCTTTCTCATACTTCATTAAAACTGCATTAAAATAATTCTACTTTTGTCTTTTGGCAAGCCATTGAAATCAGTTTACACACACATTTTCAACTACTTTTTGAGTGTGTTATTTTCAAAGTGTTCCCAGTGCCCTCCTGACTTGGTTTCTTCTCTTATTACATACAGTGACATCCTTGTTCCTGATTCCCTTCACCTGACTTGTATAAAATTTAATGAAGTAATTTGATAATTACTTTGTAGAAAGCCATCAATTTTCTGTATTATGTAACTGTCCACAAAGAAGTTGCTTTCCTCTGAGATTTCTTTGCAAATCCAGTAAATCAGATCTTTCCAGTTGTGGCTAAGTGAAATACATGTATTTTAAATAGTAAACTTATTTAAAAACAGAATTTTGTTCATGGATTCACACTCTCTGTCTTCTGATTTGATTTTCCTGATATCTTGTGAAGAATATGTGATGAAATGATTGTAAGTTGTGTCGGGAGTTATTAAAAAGTGCTTCTTGTCTCAATGGAGATTAAAGTTTCATTTTATGATTTATCCATCTATACCAGAAAAGGCTCAGAAAGGAATTGGGGTGTTTCAACATTCTGTAGCTCCTGATTGATTTTGAAATTGAAATACTTAGTGATGATGAAACAGAAGAGTGAAATTTATATGCTGTATAAATATTTCTTTCACAGTTAAAAATATTTGTGTGATTGTTATCAGTGTATGAAGGATCAATTTATATTAGAGATCTAACCAAAGTTAATATTGAAGCAACAAGATCTTCAGAAATGTGCACTTGGTTCATAGATGGGGGTCCTTGAAGAAGTCTCAACAATATTAAAGAAGAGGTTTTGGTAATGGGACTATGATTTGCAGACAGTTATCTTTAGATCCATTAACTTATGATGAAATGTGTGGCTAGAACCCAGTGCTTCAGGCATTACTTTTGTTCATTGTTCCCCAGAAAATTATTAACATTTTTCCTCTTCTCTGAATGTCCCACAAACTTCTAATGTTTGTCTTAGTTAAGATTTCTATTACTGTGAAGAGACAACTCTTATAAAGAAAAGTATTTAATGAGCACTTGCCTATAGTTTGAGAGTTTTAGTCCATTATCTTCATTGTGCTGGAAAAGAGGCTGAGAGTTCTACATTTTGATCAAGCAGCAAGAAGAAAGAAAGAACAAAAGATAGATAGATAGATAGATAGATAGATAGACAGACAGACAGACAGACAGACAGACAGACAGATAGATATGGAGATATTGGGCCTGGCTTGAGCTTCTGTAACCTTAATCAAACCCTCAGTTATACACCTTTTGAAATGAGTACAGACCTCCTAATAGTGCTTCTCCTTTGGAAACTATTGGGGACATTTGCATTCAAACTCCCACAGTGTGTTTACCTTACAATTTTCCAGATTAATTCTATTTCTTAGAAAAAATCTGTTGATTTATACTGTTGACAACAGTAATTGTGGGAACACTCCTGGACTCTTTTTGTAAAGTATCTTGATAGGTCCCTGCACTTCTGGGTCAGGATCTTTGTCTTAAGAGTCAAGTGATTCCATTGTTGTCCTGTGTGCAAGTTCCTAGGCTCAGAAATGAAACTCAAAGGGAAGAATGATATCATGGTATTTGGTCTATATATTTGGCCTCTACACAAAATACAAGTAACAAACCAAAAATGATTATGTAACTCATTGGGGGAACTGAATTTCTGATGGAAAAAGAAGCCAGTCCTATGGAGTCCTGGTGATTGTTACATTATTGGATAAGAGCTCCACTTTCTTGCAATATGTTAACATTTCCTTCTGTTGTAGAATGATGTGGTTTGGTTTATAATCTGGTGACATTACAAATTCTTCCTCTTTGAACATGAAATATGCATCCAGCACACACACACACACACACACACACTGAACTCACCTATATGTGGGCACTTTTGGGAAACCAACATTAAGATAGTTGAATTCATTGACCTTCAATCTATTCAAGAAAGTTAGGTTCCAAGAAAGTAATTATATTATTGTTAAGTATATCCTTCATCCAGAACACTCTAAGCAACTACAGTACAGCATGGACCAATAACTGTACCTGTGGTAGTCTGCATGAAAATGGTCCTTATTTTCTCAAAGAATGGCACTATTAGGAGCTGTGGCCTTGTAGGAGGAAATGTGGCTCTGAGGGTGGACTTTCAAATGCTCAATCCAGGTCCAGAATCACTTTCTCTTCCTGCTGCTTATGATCCAGATGTAGAAATATCAGATACCTCTTGAGGTTCATGTCGGCTTGTGTGTCACCATGCTTCCTGCCCTGCTTTGAAATTGTAAGCTATTCCCCAACTAAATGTTTTCCTTTATAAAAGTTTCTGCAGTCATACTGTCTTTTCACAGCAATAGACATGGTAACCCTAATAGACAGTGCCTAACCTAATTTGGGAACCCTAGAATGATTACAACCAGGCTAGTACTTAAAATTTTCTGTTCACACACTGATACTGAAGCTGACCCTAGTGCCCAGTGTTTTTTTTTCTTTTCTTGTCTTTTTTTTTGCATGTGGTCACCCATACTCTGGTATGTTGTTAGACAAAATGAATGTTGTTTTGGAAATAATGTAGCAGAAGTGCAAGGTCTTATCTGTGAAATAGAGAACTTGTCATTTCTAGCTCCCAAAACTCTGCCTATTGAACTCAGAAATGTGGCTGATATTTATTTCTGTTCTGATCTTCTGGGATCTTTATTGTGGCTCTATCATTAACTCCTCTCTGAGGAAGGTGATTGTGGTTTTTGGTTAAATGTACAGTTAAGGGTGATTTGCATCTCTTTGGCCCATCTCTGTAGCCAGTGAGTGAGATCTCTTATAGAGAGCCTATCATTGAGAGCTATAACCCTTACACACTTGACTGTTGCCCTGATGAGAAAAGCCTTCTCTGAGTTTTAGAGACATTGTGGCACACCACTCTGATATCATGCCTGTGCATATGGCATTTCAGAATGGCACTTTTTCACTGGGTTTATGAATGAGTTACTCATGGTATAGCTGAACATGTCATATTAATGGAAGTTGTGGCACTGTTAGTGGCAAAGCATGATAATGCAATTCTCAGTGGGATTTTTAATGTATGAATGATGAAAAGATGACCCTTAGCAAATTGATAATTGTGACAAGCTCATTGATTCCTATCAAGGTACAGAGATAGGTTAATTTATATTTCCCCACAGGTGTTTGTCTGTTTGACTGATGATGTTAAGCAGAAAACAAAACCTGCATTTTAATTAGTGTATTATAACATAGAAAATTTTAACCAGAATACAAAGCAAATATCATCATCTTTGGGGATGATAACTGAATGTGGTATTCTTAGAGTCATCTGGGAAAACACTTCCTGGATTTATGTTCATCTTGGTGTGTGGCCCTTAGGACCAGACCTGCCTGGAGCCTTTCTAATGAGTACAAGATCACCTTCCTTCCTTCCTTCCTTCCTTCCTTCCTTCCTTCCTTCCTTCCTTCCTTCTTTCCTCCATTCCTTGCTTTCTCTATTTCCAGACCTGCCTGGAGCCTTTTTAATGAGTAGAAAGATCACCTTCCTTCCTTCTTTCCTCCCTTCCTTGCTTTCTCTATTTCTAAGTGTAGACACATATTCCCACTAAATTAATGTTCCCAATGCTAAGTAAGAAGGGGCACTGGAATGGAAAAGTTACTGAAGCACAGGGCATAGCTTAAGAGGCAAATTGATTTTATTAGATTTTTCTTTAGTGCCATAGTGAAATAATGGCCTAGATGTTTTTATTTTAAATATTGCACAGATCATTTTGCAATCTAAAGTACACCCAATTATTTAAAGCTCTAGTGTCCTCTTCCCTGTGAGTTAAAAAGAAGCAACTTCATGAAATTTAAAATATTTAACTGGCTTGAAACCAACAGAAACTAATAAGAAAGGAAGCCAGGCAAAGTTCAGAAACAGCTTGGCAGCTTTCTTGTGTATACACTGTAGACTGTTTGGTTTGGGGAGTTGAAGCCTAGAGCAAGGACCAGAGTCTTCACCTACCACAGGTGGTGTGTAATCTGCCATCCAGAGAGTGTGTGACAATTTACCAAAACATTTTAATATTTTACCCTCTGGTGTTACTATATTGTGTATATCAGGTAAATAAAAACTGGGAGTAGAAATCTCATTCACTTATTTTCTTATCATGCTGAGGAACAGGAAGTTTATGTGCAGCAGAAAGCTACTCAGGAGTTTCCCACAGGCTAACTATTAACTTTGGAAGCCATTGAATCTCTGTCTTCCTGTATTTTCTTAGTAGGCAGCAATATTGCTGTCTGCCTGATAAGGCTAATGGATAGACTCGGATAATCACATGGATACTACAAAACAGAATAGGAAACATAGCAACAGTTGTACTGTAGAGGTTTGTCTTTTGACAGTGCTTCTCAGCTCCCCCTTTTAACCTCACCCTGGAACATCCCTGGAAAAATCTTGGGAACAAGGGCTGAACAGAAAATATAAACTAGGAATCTTCAATGTTACCAAGGATACCAGGTTCTTGGCATAAATTTTTAGAACACGTTCAGCTGATATCCCTGGGAGGCCTGCTTTTTTTCTGAAGAAAAATGTAAGAGGAATGGGAGAGAAGGGAGGTGAGAGGGAACTTGGAAGAGTAGACTGGGGAGGGGAGACTATGGTCTAGAAGTAATGTATGACAGAAGAATTTAATTATGATGATGGTGATGATAAAGGTTCCAGGAGCCTTTTCAGTGTTTGAAGTTCATTTGTCACCACCTTGATTGTCATTAAGAGTTGGTTGTTCAGGAAATAGTAGAACCTATTGCTACACTATGTGCAAGTATCTTCCTGAGATGATATGGTATACTCTAGTTAGCTTGGTAATTCCTTCTAAACAATCATTTCCAACAAGTTTTGTGTTTTAATCTCCCAGAGAAGATTTTGTAATTGGTGACCACAAAATCTTCTTAATGTAAGAATGGGTTTTGTTTTATAGAACAGTGTCCCTACAGGCTTTAGAGAAACCTCATTATTTGTGTATGAGTAGTTCTTCCATGATGGAATTTCTCTCTTTCTTTCTCCCCATTCTTCCTATCTTCCTTGTACCAGTCCTCATAATCATTTTTCTTCCTAGTTCTATCCGATATTTGGAATTTGGTCTCACAAATCAATTTGGAGCAGCCTCCAAGTTTTATGGAATTCACATGTTGAGGGACAAATCTGAGCATGCAGTCTATAATAATCATGTGTGTATTACTGTAGAAACAGGGAGCATATTGAGAATGAATAAGTTGCTTATATAAAGAATCACTCAGATAGTGGTCAAATGTTGTGTAATGGTTTATATGCTTGAATAAGGTCTGTTCCTAGTGAAGTCATTACCTTTACCATCTGGGATCATGTAGCAAGACTTTCCCCTGTATCTTTTGACCAACTTTAATGCTTCTCATCTATTATCAATAAGTTACACTCAACAGAGAAGGCCAAACATTCCTTTAGGACCAATGTTCAAGTCAAAATGCAATTGCAAGGAGGGAATTGTGTTCAGAACAATGCTGCCCTGTGTCTATTAATTGGTGGAGGGAGGCAGTAAAAGGAAACTATGCCCTGTCACAAAACCTTGCATAATGATATAATTCACACTGGGCATTGACATAGAGGGGAATAAGGATGAGATCAAGTTCATTTTTCCTAGATTTCTGACGCTAATTTAGAAGTGCAAACAAGGTCCCTGCTTGAGCCATCAGTGAGGATCTGCTAAGACCTGGGTATGGGTTCAGGCATACCATACAGTAATAGACTTTCAGGCATTTTTGGTCATGTGTAAGTGTCTGTTGCAGTAAAAGCTCATTTTGAGAGCAAATAGGAACTCTTCTTCAGCAAAACAGATTGATTCTGGATTCAGTCTTTAACATTGCAGCAAACGAGCGTGCAATGAACACTCCCTAATCAGCTATAACAGTTCTGAGATGAAGGCATAGAGACTGGATTTGGGAGTAAAGAATACTTTACTGTGTTTTACCCTATGAAGTACACTAGACATCAGGGTGAGTTTAAGTTTATCATCTGTTCATGTGTGTGTGTGTGTGTGTGTGTGTGTGTGTGTGTGTGTGTGTGTGTAGACCAGAGGTCAACTTTGGATATTAAGCTTTGGACGCTGACCACCTCCTTTCTTGAGACAGTCTCACACTGGGCTGTAACTTGCTGATTGGGGTAAGCTGGTGCCAGTACAGCCACTAAGAATCTCCCTGGCTCCCCATCTTTAGCACTGGGATTAAGGGTTTTTATGTGGATTCTGGAGATTGTACTCATCTTTTCACTGTGTTGTAAGACTTCATGAGTTTTACAGACAGACTGAAGTAGAATTTTTGAAATGTAACAGTTGGAACGAGGTTTCTGATAGCTTCCTTATGTGTTTTAGAGCTACATACTGAAAATAAGATGAGATGATGTATCTAAATGTGTGTGTTTATTTGTGTGTACATTTCGTACATCTATACAGGCTGTTTTCTTAGTTCCATGGTGACTATTGACAGGAAAAGTAAAAGTACAAGAATGGATAGGGTAATTTTGATTATGATAAAATACTAGAGCTAACACTGTCAAATTATTATACTATGCCCCTCTAATACCATTTCTCTAATGAAATATTTTCCCAAGAAGATTGTCTTTCAAACCAATTAAACAGGATGCTTTTTAATTAAATGTCCTCAAGTTTAAATTGTGCTTCTCTGGGAATTCATATGCTTGAGTATTTTCCCACAAGAAATCAATATTTCCCTAAAGCCCTTGGGGATGCACCATTCATTTCAATAGTGCTGATTAAATTATTAACACAGTTCAAAATGCAAATCCAGTTCATGATATGCTGTTTTCACAAAAGGACTGAAAATCAGAATATCAAATTGATTGTTGATTGTGGAGATTTCAAATGTGTCAGAGATGACACACTGATGATGGCTGTCCCCAATCAATTTCATCTCATCTTAGACTACAGAAACACACAACATTTAGGGATAGTGATTGAACCGATGATGGAAAGGAAACACCACAAGGATATTCAGGACACTGCCATGTGAAAAACAGCTGTATCAAAATAAAATATGTAAAAACAAGCTTTGATAATAAAAACACAAAAAATGTGAACAGGAAAGACAACCTCAAAAGAAACTTCAAAAGTATCTGAAACAATCATTCAAAATATCCAGAAATAAATTTTGAGGAACATTTGAGTCACAGAGGATATGTTTAATAGACACTAGAAGGGCATATTTTAACAAGCATGAAGGTACAATGCTGTGTTTAGGACAGCAGGTAATGCTGAACACCCCCTCTTAGATTTTCTACTCATTTGAATCCCAACAATAGACTTGATGACTGAAACTCTATAGCGTTCTCCTAGTCAAGTGATAAAGGTGGGGGAATGCTGGAATTCTAGCTAAAATACAGAATTTGTCAGGAAAACAAGGGTAATGGTCACACCAATAATGACCATTTATGGGTCTTCTGACCTGTGATTCTCACCTTAGCCACTTACCCATGTAACGTTTTTTCAGGTATTTTGTGTCCTAGTTACTTTTGTGTTATTATGAAAAAACACTGACCATATCCAACTCTAAAAGAAGAGTTTATTTCACCTTACATCTCTCAGGTCACATAGTCCACCATAAAAGGAAAGTCAGGGCGTGAACTCAAGACAGCAACCTAGAGGCATGAACTGATGTGGACACCATGAAGAAATGTTGCTTAGTGGTTAATTCCCAATGGCTGGCTCAACCTGCTTTTTAATAAAACCAGCTGTCAAAGGGTGATACATCCCACAGTGTGATAGGCCCTTCCATATTAATTGCTAGACAAGAAAATGTCCCACAAACTTGCCAACAGACCGGTCTCATATAAAGTTACCTCTTTGCAGATATGTATAGTTGTAAATCACTGACATGCGCATCTTTTGTTCATCTTTGTTAATGACCAGCTTTTCCTATAAGCTCATGATGCACTTAGAAGTTAATTCTCTCCCTTTTCTCTGATGACATCCAAGGGTGTATCTTTAATCATCTCCTTTATTTCAAACTCCAGGTCCACAGCTTAACCAGTCAATGTCACAGCACTTTCTCTAAGTGTTCCTGTACCAGCATTTTCAACCTAAGATCATAATCCCAAGTCCAAACTTCCCTCCCTTTTGTGTCATTGCAACCTGTCTTGTTTATCACTATATGACTGCTTTGCCTCTAAACACAGTCCCATGCAATAAATGTTAAGAAAATCATTTGTTTTCAATTACACAGTCATGGTACTTGCTTTTTGATTCCAGGCTTTTGCCTCCTATCTTGACCATGGCCCAGAGAGACTAATACACTGGGCTGTTATCTAATTAACTCGCCATTCACTTCAGATAAGGATTTACATTTTTAGAAGGCAATCAGATCATTAAATTCCCTGTTGAACAATTAATTCATATATTTACATGACAAGCAAAAATCAGTGTTCAACTTGTCCTAGATAATTCATCATGGAAAGCCTCTGGTCAATGTCCTAATATTCTATAACCACTGTTTCGGCAATTTTCTAGCCTATACTTGTTTGCCTTTAGCAGAGATCACATTTCTAGGTTTCCTTGCCTTTGTCCCCATTAGTTTACATGAATGATTTGTCCTTTCTGTACTACTCTCTCTCTGTCCTGTTTATAAGTCCCCACTTAAGTATTACCTTTTAGACCTAGCAGATGTTATTTGCAATCCAAGCTATACATAAGGTTTTCATCTAACTCTCCCTTTGTACCAAAATGCTATACACCTACAGCAGAGTTAATCAAGTCCACTGTTTTCTCTACATCTTTATCTTATATAGGGCCTAATATTTAGCATCCCAATATCTCTGTCTCACTCCATTGGCAGACAATTCACGGGAGTAATCAGATTGTTATAATAATTACCTCTATGATTAAAGTGTCCAAAGGCATTATTAGATAAATATCACATTCTTATAAATACAGTGTTATAATCCCATCGCACCCCAGTATTTACCTTGAGGCTGTGGCCCTGTTGATGAAACATTGGCCACCTTCACCCCAAAACTCACTTTGAAAAAGTTGGTGCTCTATTCCTTGTTAGTTTCTGCCCAAACCTTAGCAGATAAGTATTTTTCAGACCTTTCCTACAAGGTTGTTTATTTAAACATTAGTAGCATCCATAGGACCAAGAAAAGGTGCTTGGTGAGGTGGGGAGAACAAACAAAAAATAGATGTTACATGAGGACAGAAAGACTAAGAGAAAGAAAGGAAGATACCCAGACATAGTTAAGTGTGGGAGCAAAAGGTGTGGTACAAGGTGAAATGAATTCAGGGCCATCTGTTATCTTTTTTTCTCCACATCTTTGATCTTGCTATCCCTTTCTGCTGCATGCCATTTACCAGATACAAAGTGAGAGCCAGATAACCAAGAGCACAGGTGACTTATCCCACTGAAATCTGCTTGCTGGATGTAGAGCCTGCCAACAAAGAAGACAACAGCAGAGTAAAAGAAAAAGGCATAAACCTACTCCCCTGTACTCTAAAGGCCCTAAATTCAGCTTGTTTCAATGGAGACCAACTCCTAAATGCCAGTGCTTTCCACTGGGAGAGAGGATAATTTCCCTTGTCATTCCAACCCAACCTATATTTAGGTGACTTTACCTGGTAGAACCTGATTTAAGGTACTAAGCAAGGGGACCTTGGCCTGCTTGTTCAGCCTTGAATTCCTATACTTAAAACAAGAAGAGCACACACAGAAAAGAAATGCTTACCTGCTTTATGTGTAGATGAATATAAGTTGATGTTAGTATTGCCTGTCATCTATTCTAAGTGTTTCATCCCAACAGCTGCTACCAGCCATTTGCAAAATCACAACTGTGCTACCAGAATGCAATACATGACTTTTGATTCTCTTGATTACAGAGAAAAAAAAGAACAGATGAAATTCTGAATACATGGAAAACCATCTTGGGAAACGCAGCTCATTTGGAACTATGCAGTAGTCTAATGTGAACCCATCCAGTTGAAACAAACACAAACACCAAAGACTAAACACCAGAGAATAAAGTCAATGATGGATTTCCATAACTTGTCTCTTTAGGGACTCCCATTTAGACTGCTGTTTAATCTCTAGTTAGTGGTCCATTTGCTGACTGCTTCCTGAGTATTCTCTGTGAGGTACACTTCGAAGGTACTGCTCTTCATGGCAATGTTGCCAAGATCAGCATGTGGCTCCTATCTCCTGTCACTGTATGTCCCTGCTGGATACTTTACCAAAGGGGTTGATTAAGGGATGTAACTAACTTTGTTGAGTGCTTACCTGAAGGCATGAAATCCTGGGTTTAAGTCAACATATCATGCTTGAAATCCCAGTACTCATGAGGTAGAGATTAAAGGATCAGATGTCAAAACCAGGCTTTGAGAGATGGCGCAGTGGATTAAAGCCCTTGATTCATAGCTGCGAGAACATGGGTAGTTTCATGTGCTGCTACTTCTTAGCACCATGGATGCAATGGGGCCTTCTTATCACTTGCTAGAGAGTTAATCTGTGTAAGCACTTCCAAAAGGCACTGTAGGTTTCTGGTTTGTGAACCTGAAATGGCTGATACACCCCTTTGGGTATGGCTTCATGTGGATGGAAGAGGAAAGAGAGGAACTTTAGGCCTGGCTTTTGTTGGCTCTCTCTTTCTGTTGGGTTAGTGGATCCAGTAGAGAGAGCAAGGAAACAATCCAGCAGTTCTTGGTATTTTCTGTATAATTGTTCCCCAATAAATATCCATTTATCATTTATCTTGATATAATTACATCCTTGCCTTTAAGACACTACAGCACCATCTAAGAACAGTGTATATAAATGTTTTACACACTGCTGTGATTGGAATTTGAGAATATTGTTTGCCACATTCAAGAAAAATATAATAACACATATCCAGTAGAAAGTATCCTGACTCTCGAATACACTCAGTGAGACAGTAACTAAGCAATGCAATTCTTGGTGGCAATGTAAATACTTCTAAAATATGTAACACTAAACTAAAAACAATGTCATAACAAAAGCATTACAGTTCCATATATATGACTCAAGCCAAATAAAGTCATACAACTAACTGGCCCTTGTCCATAGATAAAGGATAAAGCTAAAGAGGAAAGCACTAGGAAATGAACAACAACAACAACAACAAAACTCACCAGGCTGGAGTATAGCTCAGATAGAAGAACACAACAAAGGTGCCCTGTCACTTATTGTGAGTGTTCTTTTTCTTACATGTATGTGTGGCATGTGTCCATGGGTGTATCTCTACTTTCACATTTGTGTGAGTACATTTTATATAGTCACATATGCCCATGTGCACATGGAGACCTGAAGTTGATGTTGAGTATCTTCCTCAATTATTTGCATTCCATTTATTGAGGCAGAGTCTCTCACTGAACCTGACTTCTGCATGGAAACCCTCAAGGCCAGAAGGTCCTGGATAGATGTTCTACAAGTATTAACAGTCCAAGGATGCCAGCCCAGGCTACTATACCCAGTAAAACTGTCAATCACTATAGATGGAGAATACAAGATATTTAATGACAAAGCCAGATTTTCACAATACTACAAATCCAGCCCTACAGAAAGTTTTAGAAGGAAAACTCCAACCCAAGGAAGTTAACTATGCCCACAAAAGAACTAACAGAAGTTATGTCTCAACTGGGTTTAACAGACATCTATAATACGTTCCATCCAAACACAAAAGAACAGAACTTCTTCTCTGCTCCACAGAGCAGAGATCAACCACATACTAGGTGGCATAACAAACCTCAACAGATACAAGAGAATTGGAATAGTCCCCTGTATCTTATCAGACCACCATGCTTTAAAATTGGGATCCAACAACAACACAAATCACAGAAAACCTACAAATTCATGGAAACTGAACAATGTGCAATTGCACCACATCTGGTTCAAAGAAGTAATAAAGAAAGAAATTAAGGACTTTCTAAAATTCAACGAGAATGAGGATACAACATACACAAACTTATGGGACACCTTGAAAGCAGTGTTAACAGGGAAGTTCATTTCACTAAGTGCCCATATGAAGAAAACAGGGGATAGTCACATTAGAGAATTAACAGCACAACTGAAAGCCTAAGAACAAAAAGAAGCAAATTCATCCCAGACGAGTGGACGCCAGAAAATAATCAATTTGAGGGCCGAAATCAACAATATAGAAACCAGGTAAACAATACAAAAAAATCACCACAACAAAGAGTTGGTTTTTTGAGAAATTCACCAAGATAGACAAACCTTTATCCAAACTAACGAAAAAGCAAAGAGAGAACATGCAAATTAACAAAATCAGAAACAAAAAGGGGAACATAACAATGGACACAGAGGAAATCCAGATAATTTTCAGGTCATACTTTGAAAACCTGTATTCCACGAAAATTGAAAATTCAAAGGATTTGGACAAATATCTGGATAACTATCACTTACCAAAATTAAATCAAGAACAGACAAAAAACTTAAATAGACCTATTACCCACAATAAAATAGAAGAAGTCATTGAAAGCCTCCCAACCAAAGAAAGCCCAGACCTAGATAGCTTCAGTGCAGAATTCTGGGTCTATCCGGTTTAGACAGGTTCAATCAAGTTCAGACCAGTTCGATATGGTTCAGACAGAAACAGACCTGTTTGATCCAGTTCAGACGGATTTTATGTGGTTCATATTGGTTCAGACCGGTTTTATCCTGTTCAAGCCAGTTCAGTCAGGTTCAGACCAATTTAATCATTATAGATTTTATTTCTGTTGAATTTAAGTTTTACTACATCATGTTCAGATGGATACACTGACATATTTCAAATTTTATAACACAATAGTTCATTTTACAAATCAACAAATTAAGCCAGAGTAATAAATGATATACTGAGGCTCACATATAAATCAATAAAGCACTGGAATACCAAATGTATTTCTCAGATGCCTGCATCTCCTTAAGCATAGCATTTTTCATTACTAATTAAATATTTTATTCCATGTGTCAGCATCCACAGGTTAAAATGCCGAAATCTCTTTGAAATAATAAGCTCCCTTTACATGCTAATCTGTTAACGTACAATAGTCTTAACTCATTTTTAAGGGTAAGGTAGAATAGACATAGATAAAATCAATGCAATTACAGGTAGAGAATATTTGAATATTAGTCTAAAGGTCTTTAGTCTAGAAGTCAGTGTCTCATATAGAGCAGCCTGGGAAAAATAGTTTCACACACATCAAGTGGACACCAATGTCACAATGAGTCATGCCATGCCTAGTATGTTTGGGGAACATCACCATCCTCAAAACCTCAGGTCTCTCAGGCAGAAAATTACTGTCTCTTAAAGAAGTAAACAGAATGTTCAGCAGAACATTCCAAGGTACAGGTTTCTTTATTCTCTATGCTAGGTGTTTTGATTATTATATGTCGATGGGTCTTTTTTCTTTGGTCCAGCCTATTTGGGGTCGGTATGCTTCTTGTACTTTCATGGGCATGTCCTTCTTCAGATTGGGAAAGTTTTCCTCAATGATTTTGTTGAATATGTTTTTGGCACCTTTGAGCTGGGATTCCTCACGTTCCTCTATGCCTATTATTCTTAGGTTTGGCCTTTTCACTGTGTGCCACATTTCCTAGATGTTTTGTGTTAAGGATTTGTTGGATTTACGATTTTCTTTGGTCGATGAATCTATTTCCTCTAGTTAATCTTTCTCACCTGAGATTCTCTCTCCCATCTCTTGAATTCTGTTGGTTATACTTGGGTCTGTAGTTCCAGATTGTTTGCTCAGTTTTTCTATTTCCAGCATTCCTTCGGTTTGTGTTGCCTTTATTTTCTCTATTTCAGTTTTCAAGTCTTGAATTGTTTCCTTCACCTGCTTAATTGTTTTTTCTTGGCTTTCTGTACTTTCTTTACTTTCCTGAAGAAATTTGTTCATTTCTTCCACATTTTGTTTGTTTTTTTTCTTCCATTTCTTTAAGGGATTTTCTCACATCTTCTTTGAGGGCATCTATCATTTTTTGATGGTAATTTTAAGTCGTTCCCTTCTGCTTCATCTGCTTTGTTGTGTTCCAGTCTAGTTGGTGTAGATTCCCTAGATTCTGGTGATGTCATCCTTGTATTTCTGTTGTTAGGTGTTTTCTTGTATTGCCATCTTCCCATAGCTTCTTCTAGTAGGTGTTGGTAGGATCTCTCCCTCTGTCTATGGTGCTTCCCCAGTGGGCTTAGGATGGTCAGAGGTTTGATATCTTAGCTCTGGGTTGACCAAATTCTCCACAGGCAGGGGCCTGACAATGGGGGTCAGCGATCAGGCTCCAGCAGAAGACTGGCAATGGGGGTCAAAGATCCCTAAGGGTGGCACTCAGGATGTCCCTTGTGCTTATAGGCAGATCTAGCCTGGGCCTGGCATTCTCCAGTTGAGGCCTCTTTAGCAGAGGCCCTGCAATGGGGGTCAAGGATCCTTCAGGTAAGATCTCAGAGTGGTCCCACAGAGATAGGCAGATCTCTGGTAGGGGCCTGGAACTCCAATAGAGGACCGTCGGTGGGGGTCAGAGACCAGGCAGGTGGAAATTACAGGTGGTCCGGCGTGGATAGGCAGGTCTTGTGTGTTCAGAGCCACTCCAGAAAGTTCCCCGAAGGTGTAGGGATTGTTGATTCCACCCTCTGTTCCAGTGGTCAACCGGAGCAGTGAGACAGTGGGCAGGTTAGGGCACAGGGTAGGAGGGGTAGGCTCTCAGTAGGGGTGGTTGGGGGTGTATCAGAGTTCCAAGAGCGCTCTCTATGGGGCCAGGACACAGGGGCAGGGGGATCTGGGGCCAACCCAGGGAATTCCCGGGGAAGAGTGTAGGGGAGAGTCCACCCAAATTCGTCCCAGACACCTCTAGCCAAGGCCTAGCGGTAGGGGACAAAGGCTAGCCTGATACTCAGAATGTTTCTGCACTGATAGGTGGATCTAGCTGGGACCTGCCACTCTCTAGCTGTGGCCTCTTTAGCAGAGGCCCTGCAATGGGGGTCAAGGACCCTGCCCACAGGAACTCAGAGTGGTCCTGCAGAGATAGGTGGATCTCTGGGCTACGGAAAATTTCTAAGTGTAAGACATAGGCCAGTCAGTTCACATCAACACCTACAGATACTGGTTTAAGATACTGGGCAATCTTAAACCTCTAAAAACCTCTAATTTGATTATAAAAGATTTTGTCTTTCTCTTGATTTCTTTCCTACCAGGTTTTGAACTGAACACAGCAGCAAAAATAAAATATTTTTATTTTATTTAATAAAAAACTAAAATAAAAAAATCACTAAATACACTAAACAAGTCTGGAAGCTACTACTCTCAGTTATGTTGAATGCAGTTGGAGGAAGGGGTCTTTCTTGCAGAGATTCGTGGAGTGCTTCCACATGACCAGGTTTACCTCTTCACCAGAATGAGAATGGGTTCCCCCACTCTAATGAAAAACAAAACAAAAAACAAACAAACAAACAAAAAAACCCAAACCAAAACAACAACAACAAAAAAAAAAAACCAAAAAACAAAAAACAACAACAACAACAAAAAAAACCTTTCTTTTTCCTATTGAACCCAAGAGAACCCAAGTTTGGGGATTATAGGGAACCATGTACAAACCCTTCAGATCCTCCTCCACCTGGGTTACTAAAATACTATAGTGACACAATACAGGTTAATGAGAAGTCACTTTCCTAGTATCGGTGGAACCAATTGAAACAGAAGCTTCCAGGGCTATTAGAGCACTGTGGACTTGGACTTGGTTGTATTTTGACGGGTTTGTAATGCTTATGATACTGTGTGTGTGTGTGTGTGTGTGAGAGAGAGAGAGAGAGAGAGAGAGAGAGAGAGAGAGAGAGAGAGAACAAAATAGAGATACAGAGAGAGAGAGACAGAATAGAATGAGATAGAGACAGAGATAATATGATCTCATGTACAGAAGCTTAGGACAGGGGAAGACAGGCTAAAAGGAATTTTGTCCATGACACTCCCTCCTAGTTGCTTCTTTTCTTCACAAAGTCTAGAGCAAAGATTTTTTTATTCTTTACTTTCCTTGGCATATACCTAGAATTCATTACATTACTATTAGGATAGGATGTTTTCCCATCTTCTTTCCAACAGCAGCCTTCTAGGAGGATTTTAATAATTGGTGGGGATATGGACATGGCTGGAATGGGGGAAAACCCGAAGCATCGTGTGCCATTTCCTATGTGTGTGCATGGGTGGTGGGCATTATTTGTGGACCTTGCATACAAACGAGACCTCAGGATCCATACACACTTGCATTGAGGCTAACAAAGAGCATTGGCTGTAATCATCTATTGTTCTAAACCTTATTTCCTTCAGATAAGGTCTCTCAGTAAATTGGAATCTTACTGTTTCAGACATCCTGGTTTGACAGAGAGCTTTCTATGTTCTTTGCTATCCAATGTTGAAGTAACAGGCCTGGGAGTTACATCTGCTATTTTATCCAGATGCCCATGATTTGAACTCGGGTCCCAAATTTTCAAAGCCATTGCTCATATATAATATTTCATTGACAAATACATCTGAGTTTTCCCTTAGATTTTAGGGCTTTTCAGATAATTAGTCAATGAAAATTGTTTTCAGAAAAACCACAAGTGACCAAAAGTTTAATAATAACTTCAAAGAAATAGTGTGACAAGCACAGCCCAATTACTGCTGTGGATAATGTCTGTTACTGAATACCGGTTTATCAGCAGACCAATATAGAATTGACAATACAAAATTCTGATTAAGGATATATGAACCAACACTCTCGGTTCTTTTATTTTTAATGAATTTAAAATTCTTTGAAGTATATTGTAATATCCAGGATGTTCCCTAAGCAAATGAGTGTCTTGCTAATTAATTTGTGTGATAGCCTTTAGCTGAATCCCAGAAACAAGCACTCTCACTTCCTTGACTATTGTTCTAGCAGATCTACTGGCGTCATTTTGTCTGTTCCTTTCTTAGGTTTCTGTGAAATGTCTTCCGTTTATGGATACCACCTGCACTAATGAGTTTCTAACAGCTTCTATGCATACTCCGTCTTTCTTTGCATTTAAATATTGTTGAAGTCATTGTTGGATATGAAATCTATACTAAGGAAGTATATGGGTGCATGCTAAATAAGCTGGACTTATATAATGAAAGCGATCATGATTTTTTTTTGTCAATTTACTGACTTTTAAGTGTTGAGACTGAACACTGGCCAAAGTAGTTTGTTTTATTTAAATATCAAGAAATCCTAAGCTAAAATTGCATAGATGCTCAGTGCTGGGAATAGTCTAGGAATACACAATTGTATATTTGTTCAAATGAAAGTCATAGGGTGGGATGAGGGGCTACACAGATTGTTCAGAGTTGAAGAGCACTTTTAGTACTTAGTGTCCTTGAAGAAGATCGGGGTTTGGTTCCCAGCACCCATATGGCCATCTGAAACTCTACAAAAGGGATTAAACTGCTTAGACTTCTGCAGGCTCCAGACAAACTATATACTATATGTGTCCACCTATATACATGTGGGAAGAACAATCATACACATCAAGTAAAATAAAGGATTTTAAAATAAAATTTAATAGACCATTGAGAGGAAAGGTTCAACAGCATGGGAATATGTTCCCAAACATCACCAGAAAAACTAGGAAACAAGGAGGACCCTAAAGGAGACATACATGGTTCCCTGGAGAAGGGACAATGGACAAGAGTTCCTGAGCAAATTGGGAGAGTACAGGAGGTTGTGGGGGAGGGAATGGAGTTAGGAGAAAGAGGAGGGGAAAAGAGGGGAGAGGAAGGCATGAAGGATCAGGAAAATTGAGTCACGGAAAGAATGGAGGAGAACAAGAAGAGATAACATAATAGAGGGAGCCATTATAGGTTTAACAAGAAATCTGGCACTAGGGAAATATGCAGAGATCTACAATTATGACCTCAACCAACAATCTAAGCAACAATGGAGAGTCTACATTAAATGCCTTTTCACTATAAGGAGATTGATTACTACCTTCTATGTCATCCTAGTGCCTTCATCCAGTATCTGATGGTCATCCTTTTCTCTAAGTCTAAAATCCATATATAAGTGAGTTTGTCTTTTTTGTGATTGGGCTACCTCCCTCAGGATTGTTTCCTCTAGTTCCATCCATTTGTCTATGAATTTCAAGATCCCATTGTTTTATTTCGATTTTGTAAATGTACTACATTTTTTCCATCCATTCTTCAGTTGAGGAGTATTTTAGGTTACTTCCAGGTTCTATCTATTACAAATAATACTGCTATCAACATAGTTACACAGATGTCCTTGTTGAATGAATGTGCATCTTTTGGGTATATGCCTAAGAGTGGAATTGCTGGATCTTGTAGTAGACTGATTCCCATTTTCCTGAGGAACAGCCATACTGATTTCCAAAGTGGCTTTACTAGCTTTCATTTCCACCAGCAGTGGAGGAGTGTTCTCCTTTCTCCACATCCTCTCCAGCATAAACTGTCTTTGGTGTTTTTGATTTTAGCCATTCTGACTGGAGTGAGATGCTATCTCAGAGTTGTTTTGATTTGCATTTCCCTGATGGATAAGGATGTTGAGCACTTTCTTAAGTTTCTTTCAGCCATTTTAGATTCCTGTGCTGATAATCCTCTATTTAGTTCTATACCCCAGTTTTTAATGGGTTATTTGGTGTTTTGGTGACTAGCATGAAATAAAGTTTCTATTGAATGCATTTTACTTTGTCTCATAATGAAGTTGAAAAGACATATGTTTAAGAAACCATTCTAAACCTATCCCCAGAGAACTCCGCTTAAGATCATTCTATGACTGTTGTTCTGCAAATCAACAGTGAGGTAACTTAATGTCATAATCAATCATATTCTTCTCTATGAAATACTTTTCCTTGCAAATCTTATGTATTTTGTAAATAGAAAATAAAATTATAGCAATAAGCTGAAATTTATATCTTGGTAACTTTTGTTGCATGTTGTAGACATCTAGCCCAGGTTACACGATCTCTACAACATGCATGTGGGATGAGATTGACAAAGACACACTCTATTCACTTAAATTACCAGTGACTGGACATTTTCTAAATCCTCTGAGGTTTGAAACTGACTGCAGCAGGCAAAATGAGGTTTCAAGTATAAAAGCATCACCAATGCAAAGTAAATAGTAATAAAAATTGACCAATACATTTAAAAATGTGTTTGATTATGTAGTCATATTCTGGTGAGAAAATGAATGACCAATGGAGTAAGAGAGATAATAACATTACTTATTAAATAGCTGTTGATAAATATCTCTCTTTGGAATGTCAATGCTTGGTTCTAGGGTTAATCAATACAATAGCAAGCAAAATGTCCATCATAATGAAACTTTCAAGCTATTTGTGATTGACATTAATAAAATAGAAAACCAGAATTTGTATTAGAAAGTAGGATTATCAGAAAATATGTACTATTTATCTTTGTGAATCTCAGAAATTAAAATATTGTTTCCCTTTCCTTGTATAAGAAATGTTTGGTGGCTTCTAGATGAAATTATTTGTTTTTCTTATTTGACTCCTATTTGTATTTTAAAATATGAACATATTTACACAGGTCAGATTAACACTGGTAGAAGTTTTATCTTGGAGAGCAGCTGGTGACAGCCCCATTAAGGGTTACAGTGATGAGCAAAAGAAAGTTTAGTCTGAATGGGCAATTTCCCATTTGTTGGATTGATCCTTGATTTTATCATCACCCTCACGTTCAGAAAATCCCATTGTGAGGTATAATAGATGACACCTAATACTAAAAATCCACACACCAGCCTGAACAGTTCAGAAATTAATGCCTCCCATAACTCCAAGTGATTTGATAATGAAACCAGCTCAATAGAGGTCAAGGAGAAATGGTATTATGTGTGCTCCCCTGTGAATCAATGTAATCCTATTGCATTTCCCCAGATGTTCAGTCCTGGCATGAGCAGTTACAATGTGATCTCAGTGACTTTCACAAGAATCCTGTGAGGTGATTCTGTACTAACTGGAAGCTTCATAAAACCTATTTATGTGCATAGTGGGAGCTGTTGGACATATCAGGTTCCTCTGTCTCTTACAAGCTAGTGAAACAGTTGCAATATCCTCTCTCCTAGGATTCTTGGCTGTCTGGTGCACCCCCATGAGACTTGATTATTGTAGAGCTTTTGTAACTACATGGTCACTTCCATTTCTGTAACTATCAGGTCTTCTAAAACGGAATTGCATTCTCACCCCATGAGTACTTACCTTGTTCTTACTTGTCCTCACGTAGATATGAAATGCCACCACTTCTACCACTTGCCCATCCTTCACCCAGTCCTTAAAGCCATTTAAATATTATAGATTGTCCTCCAGGTTTAGCACTGTGGAGATTATAGTGATGGGATTCAAATGGGGACTTCTGTGACCATGAAGAAACATCACATTCAGTTGAACATTTTTGCCATATGCACTCTTTTGAACTTTTGACCACCTGGAATGACAGGCTTGAGACCTATGGTTTTAGTTAAGTCTGTGGAGAAGCAACAGAACTTTTGGTAGGAAGTAATTATGGCTTAAATCAAAGTAGCAGTAGTTGCAATATCCATATGAAGATGAAATGCATGGTTTGCTCATTATTTACACTGAACTCTAAGAGTGATTGTCAGGTTCTGTGCCCTGAACAAGCCTTAAGACTCTCAAGAAGATGGACTGTCTAATTTACTTATAATTTTTCTAAGGCCTGTCCTAGAACTTGTGCCTAGTAGGAGCTCTGTTATATTATTTGAGTAATTGAATGAGATGATTTCGGCCACATCCATTATGAGTTACCTCAGTTAAATATGGACCAGGAAATTGTTCCTTAAATGTCTTTTCAGTGTTAAAATCCCAGTGGGTTCAAAAGCATTTAGTTTCTTCTATTACCCAGTAAGTTGATAGGTGTCAGTGTTACAGGAGTGTGAACGCTTTTCTTCTCTTAATATTCTCTCCTCAACAAAAGCCCTCAGGGATTATTTTTACTTCTGTCTTAGAGTTTTATTGCTGTAAAGAGAAGCAATGACCACTGCAAGTCTTGCAAAGGAAAACATTTAGTTGGGGCTGGCTTACAGTTCATAGGTTGTCCATTATTGTCACGGTGGGAAGTATGGAAACATTCAAGAAAACATGATGCTGGAAAAGAACATGAGAGTTCTATATGTGGATCCATAGGTAGCAGAAAGAAGCTGCCACAGTGGGCAGGAATTAAGCATCTGAAAACTCAGTCTACCTCCAGTGACACATTTCCTCTAACAAAGCCACACACATACACCAACAAGACCATAATTCTTAATGACGTCAATCCCTATGGACCAACCATTCAAACACAGGAGTCTACGGACACCATTCCTATTCAAACTACAGTACCTTGTTCTGACCATGTTTTCTCTCATCTTAGTTTCTCATATGTAGTTCTGGTCTTTTCAGAACATTCCTATGAACTCTTGTTCTGAGTGGAAGCTTAAACAAGACAGGTGAAGAAAAATCAGACTCCGAATTTGCTATTCTATCCCCCATCCCAAGGTTGCTGGAAATCACGAAAATGATGACATAAGGCTCTTTTGTTCTCAGTCAATTTTCAGGTCCTCGTCTCTCATTGGTGTCACTTATGAGCTCTAAAATATTTTGATTTTCTTGTAAGGAACTTCCTAATTTTCTTTGTCTAAACCTATCCTATCAGTTTTCAATGGGGTTAACAGATAAAACAAAAGAAAATTCCATGTTAAATTTGCTGCTTATCTTAAAAAGTCAAGCAATTCAAATATAACAGTGAAGCTTGAGAAGTCCTTACACTGAGTGTACTAAAACTATCTGTTGTCCATCTGGAAATCAGTATCCAGTTATGGCAGCACCATTTGTTGAAGATGCTTTATTTTTTTCATTGTATAATTTTAGCTTCTTTGTCAAAAACCAGGTGTTCAGAGGTGTGTGGATTAATGTCAGTGTCTTTGATTCTATTATATTGGTCTACCTGCTTCAATATTCTATTAAAATACAATTCACATACTTGCCAAAGTCACTATTTAAACTGTGCAATTTCATATTTCTTAGTGGATTCAAAGAATTGGGCCTTTATCATTATAAAAATCTCAGAACATTTTCATTACTTCAAAAAGAAACCATGTTCTCTTTAACTATAGCCCTCCAATCATCATGTCTACCAATTCCAGGCTTAGGATACATGACCTTATTTCTATATAGGCTTGGTGTGGTTTAGATCTAGATGTTGCAGAAACAATAATCATAAACATATATTTATGCCTTTTTCTCTTAGCATTATGGTTCTGAATTGTTTTTGTAATTTATTATGCACAATTATTGTATTGTGGATTTATGGTGAATGGTCTGAGAATAATATATTTTATTTACTGATTCATCACTTGATAGACATTTGGGATAAATTCATGATTTGATTATTAAGAATAACACAGCTCTAGAGGATCTTGTTTAAGTTTTAACAAACATACTCTAATTTCTCATGAATATATACCAAGGTCTGGAGTTGCTAAGTAACAGCAACCCCATGATTAACACTTAAAGGAAATACTTGGTTATTTCACCAAGTGACAACACTATTTTCATTTCCAGCTTCAGGTTACAAAGTTTCTGATTTCTCTGATTTTTCCAGTACTGTCCTTGGTGCACTTTAGTTTGTGTTAATATGGGAATAGTGTACATGTAAGGTATATGCAAGTGTGTGAGTCCCTAAGCCCTTGCAGATATAAATACCAAAGGAGGACATTGGATATCCTGATTTCTAATTTTACACACCATTTCATTGAGATGTGGTCAGCTAACATGCCCATCAATCCTCTCTCTATGCCCAACAGTTTTGGGGTTACAGGTATGCACAGCTACACTCAAGTCATCATGCTTGCACAACAAGCACTCATCTCCTGAACCATTATCTAAGTCCTCACTGATCCTCCTTTTGACAATGGCTTTAGCTGTATTTTTTTTTTTAATAACTGACAATGCTTAATGGCTTTCCATGTGTTCATAGGGAATGTATCTTTTTGGGAAAAAAATATTTGGATATGATACCCCTTTTTACCTAGTTTATTTATCTTTTTTGTTTTACTGAGCAGAACTATCTATTATTTTCTTCTATAGATAAACCTATAATTTGTGAGATGTTTCTCCTTTTCTTTTATTAGCTTAATTGTAATCCAAATGGTGTCAACCTCATTTTAAAGACCAAAGCCATGTAAGATGTTTTCCCTTTTAGATTAACATATTTACATTGTGCACAACACTTAAAATAAGTTTACTGTCATGTTTAGTCCTCATAGGCACTTACTTTCCAGCTTTTATTATTGATTTCTTTTTATTACAGGCATATGGTGAGAATAGAGATCTTGATTTTCCTCAGAGTTTTGATGAATTACAAGAGAGGACACAGGGCAATGGATTGTAAATGGTACTAATCCAAGATACCTCATCCAAACACTCCCTCAGGTTTACTTCCCACAAAAACTAAACAGCCACCTATTAACAATGTTGGGATGTTTGACCACTTTAAAAGCAGGATATTCTGTTAAATGGCAAGTACACATATAAAATGATAGGAACTATTCAGAAAGTAACCTCTATGGAAATGTCAACCATGATTACTGGCACATATTAGATACTGGATAATAGTCATTTCTCAATTATTGTTCCTTACTTAAAATTTAACTTTTATTCCATACATCACAATATTTTACTATTGATATGTTCTCACACATGCAGGCTGAAGTAATTCAATATTAAATATCTGGTAAGAAGATGGGAAGTGCTTTGAAAACTTAGGTAGAATTTTTACCAGATATTTACCAGATCTATTCTAGGTGTATATGATTTTTTTCCTAGATTAATTAAATAAATAACTGAAGTCATAGTAACAGTAATATGTGAGCAGATCTTATAAGATAGATGCAATTTCTTCAAAACTGGTATTCATTTTAATAATATATTCAAATCCTCATCTTCACAAAAGGAAAATATTCCAGAAATACTTTCATAGACCTGACTAGAAATAACATTTTTTTGAAATTAGTGACCTGTTATTTGAGCCTCTTCCATGTTGCTGGGATTTTCTACTATTTATTTGGTTATCATTAATCAGTATTTCTCAGTGTTTTTTCTTTAATTTTTTTTTTTTTTTTTTAGTTTTATCAAATTCTTTCTGGATTTCTTATCATGCATTCCAATCCCTGTTACCTCCTTGTCCCGTTGCATCTGAGTTATGCCCTTGTAAACTCCTCCCAAAACAAAATCAGGTTTAAGAGAAAAGCCAAAGCCAAACCAACCAAACAAAACAAAATGAGGAAAACAAACAAGCAACAGACGGAGAAGGAGGAAGAGAAAGAAGAAGAAGAAGACAAAGACGAAGAAGAAGAAGAAGAAGAAGAAGAAGAAGAAGAAGAAGAAGAAGAAGAAGAAGAAGAAAGAAAGAATTTTGTGAAAGCTGTAGAAGAAGAAGAAGAAGAAAGAATTTTGTGAAAGCTGTAGAAGAAGAAGGAGAAGGAGAAGGAGAAGAAGAAGAAGAAGAAGAAGAAGAAGAAGAAGAAGAAAAAGAAGAAGAAGAAGAAGAAGAAGAAAAAGAAGAAGAAGAAGAAGAAAGAAAGAAAGAAAGAAAGAAAGAAAGAAAGAAAGAATTTTGAGAAAGCTGTACTGTGGCCTGTTGAGGCATACAGATTATCTTTTAGTCTGTTCATGTTTATTTACAAATGTTCATTGCTACAAGCTTTTTATCTAGCTGGAGGCCTCTGGTTTCTGCCACACCATCGATAATGGGCTTTCACTGGGGCTCTTCCCAGACATCTTGTCATTGCCCCATGTCATGGAGATCCTGCTGATTTGGATGTGTTAATTTGTTCCCCTTCATATGCTCCAACAGTTCACAGATGAGGTGGAAGTTGAGGTAGGCCAACTCTTAGCCATGGTTCTGGTCCTGGGTAGTAGCTATCTAGCTTTCCCTCATCATCCCTACAGGGGTGAGATGCCCAGCACTGCCAAGGCTTGCTCACCCAATGCAGTCTACAGCAAGTAGTGGGGCTAGTTCTACTACTCTGGGGTCCTCAACTCTGAGACCAGTTCTACTGTTTTACCCAGGCAAGATACATATGACCTTCTCTTCTAATTGCTGTAGGAGGCATACAAGAGGGGTGGCAGTGTCAGATCTCCAGCTTCCATGCCCTCAAGCCTGGCTTACCTAAGATTCTAACCAGTGGGTTAGCCCTAGTGTGATTTCCCACTCTTCTGTGTGCTACAGTTAATGTAGAGCAAGGCACATTCTCTCATTCTCATTACCGAGAGCCCAGCTCTCTTGTCTGGCACAGGTAGCAAGGGACAGATGGGAGAGGTCATCTTTCTTTCACCCATGCCACTGTAGGGCAGATGAGGGGGTAGGGTTACCTCTCCTGTACTCATGTCCTCAGGGTCAGCTCACCTGTGTCCCTGACCCCAATGTCAACTCTAGTGTGCTACCCAGGTGAGGTGCATGCTTATGGTGAGGGATGGGACCATTTTCCCAAGTGTGGGTGGGTGGGAAGTGAGGGAGGGGAGATGAGCTCTCCCCTGAGGGTTAGTATCAGTTTGATTGTTGAAATATTCAAGGAGGGCAGGATTAGCCATCCCAGGGCCAGTGAAAGGCAGGGCTAATGCAATACTGCATGGTTCTATTGCCCCCACATAGACATCACCACAGATCCTACGTATAGCAGGACAACAGACCCAGACTTGGTCAGTCCTCAGCAGAAGCTTGTTCCCGAATGCCACCACAGCCTCTGTGGCAGCACAGGCCCCTCACAATATTATGGTACCAGCTACAACAAGGCCCCCAGACATCAACATGGTGCCATGTGGCAGGCCAGTCCCTGGGCATCCATAGAGTCCTTGGTGTTAACTGGAGCCATGGACACCAGCCCAGGGACATGAATGCAGACATGGCCAGGGATGTCTCCATGGCCCCAGGTGGCAGAACCAGCCACCTAGATCAGCATTTTCCCATTTGTAGCATAGTCCTCAGATACCTAGATGGTTCGAGGTGGCCAATGAGATCACAGTCATTTGAATGGCCCTAGGTGACTATAGAAGCCCTGGATATCAACTTAGGGCCTGGCTTCTGTATGGCTACAGACTCGGACATGGCACATGGCACTCTGCAGCAGTCCTGATCCAAACAACACTATCGCCCCATGTGTCAATTCAGGCCACTAAAATCAGGATGTCACTGGTGGCAGCATGACCTTTGGATGTTCTTTGAGGCTCAGATCCTGAGTATCTATGTGACCTTTGGTGGCAACATGGGCCACATGCATTAATACAAACACTGGTTGTTAGCCAGCATCCCTTGCCTGGATGTCAGCATGGTCTCAGTAGGCATCATAGGCCACTCAGAGCAGTATTGCCCCTGCAGCAGCATGACCCTTAGACACTGACATGGCCCCTGCAGTCATCCAGACCCACAGCATTGGTATTGTCCTTGATTGTTTCAGGAGCAACAGACATCATTGTGTACCCTGGATGCTGAAAGGTAATGAACCCAGACATGGCCCTCAGTCACAGTCATGGTCCAGACAATGGCAGGGCCCCAGTTGACAGCACTGCCACACAAATTGCCCTGCCACCAGCAGTGACCCTACCCTTGGACACCAACCATCATGGCAGCAGGTTGCACCCCAGATCCTGACGTCCACATTGGCCCTGGCAGCAACATCGACATTGGCTAGAAACATCAACCCAGATTCTAGATACTACAGGACCATAGACCCTGACCTGATGCTCAGTATCAGTCAGATCCAGGTTGTCACCATGGCCCAAGGTGGCTGCTCAGGCTACCCAGATTGGCATGACCCCAGTTGCAGTGCCACCTACAGAACACCAAATTGGCCCCAGCAGGTGGCTCATATCAGGGGCTCCTATATTGCCACAGACATCACCAGAAGGCCAGGACCTCTGACCAAGATCTTAACCTTGGTCATAGACCATGCCCAGATATCTCCCTGGACTCCAGTGGCCAGCTGGCCATTCACATCAGCCTGTTCCTCACCACCCTTACCTCTCTAATCTGCCTCTCTTCTCAGCCCACAAATCATTCCACCTCCCCATCCTGTACTCTCGATCCACAATGTTGCCCAACCATCTTGCAACAGGGATCTTGGTTGGGTACTGCCCATTCCAGCCAACAGCCCAACTGAGCTGTTGTCTTTTCTTTATCCCATGACCTTGGGAGTGCTTGGTATGGCAATACCAGATTGCTCAGCACTAGAGGCTCCAGCCAGCTCCTACTTGATTGTGGCCCCCACAGACACAAAAATCTGATGGGGAGTTTCCTCTGTGTCCAATGCTGATTCCGGCTAGGGATGGGATGGCAGCTCCTCAGTGTTTTTTCATGAGAATTATTTTTTTTTCCTTCTCTCTCCACTCCATGTGTATCCAGAGCAATAGGTGTTTCACATAGCTTATGAGAACAATCTTAGACTGCACTAATGAATGTTGGTATACAGAAATATCTACTAGGCTGTTCTCATCAAGAAAAAACCTAAGATTAGAGTAATGGCATCTATCAAGAAAAGAAGGAGCTGGTTTGACAACAGCCAATAGAGAATCACACTTAGAAAACTGATGAGACTGTGGGACTAGATGAGAAATAGAGGGAATACCTTGACTCTGAGATAATTTTATGAGATAGGCAAATTTAAAATTTTGTTCTAAGTTCAACTCTGATGAATGACCCAAACTAGGAAATTTAACATAAAACCTCTGGTTATTAGACAACTGATAATTGAGAAGAACAATTTTTAAAATAAGCTTTCACCCTAAATCTTAAACCTAAATTAAAAGTTCTGGATTTATTTTAAAGTTTTAACAGATAGACAAGTCTCCTGGGCACATCAAAACAAACAAATGTCAAGTTCTAGAATTGCCTTAGATTTTAACTTTTGCTGCTAAATATCCCCTAAGAAGCATCACAGGAAGATATAAAAGCTTATGAAATACAATCGATCTCACAGAAAAGATGTTTCATGATTGAAAAGCAGGAAATAATCAAACAACCAATCAAAAACAAGACAGCAAGAAATAAACCCCCAAGAACTGCAGTTGTGGGTATAATATGTGGACCACAAATGATCAGTAACAACTACACGGGGGAGAGGGGGACATAATTGGTTATAGTCCAGAAAAAAATAACAAAAAAAAAATGCTGGGTTACATTTATGAAAAGTCCTAGAACAGGCATTAGTAAGTTCAGTATTTACTATGTTGGGAAGCAATAACATGGGCCATGGATTCATTCAGGAGCTAAGAACACAAATTCCCAGCACTCATACAGCAGCTCACAACTGTGTGCAACTCCAGGGATTCACTCTTGTCTTCTCACCAATGTTATTAATACATAGACGTTCATGTAGGTAGAACACTCATACACAAAATCCAAAAATGAATTTAAAAAAGAAATGCAACCATTGTAAGATCCTCAGAATGAGGAGTCTCCCAGTTTTGGTCAGTACCCTCAAGAACTCAATGTCCAGTCCAGTTGCTGCAACACACAAGAGGCTTTAATGAAGAGGAATGTTTTGCGCAAAGGGGCTCCCTCAGCATGCAGGCTGGAGAGAAGCCCCATGCCCCAGGCACAGGTGTTTTTAAAGGCAAAACCCACAATCTTAGGGAGGAGGTATGACCCTCTGACCATTGAGTATGTGACCCTTTGAGGCTGGATGATCTCGCTGTTAGGGTCAACAGACCTTAGGGCCTCAGGGTGTGCTAATTAATCTTGTCTGGGCAAACCAGAGATACAATTATCTCCTTGTTTCCTTAGGACCCTATTTACCACCTGTTGACTCACGGAAAGGAGGGGCAGTGTGAATTCTTGGTATCTTGTTATCTCCGGGCCTTGTGAGGGGAAGTTAGCAAATTCCAGGTCAGACTGTCCTTTATTTCAAGTGGGGGTTTCTTTAACTTTACTTTTTTTGTCTTTCACCACAATAAAAGGGTGATAATGTAATGTGAATTGTAGCCCTTAAAGTGGATGGGTGTGGGGGCTGGAAATAAATGTGTCCTAAGAATGGAAGATCATTATAAAGGGAATTCTGGGACATGAGTTATAAGCTATTTAATAACCTAGATGATGATTATTCTCATCTCTTTTTAAAATTTAGAACTTTCTTGTGTAAGGCATAGTGAATGAACAGGAAGCTTAAAATAAAAATAAATGTGAGAGCTCCTGAAAATAAAAGGGAAAAGTTATTTTAAGCCTAAAGGGAATTCAAAATTTTCTGGTCTGTCATGGGGCCTGGAGAGGATAAACCACCAAGAAAACCATTGCTGTGCTCCTTATGCTACAATGACCAACTCTGGAAATATGAATTTTCAGTCTACTTGCTAAACTCTATTTGCTGTAAACTTTTCCTCCATTCCTTCCTCCGCCGTCCTCTTTTGTTTACATAAATGACAGGTTGGATGATCCTTGTCAGAGTCATGGTAGGTGTTCTCATCACAGTGTTTCTCAACCTGGACACCATTGGCATGGACTGGGTGATTAGCTGCTTGTTCAAGGATGGAGGATGCAGCTCCCTCCATCTCTTTCTAAAACATTTGATCTCAACCAAAGCAACACTAATGCCCCACTTATTGCTGAATGTTATCTGCAGAGTAATGTAGCTCCAGGTTGTGAAACAACTGACCTGTAGCTAAGGACAAATGATACCTTAGTAACTGCCTATTGAATGAGTAAATTCATATTCAAGCACCATGTGCCATTCAAATTAAGATTGGGGGAAAGGGTTGAAGGAGGGTAAGTAGATATCTATACAGACATTCTAAATTGAGAGAAATACAGATGTGCTGCTGGGTCTATGTTGTGAACATAGAGTAGAAGTTTGTTAAATTTCTGAATTATTAGTCTTATTTGCAAATAGAGTTAAAAAATGGACCTCAGTCGTGTTTACCATCCTAGTATAGGCTACACAATTTTTGCCAAAACAAAGAGACATTATCTCTAGTCTGTGGATGTTGCTAGGTTCTTTCTCTTAATGTCTTCTGGATTGTCTGGGAGATAGCCTTCGATGTCAAACTCATGAGCGTTTTAAGCATAGTCACTAGCTAAAAGGCACTTGCTTTTTTTCTTGCCTTAGAGACAAGTATGCTATAAAGGATTTTGCAGTGATTTCCTGATTACTTGTGGCCTTCAAACCAAGTTCTGAGTAAAATATATTTTCATTTTTCTATCATTTCTGAGCTTTGCAATTACTACTTAGTTTAGAAACCCTTGGCTTGTTTTTTGTTATTTTTTGCTGTTTGTTTTTGTTTTGTTTTATGATTTTTTTGAGATGTCAAGAAAATATTGTCAGTTTCAGACAGGGTAATACACACAGATTATCTGTTCCCTTTGTTAATGCATTTTGTGTATAATATCCTTCATTTGGGGATTGGCACCCTAGTCTATTCAAGAAATGCTCAGTTTATATTTGTCTGGTACCCCATTACATTGGTCATTTGTTCTAACTATTAATGAAATATTGTTAATAATTATGGCATTGAAATAATCTGGAATTGTTTTGATTGACTTCCACTTTGTCTTTTAGGTGATAAAATTTGTTGTGAATGAGATGCACATACAGGGACCCCATTGTTAGCTTAGATTTCATTCATCTCTGCCATTGTGATTCCTTTCAGTGAAACAATGATTGCTCTTCCTGTAGGCCAATATGCTTTTTTTTTGGGGGGGGGTTGTTTTGAGACAGGGTTTTTCTGTGGCTTTGGAGCCTGTCCAGGAACTAGCTCTTGTAGACCTGGCTTGCCTCAGAGTCACAGAGATCCACCTGCCTTTGCCTTCTGAGTGCTGGGATTAAAGGTGTGTGTCACTACTGCCCAGCAAGGCCAATATACTTGACAGCGTAACAAAGTCTTCACAGACCTGGTCATTTGAAAAGCTAATTTCTGTTTCAGGTGTTTGTGGGGAGAGAACATCATTAAGCAGAGTTGGTCTCAGGGATTTCCTGGTGTATCAACCATTTCTACAAGTTTGGTACAGGCAGATAATGATGCACAGGGAGGGGTACAGGTTGTAGGAACACAGAGGCTATTATTGGGGAGGTTGTAAAACATGAGATGGTCATGAGATCTCAGTCTTCCTATGGTAGAATGGATAGAGTTTAGTGTAAATCTCCTTGCTACAGTGGTCACTTTATTTGCTGTAAGTTGTAAATCCACCACTACTGACGGTATTATTTGAAAAAGCAAAATTTTGTTCTGATTTTCAGTAAACCTGACCCATAATGAGAGCCAAATACCCAACAACGAATGCTCATTTTCCCATACTGCTGAAAATGTTAATGATAAAAAATATAATGTCTATTTATGTTTACCAACCTCTCTGGGAAGTATGGTCATGTAACTGAATGCACCAAATCCAGAAGACTCAACTCAACTGAGGGAAAGCATTACCCTTGGAAGGCATTACTCAATCACAAAAACTGTGCTCGGAGATAAGAACTTAGCACACTTGTTAGGATAGTAGAGGGTTGTTTCTTACATAAACTTCACTCATGTTCAATTACAAGCATTGCCATTCAAGTACAGAAATGAGAAACCACAGTAGCTATAACAATTTTGAAAATTTCAAACAATGAAACAACACCAATTTTGTATCAGAGTTATGCTTTTTAAAAAGATGTCAATTGAGGCAAAATTTGTTTCCTCCTACTCAAAGAATCAAACCAAATATTTGGGAGGCACATCCTAATGTAGGTAAAACATCTCACAGTAATCACATTCATAAGACATTTTGAGGAAATCCCATGTCATAAAAGGCAATGTTTTAATAAATTATGAAAGCTTGGGAATACACTTATATAAAACAGGCTGTAATATATAATTCATAAATGAGTCCAAAAGCCCAAATAACCTTTTTTTTTTTTTTTTGCAGTAGATGAACAGAACAGAGACCTTTTTTTGGGGGGGAGGGGGTCAGGGTTGAGTGGAAACAACAAGGCCAAAGCTAAACCCTATTGTCAAACATTTTGGTCTAGTAAGTTTCCATTTCTCTATATAACATCTGTCTTGAAGCACTTTGTGAAAAGTTAAAGGTTATATTTTTTTCCTTCCATTTGCTGTAGAGTTGTATTCCCAACTAGGAAATATTAAGTTTCTTTATATGATGACATTGGGAAAAATCAACTTATGTATCTCTTAGTCATATACAATTTACTGGATAAAATAATGTGCTCAATATTCTGTTATGAAAGGGGTGATAGAAGGGTTATTCCAGAAGGCCTTCTAAAAACAGAGTCCAAGGAAAGGATTACATATTAGACAGTCTGAATGCAACAACAAGAAATCAAAGGTGAGATAGGATTCAATTAGTGAAGTCAGCTCTTACATTTTAGAATGGATGGACTTAATATAAAGATTATTAATATCACTATTTTAACTTTTTATTTTTATCTTTTGATTTTCAAGACAGTTTCTTTGTGTAGACTTTGTTGGTATGGAACTTGCTTTGTAGACCAGGCTGACCTCAAACTCAGAGATCTATCTGTCTCTGCCTCCTGAGTGCTGGAGTCAAAAGCATACACCACCAACAACCGGCTTAATATCATTTTGATGAGAACTGGGTTACAACAAATCACATATGATAATAACATCAATTTGTGATTGCTAGTGTCTTAATTTAATAAAATATTTTATAGAATGATAAAAATACAAATCAAATGTAAAAAGTAATAAAAAATGGTGATATTGTAAATTGAAGAAAAATACATCTATGAAGATAACTGGACTAAACTCTTCTCATGGATCAATATGAAAATGAATACAGAGCTCAGAATAGACTGCAACTGAAATCAGCACATTCATTTTATCAATTAAAGCTAAAATCGGTAAATTAAAGTATCAACATTTTGAAACTGGTTTTACACAAAACAGAAATCTATATATCTAATTCCATGGTAACTTAAAAATAACACTTTTTAAAACATATATTTATTTGTTACTGAAGAGCATGGTATTAGAGAAATATCTGAACAAAGGCATTGATAAATGTGTATAAACATGTAATAAAACTGGTTTATAATTTATTTTATATTAATTTTAGAAACTTAAATAGCAAATAATTATTATGTTTTATAGATTATTGTAATGTATTATATTAAGAGATATATTGCTTTTATACTGTGAAAATATTTTTACTCTTAAAATAATTTTGGAGTATATATTTCATGTCTACCAGTTTGATAAACTCATTTTTATAAAAACATATAATTTATTTTTCTTATCCTATTTCACTCTCTAAAATGAATCAATTTATATCTTAAACATAGGGTCAGTCATCTGTTGTTGTAATATAAATGAGTTCTGTGAATAGTCACACATACACACATAAAAGAGAAACATATGCCCTCACAACAGATAGTAAGATTTTAAAAATTATACGTTTGTATGAATTATCAATTCTACTTTTGTATAATTTGTATTTCCATTCTCATCTTTAATCTTTTCAAGAATAAGGTTTACAAGAGCAATATGAATATTAAAATATTTTATTGTGATGTAGACATTTACTATATGATCTACCCTCTGTTATTAAAAATATAAGTTAATTAATTAATAACAAGAACACGAAACTCCAACTCCAGATGTTTTGTTATTATTTGCTTTTCTCAACAGAACTTCACAACTCACTTGCAAGTACATTGCATAAAATAAAGCATGCTGTCAGGCATTTGAGGAATAAATATTCAGGATAATTTCATATTTTGAAAAGTATGGAGTTAGGGTTCCAGACACAAAAACTAACTATTGGCCTATGTGATTAAATGTCACAACATCAGTAAAAGATCACCTGCTAGTGTTAGCCAAGAACATGAGTAGGACACTATTGTTTACATCTGGACACCCCAATTAGATAGAGAACCCTTCTTAAGGCCCAAATGCAGCTAGATCTGCAAAGAGCAATTGGTTTCTCATGGGAAATATCTAAATATCAAAATACATGATTTGGGTGGAGTTATTTCAATTGCAAAATTAATATATTGCTTTATTAGCCTTATTTTTATGTTTTCCTTTAAACAGTGTGCCCTACTGCAAATATAATTAGAAGTAATTTAAAATGTAAATAGCTTTGAAGTAATCTGTTTGTAAAATAGCTTTCACAAGAGCTTTTTTACTTATATATTAGCTTGTAAAATGTGAACCTTCAATTCAATAGAGAAATGACTTCCTTGTAAATGTTGATCCAGGACTCAACCTATTTTACCCACTCAGTATGGTTTGCCAAGGGTATCCCATGAGCTTATTTTGAGAAGCAATCAATCATAATCTAACAATTGATTAGCTTTCTGTGTTCTTCCCAAAGCAGACATATCACTCAGTAAGATTTTGTAATAACATTTTCATGAAGTCTTGATCTAACCAGGATTTGATGGATTTAAGAAGAAAAGCAGAATAACTTGTTGCCTACCTCAGAGTACAAAATAGACTGCAGGAAAAATACCAGAAATATAGGAAATTGAAGTCAGGAGGAGGCTCACTCACACTAGCCAAGAGAGCAAGCAGGGCAGTGACGAAACTGTCTTCCATAAGCAAGGTTGACCTAGGCTCGTCCTCTTCTTCTTATAAGAAATAAATTTGTTCTAGAACATCTCCACTCTCCAAACAGCAAATTTTTCTTTTTCTTTGTTCCTTAAGGGAACACATTTGGGGAATTATTCTATAGAAGAGGTCTGTGCTAGGTTGACAGTAGAGCAGTGAGGTTTATTTATTTATTTTTTTCTTGTACTTTAGTTATTTTCCAGGGCTGGCATACTTGCTTTCCTATGTCCTGTTCTTATTTAGAGGTAACAAGCTTGTGCTTTATTCTGTGCCTCAAAACTTGTGCTGCAATCATTTGTCACATTGTGATAGCAGAGGGATTGAAACCTAGAAGCTCTAAGATCCTGTAATTCATAGAAGGCTCAGCAGAATTTCAGGCTTGCTACCTGATGACTTAGAAGATGTTCCAGTCATGGGACATTATCTGTGGCTCAGAGGCTCCTACTGTGACAGTCATGATATAGCCTTTTCTAAATTTATTATAATACATTACTATTTCTATTTATTAATTGACCTCACATTACCAAAGACTTTTAAGATAATCTGATCTCCAAATAATTTTCATGAAGGAGCAGGCATTTTAAACTTGGGGTCAATAAACTCAGCAAATGTTCAGGATCTAAAACTGATTATCAGTATTAAACTGAAAAAAAAAAATCTTTAAACCTGTGGACACTTGTCTACAATATGAATAGAATCCTTATCTCATGGGTTGTGTGAAAATTAATTATGGGGCATGCAGTATCTGGAAGGAGTCTGTAGATGACATTTATAATTAAAATTAAGATCTCGTTATTCTTTTGGAAATCGTTGCCATTGTTGTCAATTGAAATATAAATGCAGGTTCAGTCAAGGAGCTAAGACACAATTCTCCTTCAGAATGAGCTTCATTAGGACAGGGACCCAGAGGAACAAGGCTAGACCTTCAGGCCGAGAGGAGAGCTTCATTGGAAGAGACAGAGAGACTCGCCGCGGAGTGGGGGGGCATTAAAAGAGTGAGGCACCATGTGCAGCCTAAAGTCCTTCGGGGAAAAGAGCCTTTTAATCTCCTGAACAAAGTGGGTTTCTGATTCATAGCTTTTCATAGGAAAGTGATAGGAAGTTGTACAGTATGTGACTTACTCTAGCCTAGCCTGAGTGCACAGGGCCATGGATGCAGTCACTAGAAAGGATCATGGACTTTTCCTGGTGATGGAAGGGGAAGAGTCTGGGCCTGCTTTTCCAACTGAGGCTTGCTTTTCTGGAAGCAGACTGAAGAGAGCCTATGCCCTAATTTCTCTCCAGCTGCAGTATCTAGTTTTAGAGTGACTTTGTCTTAAAGAAAAGGGATTTGTGATCTGGATATAGAGCTTTAGATTTACAGAAGACTGTGTGTTTTGTAATCTGACTTGGCTTTCTGGTTCTGTAAGTCATGGGACATAAATCAATGGGAAAACCTTTCCCAACTCAAACTTTGGTGACCCTGTTGTGAATGTATGCCATCTGAATCCAGGATATAATAGAGCACTGCTACTGTTTCTGGCTTTGAAAGAGCTGTCCTGAGCTGGCAAACTTGTTAATGTGAAGCCCCTATTCCAGAAGTTACTATGGTAGTGAAAATATGATTTATAATCAGAAAAAAATGTACTTGGAAATAAAGTAAACGTAAATGAATACTCCAAGAATTTTAAGAGCATGTTTGAAAACATTTAGTTCATAGAAACTTACACTGTCAAACCCTGAGCCTTAGCCAGTGAATACATAAGACAATCTTTTTTTTTTTTTTTAGTTTATTTTATATAACAAAGTCCATTTAAATGAAAACAAACATTTATACACAATATTTGGGAATTTGGGCATTGTTCTTTCCAAACTACTTCCTGCTGGTAAGGGCGCTGTCATGGGGAATTCGAAGAAGATTCAGAAATCCTGGCTGTAGTCTGTAAGGCTGTTTTGTCCAGCTGTTTTGAATGTAGGATCACCTCATACTCTGTTTCAGGTGGTCTGGCTTGATCAAACCACATTAGTCTGGAAAGAATCCACATCTTTTCATTTTCTGTGGAAACAAAAATAGAAATCCTTTTACCCAGTAACTTGTCCTTCAACTTAAATTTTGAAGTCAAAGCATTTTTTTTTAATTTAATTTATTATTTTACATGTCAATCCCAGTTCCCTCTCCCTCCCTCCCTTCCTCCCTCCCTCCCTCCTTCCCTCCCTTATACCCTCTCTGCCCTCTCACATGCACTCTAACCACCCTCCCCTCCCATCCCCGCACCCCAATTCCATAGGTAGGGGAATGCCATCCAGTTGGGGTCATATATATCTGACAGGTTATGTGAAGTAGGGAATAGGGCTTCTCTCCTGTCTCTTGATTAAGGCAGTTATCCCTCCATGGGGGATGTGTTCGCAAAGTCTTTTGTGCACCAGGGATACATCCTGGCTCCACTATCTGAGGTCCCTTAGACTGCTCAGTCCTTCTGACCTGAGTCAGTCCCATGCTGGCTTCCCAGCTATCAGTCTAGTGGTCGTAAGCTCCTCCTTGTTCAGGTAAGCTGTCTGTATGTGTTTCTGCTGCATGGTCTTGTCCTCTCCATCTGCATCTGAGTTCTAGTTCGACTCAGTGTTTATATATGGGTGTTTGATCCTGTTTCCAACAGGCATTAGTTGAGGGCTCCATGGACAAGTTAGTTGTTGATCTCACTCTCCGGGAAGGGCATTTATGATAGCCTTTCCACGGAAGCTCAAATTGTTAGTTGGGAACAGTCTTGTAGTTCTCTAGACCTTTCTTTGTGTTCAATTTTATCTTCAAACCAATATTGGCTCCCTCTTTTATGTTCTCTCTCTCTGTCTCTGTCTCTCTCTTTCCTGTTTTCTATTCTTAACCAGGCTCAATCTTCCTAGTCGCACATGTTTTCTGTTCCTCCCCCTCATTTTCTCCTACTTCTCTCTCCATTCACTGCCCCCCCCCACTTCCCCTGAGCTCTGGGGGACTCGTCCCTTCCCAGTTCTGTGAGGGACTTTATATGAATTTCTTAGAATACACCTTGTATCCTAGTTCCTCTGGTGGTGTGAATTATAGGCTGGTGATCCTTTGATCTAGGTCTAAAATCCATATATGAGTGAGTACATACTGTGTTCCTCTTTTTGTGACTGGGTTACCTCATTCAGGATGGTTTCTTCAAGTGCAATCCACTTGCCTGCGAATTTCAAGATACCATTATTTTTTTCTGCAGAGTAGTATTCCATTGTGTAGATGTGCCACATCTTCATTAACCATTCTTCAATTGAGGGGCATCTAGGTTGCTTCCAGGTTCTTGCTATTACAAATAGTGCTGCTATGAACATAGTTGAATAGATGTCTTTGTTGCATGGATGTTAATCCTTTGGGTATATGCCTAAGAGGGGGATTGCCGGGTCCTGTGGTAAACTAATTCCCATTTTCATGAAGAACCTCCATACTGATCTCCAAAATGGCTGTCTTGGTTACAACAAAGGTACAAATAACACACTGGTGTGGTATCAGGTTTTTATGTATTATCTAAGGAATTCTCCATAAAATATTTATTTGACACATGAGTGAGTAACTGTGCTGAAGAAAAGCTTGGCAGACATGACCTTAATTGAGCACTGAAAATAATAAGCATAATCAAAATAGGAACAAATACAATCTACAAGTGCTGAGACTCTCACACACAAAACCATCACTTCAGTAACTATTTTAAATACCAGAATGGAAGGTAGTTGGTAGAAGGCAAGGAAAGACCAAGAAAAAATAATCCTCTAGATAAAGGATACTACCTAGGCTTGACAACGAGATGAGATGTATAATCTTGACTTATATGCTTTGTAGGAAGCTTAACTAGTGGCAAAAATTAGATAGTGTTTAAGAGCTGATTAGATAGTATTAGTCACAGTTCTCATTCCAGGGACTCAACTTTTTGTGCTCACTATACAAGGGAGATTACTCCATCATGTAAGTCATGGTGGTGATAATTTGAAGCACCTACAATCAGGAGACAGCATGAAACTGCTGCTCAGCTTCCTTTGGTCTTTTAATTCCATTCCATTTAGGACACCAGCCTTTGGAATGGTGCAGCCCACATTCACAGTCGGTATTTGCTATGCTGTTAAACCTTTCTGGAAACACCCTCATAGACAACACTAAAGGTGAGTTTCCATGATGATGCTAGCTCTCATCAAACTGGACAAAGACTGAACAACAGAAGGCGATCCCTTTATTTACAACATCAATAAGGACATCAATAGCTATGTCCTTATTATGACAGTGTACAGTATCATTATATATTTCTCAAATATTTCAGAAAAAGGCAGTTATTAGTAATATTTTTTCAAACTTAATACTGCTTTATAATTACTTCAAATGTAAAAGGAGGAACAAGTGACATTGACCCAGCTCATCCCTCTCTGCATCTCTCTATCCATGTGTCCATCAAGCTGTCTCTGTGAAGAAGCAGAGTCTACAGGGTTTGGAGGACATGGAAGACATGCCTAGCTCTGTGTGTAAGATCTTCCATATTATTTCCTTCTGAAGCTCAGTGCTCTTTCCAATAAATCCTGGAAACTCTGCTTGTCTTAGGGAGGATAAATATCAGTCAAGGTGTAAGTTTCTCTGATCCAGTCTGCAGTGCTAAGAAAAGTCATTTGAAAAAATTGTCTGAGGAGTCCATAAATTTCACTAAAAAGAAATGTCGGTTTCTTTGATATTCTGTTATTTTTCTCTTGTGATATTTTAGTATTTATAAACCTAAGGGGTGTTTTGTTTTTGTTTGTTTGTTTTTTTTTTCTCCTGAAAATAGGTAGAAATGTGTGAACTACAGTTTCGTTAGTTTGCTTAAAGAACACAGGAGGTGATGAGTTAAAAAAAAATATGTTTCAGGCAGGAAACTTTCTTGGAGCCAAAACACAAATTTAGCATGTATGTGGTTCTGGGTTTATTCCTCTGCAGTGAAGCAGTGATCTTCTGTATCTATTAACATATTATATGACATTACATAATGCTATGTTTTACGCAGGAATGGATGATCTTTATAATTAGAGTATAATTTAGAATAACTCAACATTTCTTATTTGTGGATATGTCAACCCCTAATATGGTGTGTTGTTTTCTTATTGAAAATATGAGGCTGAAGTGTTAAGAGTAGTTTTTCCTGTGGGCCTGGTCCCACTGCCGTGCCAGCTCCAAATAACACACAGAGACACTGTATTAGATATAATTCTGTTGGCCTGTTCCTAATGTTTCTTATTGGCTAGTTCTATCTTAAATATTAACCCATTTCTACTAATCTAAGTTTCCATGTGGTCTCATCTTATCAGAGAGAGAGAGGCTGGAGTTTTACCCTGTAGGCCCTCCATCTTGAATCTCCTCTCTACTCCTTCCTCTCTCCTCCTAGTCTCCTAGTCCCGCCTATCTTGCTTTCCTATTGACCAACAGTGCTTTATTCATTAACCAATAAGAGAAACATATTTACAGAATGTCACATCTCACATCACTGAAGTCCTGCATGCCTTTATCAGAAATTGGTTCACTTTTCTTGATCTTTGATCTGTGACCCTGTTCTTAAACCCATGTAACATTTTTGTACAGTATTGCTGCACTCAGTTCTATCATTTGTTCTGATCAGGGGATGCAAACAAACACAGCTGAAAGAGAAGTTTGAAATTTTTCCTTCTTCCCACTACAAAGTAGTGCCCAGTTCAGCCTTGTCCCAGCAGGAGGAGATGAGAGAAGTGGAGAGCAACCAAGTTACCAACCATGGTTGTTAAAGTAAGGTGATACCGAGCAAACCTTGAGATGGAGAGTTAGATACAGGGCTGAACCCAGGACAATGAAAGACTGGCTGATTTCATAAGCAGTTGTTGTTCCTAGTCTACAGAATGCATGACTTTCAGTAAGGGATACCCTTACATTGCGAAGTAATGGGAAATCATCCATGAAAATAACACTGGAGTTTTCAAAACAGTATTTCAACCTTTCTCTTCTTCCATTTTCAATATTCCCTTAGATTCTCTTGTTCACAGAAGAGCACCACATTACCTCTTCTGAAAGAACAGACTTAGAAAATAAAATAGAAAATACTACAAAATTGAAGTATTGACTTCACTTAAACTCCCCACACTTCACATATCTCTGGGGTTTGGTATGGAAATACAGAGTCAGACACATGCCCCAGGCTGCTCTTTGTATGTGAAAACTTTTCAACAATTTCAGCAGTGTTGACTAGCTGTAGGAGCTAAGATGACTTTCATTTGGATGTAAGAAGAGATCCAATTGAAAAAATGGCAGTCATACACTACAATTAATTATCTTGTTGCTCTTGCCTTTAATAACATGCATTTTAGCATTTCTTAAGCAACTGACGTTACAAAAAATTGATTATTTTTTAAAATCTTCCTTCTAAATTTTTGAGGTAATCTTGCCAAAAACATTTCTTCATCCATTTCCCTGGATGCTTTGGGCAGTGCTATCGTCTGGCAGAAAAATGAATGTGTTTTTTCTAGAGCATAAAATGTAACATTAACTTTTAAACCATCTCCTCAGTAATGGATTTCAAATGGGCATGTTGCAAGGTGAATCAGCAATGCTGTAGTCCTCCTTTTGGAAGCAAAGAAATCTTGTTTAAAGAGAACAGAAATTGGAGCTCATATGCAGGCCAGGTTCCAATTTTTGGCAACTGTGTTTAGAGGAAAAAAATGAAACATGACTGAACTTTCATAGATTTCTTTACTTACCTAACCTTGATTAACACTCACATTAAAGAATAAGCAGCTTATATAGAAAATAAAAAGTGTGTGTGTTTGTGCGCGTGTGTACTCTTATACACTGGTACTCCTGTGGTGGTCAGAGGTCCATCTTGAACATCATCTGATATTTTATCCATCTTATACTTTTGGAAAAGGGTCTCTCATCGAATGAAGAGCTCCCTTATTGGCTGAGGACTAGCTAGCAAACCCCAAGGATTCTTGTGTCCCTGCCTGCCATCCATAGGGTTTATAGATTCATATTGTCACATCTGAGCTAGCCTCCACTCCTTCAAGAAAATTTATTTAAAAGAACAAATCCTATAGTAAGCATGGTAAAATTTAAAGCGAAAAAACTCGAAAATCTAAGAAGTGGGATGTCTTTGCTTGGCACAGTTATCCACAAACTATCGAATGCTTCTGTGGTATTCTATTTACTTAACTATTGCCTGTTTTTTTTTTTTTTTTTTTTTTTTTTTTTTAATGTATTGGTAGAGGAAAATACCTGTGTGGTACATATTGAGAGGAAAAATATAGAGAGAACAGTATTTATAATCTTATCTTGTGATGATATAGTCCCAGGATTCTAATTATCCTTGTCTGAAGTTATGAAGATGTGTTTGGAAGTGAATCTTTATCACATGAAAGCATTCACCGGTCCACTAAGTACTTGTATAATTGGCCTCCACTCAATCATCCATTTCCATTTAAGTTTTCCACTCATCCATCATGTCTATGTGAATCATCTCTAATTGATTTCCAAATGTCGCATCTGGCAATACACTATAAATACTAAGCTAATCAATCACAAAGCAGAATTGCAAATCTCGCATCACTGTGTGAAGTAGTTCATGCATCCTTGATAGTGATATTGAAAAATTACTGAAACCTTATACAGAGATGTTGCCAATAACATATTTGAAAAAAGAGAGAGAAGCAAACAAGAATGAGAGGAAAGGGGATAGAGAGAGAGAGAGAGAGAGAGAGAGAGAGAGAGAGAGAGAGAGAGAGGAGAGGCAATGTGGTGAGTAATGAAGCACTAAACCTGTCAAAAATTTAGCTAAGTCTCTGGAATATTTTAATACAAAACTATTTGTATTTATTTTCTAAATAGGCATATTTATGATTAAGCTAAACAATGTGAGTATTAAATGAAGTTCACAGATGCTGTAAGTTATAAGATATGCAGTGAACATGCAGATATTCTGGCATGTGATACATACTGCATTATAAATATCTAAATTTTTCCAATTCTTAACAAGCATATTAAAGTGTATTTTCATATTGAGTTTTGGTTTTTTAGTTCTATTCTTTTTCTTTACAGTGAAATAGTGAACATTGACTGTATTTAATTTGTGTCCTAATGTGGTTTTCCTTCAGATAGAAGTCTTCTAGTTGTATGTGTGTACCTGTAAACCTACATATGTATGCATTTCCAGTTTTCCAAAGGAGACAAAATCTGTAGACTTTCTAGAGATTTCCTAACTCTAATCAGGTGCAGCCAGCCTGTCCTTCCTTAGCATTACCTTGGTAATTCAAGTTAATTATACTGAGATACAGAGCCATGATTGCTGTTCAGAAGCACCTAGAAGTTCTAGATACTAGAGCCTAAATATGTAGAGGTAGGGAAAGAATAGATGTATCTGAGAGAATTGGTGGAGCTGCGCTCTGAATGAATATTTAGTGATAGTCAATGATTAAATTGTTTTACTAAATGAAGGACCAATTGAGTTACTTGGTTGTGAAATGAACACAGACAGAAAAACGGATGAGAGGATAATTTAATAATTATGTGACAGAAACAGTTATCACCTGGTATTTCTGCCATTGAGGGAAACCTTACTCTTTAAAACATATAAATATAAAGCTCTCATGTTTATGTATTTAATTATATATTTAAAAATATGTATATACTAATTCTACAGAGTACCAAGTTCTCACTTTTCTTTGATGAATACAAATAATTATATCCATTTGGGAACATCTTAAAGGAAGAGCATTGAAGAGACTTGTAAGATGATTATAAATTTTTATCAAACTTGGACTGTTGACTATTGCAGTCAATGTTAAGATGCTGCAAAGTCTAAGCCAAAGGTTCTTCTTTTCTGTGTTAGCTTTGGGGTGTTCAATGTAATTGATCACAATAATCAATTAATCTCTCACATTGATACTTATTTTTCTGAATAATTGTGCCCTTGTTACTTGTTGATTAGATGGGGGGAAAAGCAGCATCACAAATAATACTCCCATGACATAGGGCCAGTCTGAAAAATTCTAGAACTTGCACAGCAGAGGACAGAGACCAAGGTAGGTGGGTACTCAAGAGACACTTTAGTCAGGCACGATCAGACATGCTCATGAGCAGAGCCGTAGCCATTTGTAGTACCCAGACATATATCCAAGGGAATGATGCAAATGTATCCTGTGTACATAATGACAGATGGGAGGAAGGAAAATATATCTTTGGATCCAAACTATAGACTACAGGGAGAAACAGATGGCCAGCATCGGGTGCACAGTCAGCACTATGGCAGCCATGATGGAACAGAGTAGGCAAAGGTCAAGCAATACCCTATCACTAGGGTCCCTGGAAACCACAGTGGAATAAACTCTGACTCAAAATTGAACCATCCTGGTCTAAAATCTTCATTGTGACATTTACTAATAATATGTCTGGAATAAGATACATTACTTCCTCCTCTACGAAATTAATGTCAGTTCTTAATGAATATTAATGAAGGAATGTATGCAAAGTATACAATATAGAAATTTATGGATGGATTACAATGTTGTCTTAATCTCCTTAAATTCCTTCTTTCGCTTGCTTTGAAGCAGAAAATACAGTTGATTTTGACCCACAGAGTGGAACATACCACATTGTTTCAAAAGATCTGAAGTTCAGACTAGGGAGGTGAGAGATGTGGAGGTTGGAAAGCCAGTCCAAACAGTTACTCTGCACTGGCAGATTGATTTTCTGAAGAGAAAGATTTTAATTGAATTCCCTTTGCACCTGTTCCTCCACCCAGGCTCCTGTTACATGGAACTCTGAAATAGCTCTTATCACCATTTGTTACAAAGCTGATACAGAAAAATGGATTATAACTCCAGAGAAATTACATAAACTAATTCCTTAAGTTTTCAGAATTATTCAGAGTCCAGAAGGGAGATCTCACATGCTTCCCTGTTTTCTTGTCAGTGTTGCACAATTAGGTTTCTGGTACAAAGTACACATATAGACATCAGGGGTTGTCAATGAGGTGATGCTTGGGTGGCAATAGTGAGGATGCACCATTTCTACAGTCTTATCTTTGAATGTAGGCATAGCGTTTGGATATGAAATACATTTCCTTCATCATCAAGTAGACATCTAAGTGTCTGGGTAGAAACAGTCAGGTATGATGGGAATGACACACAGGAAAAGACATAGGACACTCTTGCTGGCAGCAACAGATCATGGCTTGTCATAACTAAGGGAATTTCCAAAGAGATGACCAGAGTGCATATGATACATAGAATACATTGTGACCAAGGAATTTCCTTTAATTTGTTTCTTGATGTAGGGAACTCTCATGGTGCTGCATTTATAAATTTCTGAAAATATTCTGCATGCCTTAGAAAGTTTGGGGAAACAAGAAGCAAGAAGATAATTGGCATTGATAAATATTTATTATTTGCTTGTTTTCCTTTGTGAATACTTTATAAAGACTAATTTTCAAAATGTCTGAGGAAACCTAGGTGAAAGTCTAAAATGTTGGAATAGTCATAAAGGTTTTGCCTGCATCGCCCTGGAGATGGTTCAGTAACTGTGTTCCTTCTATCTTTGTTCCCCTTGCAGCTACCTGGCTACTCTCTTCTACTTTCTCCTTAGGCCTGATCCCTTCATTTAGGTCAAGCTAGGGAAATAAGAAAGGGAGCTCTCTAACTTAATTCTGAGTCTCCAGAGTCCCTTACTTGTGATACTAGATAACCCATTGGACTGTCCTGTTCATTGCTTACACAGCACATATAATAAATATGAAAAGGTGCCAGTCAAAAAGCTAAGTGCATCCATTAACAGTTCCATCCATATTCTGTCTGCCATTTCCATTAGCAAGAGATTGGATGGGTAAGTCTTGAAGATGTTAATATTATATTTCAGAAATCTGAATCCTAGCCACATTTACTTTGTTCACATACTGCAGAAATACAGAATTCTATGCTCATGCTCAGAGCTCATTAGTATTTGAAAATTATGTTTCATACCAAGTTTACACTACTCTGTAGTCTTCCTTTCCCTTTAAACTTTTTGAAAATTGTTATAAGTTGCTCCTTAAAACATTAAAATCTGATCTCTTTAATGATTTATTAAATACACCATGATATGATAACTGCCTCAGACAACACAAAGTCAAATGTTCTGTTACATATGTATTGTTTAAATCATGAACTGAGCTGAATGCAAGCAGAGTCCCATGTGGTAAAAATACAGAATCAGCAGTTGTTGGAATGTAGAGATAAAAGTAGATGTCTTAGACTATTTACTAGAGGGAAAATGGCTTAAAATATAATTTTCGGTAAAGAAACACAAATCTTGCAAAAGTAAAACTGCATTCTCAAGTACTATTTTTACCATTAGTTACAGACATTTCTTTCTTTCTTTCTTTCTTTTTTTTTTAAGCATTTGTGGATAAGAAGTAGCTTACAAAAGCTTTCTCTGTGTGTGTATTATGGCAGGAGGTAAAGAATATAAATCCTCCCAAAGAATGCCTAGGACTGCTAGCATAGGTGTTAAGTGAAAGGAAGGGACCTTAATAGTAATAGGGACTTTTAGTTAACAGCAATTTTTCTGTGATTTTTTTTCCTGCATTGGCTACATAAGGGACTAGATAATAACAGTAAAGATACCAAGATTTCCTGCTCTTACTTTTATTTAATAACTGTGGAATTTATTTATTAAGAGCCACATTAAATATGCAAAACTCAACAAAGTATTTCAAGGCAAATATTTACATAATCTCTGTATTGGTACCATAAATCCCTTTCCTGTGGACTTTATCCCAAATAAATGCCTCTTACCTGTCACAAACTGTATACAAAATGTTTTTCATGAAAATAAACACACAAACCTATGATAAAGTTTTATTTGGAAATTAGGGATAGAATAATATTAACAATATAAGATAAAAATGGGATAGAATTTGATATAATCCATGTGGGATCAACTATTCCTCATCCTTCCTCCCTCAAAATGTCTTATTTTTCTGTATTGATTATTCTTGGTATAATAATGAGAGATAACATAATGTTTTTATTTTGATGAGATTAAGTGAATGGCATAGGAAGTGTGTTGTATCATCAATCTGCACTGTAAGTGAATACTGGTACTGATTTGACAATTTTGACAGGTGACTCTCAAGTGGGTAGTACATAAAACACTGAACAATATCATAATTTTTGTCTTGAACAGGATGGATCTATATGGTATGATATTTCATGATATTATACAGGATGACATACAAATTAAAACCTGTGAATGATTTTATACCTATTATTTCATAACTTTGAACAGTGTTTGACTGAAAGTAACTGAAACTGTGGGAAATGAGGCATAGGTAAGGAGGGAAGAATATAACACAAACACAAGTCTTGATGCCGATGATCTAAACTAATGTTGTGATTACTGATAGAAATGGGGTATTTGGTCAGTGTAGAATCTATTCTTGACACAAAGCCAGGAAGTGAATCTGATTCAAACTAGAAGCAAACACTCATGTATGTGTGCATATATGTATGTATACTATATGAGTGTTTTAGTGTGTGATTTTGAGCAAAGCGAACAGTTCAGTTTTGCAACATACAATAGCATACAACAAATGTAGCAAATCCAAAGATTTAGTTAAACTATTTTAAACGAAATTTAATATATGTATATGTATGTTTGTATCATACTATTTTCGTATATGATTTTCTCTTCAGGTTAATATCTTAATTATATGTTCTATACCTGTTCATATTTTCTTCTTTTCTAAGGAAATATATAACTAGAGGATAACTAGTGAAACGCCTTTTCTAGCACCAATTTATATTTTCTAATAAGAGGGGTATTGTTTACAAAATCCATATAGCTAACTTGGATCATTTCATATCTTTCCATAAATGTCCTCATTCCTTTAAAGATGTAGTACTTCCATGTCTCCCCTGTGCTTCTGAGATGCTGACCTTTTTACATAAAGTAAGAGTTTTCTGAGGAATGCTGAATTCAGTTATCTGTTATTTAGCTATTTAGCTATTTTTAGTGGGGTCAGGAGAAAAATGCTCAGTGTGTAAGATGTTTGGAAGAGAAGGGCATGAACAGCAGAACTGAAGAATCTATGGGAGCATCTTTAGTACTAATCTGGATCTGTTGCTTGGAATACCTCAGATAACAACTCACCGAAGTCTGGATGAAAGCAAGTTATTTAAACAGTTTCTCATTAAATGCTTGAAGTACCAAATTTTCTTTACAGCTATTTACTTCTAATATCCAAATAAGTCATCCTTCCATCCTTCCATCTGTCTCACATGCTGATTTTTAAGCTTGTACACCTGCAATAAATATTTTGTTTGTTTATCTGCAAGATTTAATTAATGTGTCTAAAAAAGCATTAGCTCATGAGAGTTATGATATTTTAATTTAATGCAAATGTACAGATTTAATTGCTATATATAGCAACATACTGCATTTCAAATTTTTCGGGATCAGGGATCAACTATTCACCATGGATACATTTTACAGGGTGGTGAAAGACTGAGTTTGCAAGATCATATACCAAAGACCTATACAGTTTGCTATAGAATTTAAATATTAGTTATTTACCTATTTTGTGTATTTGTATTGTTTGTGTTCCAGGGAATACATGTGGAAGTCAGAGGACCATTTTTGAGGGTTATTACTTTCTGCTACTTACCCAAGGGGCATAACTCAAGTCATCAAGTTTGGTAGCAAGTGCCCTCACCAACTGATTCATTTCAATGACCCTAGAATTTAAGTTTTGAGCCAATATGAATTAGCATTTTAAAAAAAATGAAAGAGAACATTTTATAGTAATTCTTTTCATCCTCCAGATTTTACATTTTTTCCTGTCCCTTATTCTACAATGCTCCCAGCATCCTTGGTGAGGAAAACTGAAGTCAAAATCTCATTTAGGGCTGAGCACTTACAGTCACTTATTCTTAGCACATTGATTGGTTACAGGTCTCTGCATTCGGTGCTACCTTTATGATCAGTGTTGAGCATATCAAAAATCTATACATATACACATGTACACAAAATCCTTGGAAGGTAATTTGATATCATAACAATTTAATAAAAAAACAATAGTAGGCTATACCCAAGAGTCTATAACTTTCCTTGATATAAGTTTTGATAAGTTTTTATCATACTAGGTGTGCATTCCTTTCTCTGGAACATGTTCTAAATCTGACCAGAAAGCATGTTCTCTGGAACATGTCATAAATCTAACCAGAAAGCATTTGATGGTCCCTAAATCAGTCATGACACTATTACACTAGAGGTACATCGTGCTGGACAGGTATTTATTGTAGAGTTTATGATACGGCCCTGGGTAAGTCTTTTCTCCCCCATCTGTCTGCATAGCACTGCCTTGAGCTATGAGAGCTAGTAAAGTTTCTTGGTGATTTTGGGCGTGATTTCTCTGTATCCTAGAATTACATTATGTTGTGTCTCAGACAATTAGCTCTTACCATTTACTAACAGTGTACAACCACAGGCCCCAACATTTCTAGTTTTAAAAATGAAGAAGTAGATGGAGAGGTGTCTCAATGGGTAAGAGCAACTTCTACTCTTCCAGGGGACACAGGTTCAGTTCCAGTCTATAACTCCAGTTTGAGGTTATCAAGTGCCATTTTCTGGCCTCTGAGGGCCAGAATGCACATGTCTCCATACATGCATGGAGACAAAATACTCAGACACACACAAATCATAGAATAGTATTTTTAAAGAAGAAAATTCCAGCTGCTTCCATTTTCCCCAGCTCCTACTTTTCCTTGACTGATACATCTTTTGAGAATAAATTATATATTTTAACTAATCTTTTCTACTCTCGTTCTTTAATATTTGTACTTGTAAATTCATCCAAAGCATTGCATAACACTACTATAATCCAGGTCACTAAGTTATACTGACCTCTCAGTTCTTTGACACAATTGATGGTGTTCTACTGTTTCAAGTATTTGCTGGGTTTTCTTTATGTCAGATTTTTCTGTATTCATTTATCTCACATGGTTTTATAGTCAAAGTTGTAATATATTTCCCTTCTGTTCTTAAATACTTCCATATTCGTCAGGACTCTTCTGTGACTTTTTTTTTCTTTCCCAGGAACTCAAATTAGAATCTTAGATAGGGTGATGCTTCTTTTGTGGGAATTCTCCACAGAAACTTAAACCATTCTAGGTATTCCCTCTGTATCTAGCAATAAAGTAGAAACACAAATCTAACTACCGATTGAAAGAACCAATAAATACAGTGCCAGGCCATAACCAGTGATGGGAGATGCTAGATACACTGTGAGCAGGCCATAAAAATTATCCCTATGCCAGGGATCTTAGCTTTGCCCTTTCTGATTTCTCTGTTGAAACTATGCTTGTTTGTTACTGTTTTCATTCATTATTCATCAGTGAGGTTGAATTGAGGACAAAAAAAGCACTAATAGTCAATCTTTCAACACAAGTTCCTGTGCCTAGGCCTTTAACATATGAACTCATTTAGCATTCACAATGACTCCATTTTATAGATGAGCTTGAAGCCCTAATATGACAAAGCTAACTTCTCTGATATCAAAATCTGGTCAGTTTCAGTGCCAGCTTTGAGTGTTGGAAGGCTGGCTTCCTGCAGCTGGATGTATAGGAAGTAGTGAGCTGACTAACGTGATGTAGGTTTTGGGGAGCAAACTTCCTCTGGAAGAGCAGCAAGCAGCCTAAATCTCTAAGCCATCTCTCCAGCCCCACCTATGAAAAACAGACAACTGCAACATTTAGAACAACTAAGAGGAAAGTGGAAATAGGGAGAGATGCATCTTAAGACTCATGATCAGCCTTGCAGATTTCAATAGAAGGGCAATGGGGTGGAGCATCATACTAAGAATTTTATCATGCAGCAAAATTATGTGACGGGAATGCATTATTTGAAACTCTCTTCTTGCTTTCCCTTAAGGTAAAGTTTAAATCATGAACTTAAATCTAGATATACCTTCTTATATTTATTAGCTTTATGACTTTGAGCCTTAGTTTCCACATGTATAGAATGAAGTTATTCTTTTCCTTTCTTATGAGACATATAAAATAATTAAATAACAATAGATATGTAAGTGATTATTACATAGTAAATAAATCTCCAAGTAACTGTTCGTAGTAAAATCATGCATCATTACCTGTATCTTGCTCATCCCCTAATATTAAAAACATATATGTACACAGTCATGCTAATGAGACATGTGTTCCTCATTTTGATAATAGAAAAACAAGAGATTAGACCCAAAGAATTCATTTCTGTTCTGCTAACAACTGATGGGATTGTACAACATTTGATTTTGGGTTAAAGGCCTCTGTTTTAGCTTCATAGCTTGCTGTAAACACTGAATTCTAAGCACAATGATATCAATGTTTCTGACAAAAAGAATTTGTGGAAAAGTAGTTGTAAACTAGGAAGTTTTGATAATTAAAATTTTTGAAATATAATTGGTAACTATACTCTTCAGATAATGATGTTTTTGTAAGAGAAGATAATTTTATTAGTCAAGGTAAGTGATGTGCAGCTGTAACAAGTAAGAGGATCTAATGGCTTTAAGTAATTATAAAACTTCTTCAATCACATGATGGTTTACTATATGTTGGGGAGCTCTTCTGAGGTGCTGCCACTGGGGTGAATAAAGTCGCTTGTTCTTCTCTCTTATGATTCTGCAATGTTGGGATTCTGTCTTCTTCTTGCAAGAATGAGGAACAAAATAGGTGGATGCAGGTCCTGACTTTTATTCCTTCATTCTCAGCAGTGCATTTGCTCTTCAGTGGCCAGAGCTTCATTACTTGTTCATCTAAGCCTCATCTATGCAAGACCTTCATCCTATACTCATAGTTTCTCACGTATGCCAAACCTTCATCACTTATTCATAAGTACATCACATATGAAAGACCTTTCTCACGTGCTCAGGTATACAAGGCCTCAAGACCTTTGTCACATGTTCTTACATACCTCATGTGCACTAGATATTCTTCACATGCTCATGGTATCCTCATGTTCACTAGACCTTCATCTCATGTCCACAGGTACCTTCATCACATGGTCATAAGTATATCATATACACCAGAACATAACAAAATGGTTAGGATATATATATATCATGTATATATTAGTACCTCTTCATATGTTTATGTGTACCTCATATATACTGACTGGCCCTTCATTACATACTCACATACATCTCATGGACACTCGATATTCATCGCATAGTCCTACATATTTCACATAATGATACTTTTATACTGTATATACATTAGACCTTCATCAAATGTTTATATGTATGCTACATATACTACAAATTCATAACATGGTTTTGTATATGAAATGTGGTGTGTGTGTATATATATATATGTGTGTGTGTATATATACATATATATTATATGTTATATGTACCTTCAACAATGCTCTTATATACTTAAAATATACCAGATTTTCACCACATGCTCACATATACTTTAGACCATCAGACCCTTCATATATAGTAGCCCTTCATCACATGTTCATACTTGCTTTGTGTATAGCTACATATTTCCTCCTCTTCAGAGTGACATATAAGCTTCCTATACACTCATAAATGTCAAAATAAAGCAAGCTATTTAAAATAAGGAAAATGTGAATACACATATATGTAACAAACCAGCAACATCTTGTAAAGATTGGAACTTGACATTAACATCCACACACAGTTTTAAAATTCCAAAGAAATTATGATGAAGAAACAGATACCACTGAAACTTTAACATTCTGAAAAATGACATTTCCCATTCATTTTTAAACTTTAAAACTTTAGAAAGGAACACAGTGGTTTACACACAACTGTGGACTATTGTCAGCAAACTTTCCATTTAGGATTTCACTAGGAATTATTAAAGAAAATGTGTCCTCGTAAATTCAAGTGGAACATAATTTACTTAGTCAATAGTCTAGTTTGCTCTGCATGAAAAACTATTGTCTAGGTGATTTTATTGTGTTTAGTCACCCATGTGATATGGCTACTTCTAACTCTGCTACCAATCTGTACTGGGAGACATTGTTCAAGTTGTGATTGTACTAACATTCTTTTTCTGCCTCATCTCATAGTTATGACAGCTTCAGTATTTATATATAAAATATTTGGTAGCTGGGGTGTTTGCAAGTCTCTTTGTTATATTGATGCATTTTAATGGAGGTCATACAACATAATAATACTTAATTAACTGTTTTCACAGATGACTGATATTAAATAAGGTATAATTTGCTTCTACTCTTCTAAAAGCTTAATAAATAAGGTTTCTTTTAAGAGAAAAGTTGTTCTTTCACTTGATTTTACTCAGGTATGTAGTAAGATTTTAATATATGTGATAATGAGTTAGAGCCCACTAATCATTTTTCCACGTGTATTCATCATTTGGAAAAACAGTCAGTTGATGGTACTTAATCCTTTCAATCAGAAATTCATTTGCAGCAAAAAAAAAAATGTGTTTGTGAATCTTTAAGTTGAAGACATCAGTGATATTATTTTGCATAATTAAATTGCCTGTTGCTTCATCTTCTGTATTTCTTTATAAGGAACTTTTCACAAATTAATTAAAACTTAAATTTTGTAGTCTATTTGAATTCAAATTGTGCATCAGTTTTTCTGCATTGACAAGGGCATGGGTAATAAAAACAAGAAAGAGCTTGTAGAGTGAGTGACCTCAAGTTTTGCAAGCTCATTAAATAGGGGAGCTATTTACTAGCTGGCATCCAGTCTGTCCTCTTTGAGGAGCAGGAGGATCAACTCTCAGAAGCAGACTTTCTCAGCATCATTCTGTTCTATGTTTCAGTCAAGGAAAGAGAATTGTTTCCTCAGCCTGCTTGTTTTTTGTCTTAAGTGAAGAGAAATGGAAATTCTTTATCTGTAGCTCACCTAACTTATTGCTATTAAGCGTCTGTCAGGATCTAGAGAGAGTGCATTATTTTCCACAGTAGGATATCGTGGTACAAAATGTGACTGAGCATATTCTGGCACCTCATAGTTATTACCGCTCAAGGTAAAAAGCATGTGAATGAATTCCTTGCAGTAAGATGACTTTCACTGAGCACTTCCTACCTTCACAGCTCAGTAGGAGTATGCTGGTAAAACAGAAAGAATGCAAGACAAAAGTCACTTTCCCAATTCGTAACTTCTCTCCTGATTCCTGGTGCAGTACTCAGTGATTCCATGGCACAAGCTTCTTCATAAAATGCTGAGATAAAGAAGATGGAAAATTCCATTCAATGTGGTTCTGTGGTTGCTTTTATCATGCCCATCCTTTTTACTTGAGTTCTGTGAGGTCATACTCAGGTCCTCATTCTTACAAGACAAGCCTATTACCAACTGGGCTTCTCTAGGACCTGACTTTTGTTTTGTGATGCAACTTTTGGTCTCAGAAGATCAGATAGCCTGGAATGCAGCATGTCCTTCATCTCAAGACACTGGGAAAACCCTTGGATACACTCCCTTCAGGCATATTAATGATGACTTTGCAATTCTCTCTTCTTCTAGGCCTGGAATTCCAAAGGAAGTCTGTTGTGGTATCCTAGGTAATAAAGACTCCAGACAAAGAGGGCCAGGACAAAACAAATGAAGAAATAACATAAAAATGAAAATCACCATGTGGATTTTAGAAGTATAGCTTCGTGAGCAGAATCTGGGATTGAATTTCTTTACTCTGCTCTTGTTATTGTTAGCCAAAGGGAGCATTGAAAATTTTTGTTAGGTGGTACCTTTGTTTCTTACTTTACAAAATGAGTTTCTACTAATTAGGCTTATTGTGATAAATAACATTGATATTTGAAAAATTACTTTTATTATCAATGGTATTCAGTAAGCACTTGATAAATATTCACAATTACTCCTAGTTGAATGACCTGGCTTTTAATTTGAGGAAACAATGACAACCACAGCTCTTATCAGATATTTTTTTTCCTTTTATTTCTGCTTGTCAAGCATGCAAATATATTTATATTTTCAATGAATGAAAATAATTTAATTTTATTTTAAGATATGAAGATGTATGGTTTGAATATGACAATTCTTTTCTGAAAGGCAGGAAGATCTTTGTTTATGATGGACCATACAATAGCTTATACATATGTTAGGTGTTAGACTACCAAGAAGCAATGGCTTACCTTTTACTCTTTAAAAGTCCTGTGAAATAAAAGCATACAGGATGACAGCTTCTGGAAACAGTCATATAAGGAAATCTCAAGGGGCTTTTGAGATGAATTAGTGGATAACGAATAAGCATAGAGACCTGAGTTTACATCTGAAAATCCATGTAAAGAAAAATCAGGGAGTACCAACACATGAAGAGCTAAAGTAGGCAAATCCTGGAAAATGTTTGCACAGTCTAGATAATCAGAAAGCAGTGGGTTCGATGAAGGATTAAGTCTTAAAAGATGAGTAAGTTGATCACTCACTCTCTTGTGTGAAGGTCATAGGTTCAGTAGTATATGGGAAGCACAAACTTAACTTCATATATTTAAAAAATAAGAAAACAAAGAGCTGGATTGGTAGGGAAGGGGGAATGGATCTGGAGGGAATAGAGGAAGTAGTGGGACATGATCAAATGCATTGTATGGTGCAGGAAAGGACTTTGGGAGCACATTCCTCATGGAGGGATGCTCCCTTAGCCTAGAGACAGGAGGGAGGGCCTGGTCACTATTCCAAATGACTTGACAGACTTTGATGATCCCTGCTGGAAGACATCACCCTCCCTGTAGAGTAAGTGGGGGGTGGATGGGATGGGAGGAAGATAGGGGGCATGGGAGGAAGGGAGAGGGAACTGGGATCGATATGTAAAATAAGAAAAAATATATATATATAATCTCAAAGAACTAATTTTCTTCGAATATTCAACACTTTTATTAAATTATTTTTTTTTATTTTACATATCGATCCCAGTTCCTTCTCCTCCTCATCCTCCCATGCCTCCCGACCCCAGTCATCCCATCCCATTTCCCACCTACTTCACAGGGAGGGTGAGGACTTCCAGGAGAAACCATCAAAATCTGCCAAGTCATTTGGAGTAGGGCCTAGGCCCTCCCTCCTCTCTCTAGGTTAAGGGAGAATCCTTCTATGGGGAATGTGCTCCCAAAGTCCTTTTGTGCACCAGGGACACATCCTGGTTCCACTGTCAGAGGTTCCATAGACTGCCCAGGCCCTCCAACTGAGACCGACGTTCAGGGGGTCTGGATTGGTCCAATGCTGTTTTCCCAGATATCAGTCTGGTATCCATGAGTTCCCCCTTTTTTTCAGGTAAGCTGTCTTTGTGGGTCTCTGCACATTTCTCTAGAGTCAGTTTTCTCTTCAAACCTATAGTGGCTCCCTCTATTAAAGTGTGTGTTTCCTAAGCTATTGCCTAAGAAACACAAACATGAAACTCAGTGCCCATGTGGAGTTTATTGAGAGAGGGGAGAAAAAGGGGGGTAGCTGAAAAACTGAAAGCAGGGGAGAGAGAGAGAGAGAGAGAGAGAGAGAGAGAGAGAGAGAGAGAGAGAGAGAGAGAGAGAGAACAGAAAGAACAAGAGAGGGCACCACAAGAGAGGGTGGCGCGCTTGGGGCACTTGCTTAAAAAGGGGGCTTGTGCAAGCATAATTGAGTCCTCTGGCAGCCAGGTAAAGTTTGAGGTAGCTCTGACATGGCCATGAGCATCTTGCCCATCGTTGGGGGCGGGATCAGCAGGCTGCTAGTTCCTAACAGTGTCTCTTTTATTTCTCTTATCTATTTGTCCCAGAACTCATTCTTCATGGCCCCTCATGTTCTGCTCTTCCCTCTCTACCCTTCTCTTTCTTCCAACTCTCTCTCCACTCACTGACCAGCCCCCTGCTCCCAATATGCTCAGGAGATCTTGTCCCTTTCCCCCTTTTTGGGGGGACCTTGTATGATTCTCTTAGGGTCCTCCTTGTATCCTAGCTTCAAAGAAGTAATTTTAAAATGAGGAAAAAGAAACAAAGTAGAGAGCAATACACAAAGACATGAGATGTTAATCTCCAGGTTCTACTCACGTATGCTCAGGCACTTGGTTACCACCATACACACGTTCACCTTTCTTTCTCTCAAACATTCAATGGGATTATAATGTTTCAAATTATTCATTGAGACATTGAATAAAAAACACAACATTTGAAAGGCATGCTTTTTATCCTCCAATATCTGATGAACTTAGAATTTGAAAGCAAAGACATGTAGGACACAGTCACATGAATGTTGCACTTGTTCCATTATGATGTGCTGTGTTGATTGTATCATCTAGTTTCGACTGATGCATTAACTTCCTTGGTGGTAGATATTAAATCAATAAAATGAAGACCTCTCTAAAGAGGAAGAAAAAAATCTTGTCTCAAACATAATAGGTTTTGTTAGTAGGAGGCTGTTTAGGTCGATATAAGATAATCACTCATGATGGTGTTTGGCTGTGCTGTGATAACAATAAATTCCAATGTTTTTGTAGTCTTGCAGAAAGAGAATTTGTTTTTGATCACACACAGTTGCTGTGAGTTCAGCAACCCTTTCTCAAAACATCCTGCAAGCAATTCCTGTAGGAGTCATGCTGCTGCTGTCTTTGTTCCCTCTCACCCACCACCTCCGTGATCACCTTTAACAAAGGAAAAACCCACTCCGATTTAAAGTCCCACCATAGAAAGGATGAGCTGATACCTAGAGCATTTACTATTTACTCTTGTGTTTCCATCCTAAGATGCCTGAAATATTGTCTTGCTATCATACAGAAAACACATAACATTCTCTCAGTAACTGAGGAGAAGGTTTGTCAGTCCCTGGGACTGTCTTAAATCTATCATCTGAAATTCCAATAATTAATAGTTGTAGTTAGGAAGCTTACCAACTAATCTTTATCTAAACAATGCTTTCAAGAGGATGTCTGAATTGAAAAAAAATGTTTACTAAGTGCAGTAAAACTTGTTCTTTTGGGGGCACAAACAATGTGTGGCATCTTCTAAATATCCATTGCCACATGTGGATAATCAAGCTGGCCTTCTCCAATAAATCTCCTCACTGGAGACAGGTAGATACACTTGACATTTATGGTGCCTGTTCAAAGGCATCACTAATAACTCAGCAAGGGAGATACTATGTTAAGACAAATAAATTCAAATCAATATTTATGCATGGTAATTTTCTTCATAAGAAGTATCCCAACCTCTTCCCTGTCATCTCTGGAATCTGTTTTCCCTGTCATCTTTATAGAATCATTTTAAATGCTATTGGCCAGTGATGTTTCCAAATGACCTTATTTCATAAACACACTCCCTGATGTAAATCCTAACCATATTTTCACTTAGGAGATATAGTTCTTTCTCTTGGCCTGTCCAAACTGAATTGTTTGACATTCTTAACAGATGATTGTCTGTCTATATATCATTGTGTTGTCTCATGGTATATGCTTTTACTTATTCTCTACATATGCTCATAGCTTCTTACATGTCCTTCTATTCAGTCAAATGCTATACATTTTGATTCCCACCATAAGCTTTCATGGTGTGTTCCACTTTCTTTTGTGACAGGATTAGCTTCAGTGCTAAATTAATCTACAACCTGCTCTCCCCTTTCTCATCTGTCTTTCCTACTCTCACCTTCTTCTCTTTTACTTTTTCCTTTTCTTAGACAAGACATAACTGGCATCTGTAGCCTTAAATTCATAACTCTACCTCTGCTTCCCACTTGCTGGTGTAAGAGGTGAAAATCACCATAAGCAACTTATATTATTGTTACTTAAAGTCTTGAATATATGCATTTCTAGAATAAAATGATTTTGGAGACAAAATACATGCTTACTTCATTTGTGTACTTCTTGAGAGGACTTTACTCAGGGCAATTCAGTGAACTGGTTACTTATCTTTGCTGCTCAATGGACAAGGAGAGAATCCATCATAAGAAATAAAGCACCTGCCTAAATATAAGAAACTCATTTTGTTACTCCCTCGTAATTATCAATATTATTTTAAGCAAATTGCTAGCCAATTGAATCAATATTTCATATCTACAGTGGAATTAATTTTGACTATTTTTTTCTTGCCATAAAGCATGTTTAGGAGAAACAAGCAATATCATCACAGTGTGTGAAAGAATTTTTTGTTAAGTTGTTTTCATTATGTTCTCATTTAATTCTTTGTACATGTTTTATTTTTCCCAAATCACTAAAAATAAAACATCTTTGTGTTTCATGACCCTGTTTACTCTTTTTCTTTGCCTGTCTCTCCTTAAGTAGATTGCTATATTTTAGAATTTTTCAAGGCATGGCTTTAGCATGCAAAAAATACAATTGTAACCTCAAAATAGGTATCAGGTAGTTTATTCTAGAGACAAATATGAGTGAGTGTAAGCCAAGAACACAGATTCAGAGTTACACAAATTCCTTGTTCATGAAGTTTTCCTGGAAACAACACAAAGAAAATCAATCCAGACAATTTTCAAATATCTTTATGGAAACATCTCATAGGCAGTTACAATAGAGGGGATACCCCTGCTATAGCTACAGATGTTCTGTGATGAATTCCCAGTATGTGGTTTTGTGGAAGACAGTCACAGCACATTAACTCAGAAGCAGAGGTGGACAAGAATGACAAAGAGGTTAAAGATGGCAAAGGGTGAGTTCTGATTATGCTCTAGGCCTAGAGCATTCCAATTTCCCTATAATCTTTGCAGTACGGATCAGTAAATCAGTTTTGGGGAAGGGACAGTGTAATATGAGGATTATTTTCAGGAATTTTCATTCACAATCCCCCGCTTTTTTTTCTAGACAGGGTTTCTCTGTAGCTCTGGAGCCTATCCTGGAACTTATTTTGTTAGACCAGCCTGGTTTTAAACTCACAGAGATCCACCTGTCTCTGTCTATCCAGTGCTGGGATTAAACATGTGTGCCACCATTTCCTGGCCATTCATACCCCTCTTATGTCACCCTCCCATATGCTTTAATTAGATGTATACATTCTTCTTTGCAACATACATTCTCACTTGCAAACAGATATCAATAATATCTAGTCCAAACTTAATCTCTGACACCATCAGTAAATTCTGAAATAAATCTACTTGACTTGCTAACATTTCATATTCCCAACCTTGCCTACACTTGATTGATACCATGCCCCTAAGCCTTGTAGTGTCCCCATTTTTGTTTTAGCAAATAACACTAAGACCTCCTTAATTTTAGTGATCAAATTCTGGATTTCCTTACCATTCAGGGTATATCCAACTACAGAAACATTACAGCTCCTGTATGTCATCATCCTACCAATGACTCTGTCACATAATTTCCTACCATGCTTCCTGGGCTCCATTGAAATACTTCCCTTACAACTTGCTTTCCTTCATCAATCATCTGCTCTGTACTGAATATTTTCAAGATGTAAATATTAGACAATTACCTAAAATGGTTGTTATTTAAGAGTGAAAGCTATGCGTCAATCCCTCAGGGTGAGAATAATACCACTACCATAATTTGAGCCAAATGTGAAACAAGTTTGATTTTATTGTGGTTCACCTATCAGCTAGCCAGGACTGCCTATTAAATGAGGTTAAAGAGAGCAGCATTCCTTGGGCCCCTTTAAAGAAATAAAATCACAAGTAGTTGCTAAGTAAGTTTAATGAAGATAGACAAAGGGGCAATAAGAAAATACATGAAATCTCAAAAAAAAAAAAAAATAGAAACAGAGAGCACAAAACAACAACAAAATAAAAACCCCACCATATAGTCCTCATATGATGAGGGAGTGTTATGACGGGTCAGGAAGTGTCTGTAAGAGTTAGGAAGGGTAAGAGTGTTCTCAAAAACAAGTCAAAGTCATGGGGTGGGGCATATTAGGTTCCTGGGCACAGACATAAAAACAGCAACTCAGATCTTACAGTAAGTGGAAACATATTTTTAACTATATAGCATAATGGCCCCCACCTTCAAAAATAGAGTAGGTTTCCTTATAAGCTCTTCTACATGTCTTTAAAGATATTGCCCAATAAGCTACTTCCTCCTATTTAGCCTCATCTCTAGCTAGGCACCATTTTTGTTCTATAGTATCTTCCTTCCAGTAGCTGTGACTGTTGCTAGTTTTAATATCACTGGTTTGATTTATCACTTAATATATGCTGTCATCATTGGAGGCAATGGAATTCTAGTATGATGCAAAGATTTATTTATTTGTAAAGGTAGATCTCATAACAATGCACGAGTAAGTAAGGACTCAGTACACATTTAAGTGAATAAAGGTTTAAATAAGTAGACCTATTTACTGACCATTTATTAATATAATACTCGAAGTACTAATACACTGTTAAAGCATGTGTATCATAGATAACTAATATGCCTGTGATTAGTTAGGTAGAGTCAAGGGAGAGTATGAACATCCCCAGCAATGTAAATTGATAGGGCTTATGAAAGGCTTCAATTTCTTAGTCACGTTTTGCTGCTGATGAGGTATGTAAAATGTTTTGGACCTTGAAGCCCATTCTGTTCAACCATTGTGACTGTCTCCCATTATTACTCTTTTTTCTCTGTAATAAGTCTTGTTAATTCTATACTGATGTATCACACCTTAGAAAATTTGAAACATGCAGCACATTCCTGATAACATAAATTCCCCTTTTCTGTGGTTTGGCCAGTTAATGCAAAGACAAGCTCTTGTATTAGAAAAGGCACCATATGTTATAAACACTTTACTCTATTTGTCCAGGATTTAATATCACTAAAATCTTTATACTGAGCTCTTTCAGCAAGAATAGAGAGGCCGAATTTGGTTAAACAACTTTTTCCCAGTCATATAGTTAATAAACACTTAGCAGTCTCTTGTATGCTTACTTCAAGAATTAAAGAAATCACATCCTTCGCTAATGCTTAGTTTGGTCTTGCCAGTTCTTCTTTCATTTTAGTACTAGCTACATTCTCTGAGTTTTAGATTCTGAATCACTTTTGTATAATCTAACTTCAACACTGACTATTCTAGTCTTGTATGAAGATGCAGGTTTTTTATTTTCTCCCTGGTGGATGGCTTTAAGCTATGATCCTAAAAAATGTTTGGGCTTTAGCTCATTCCTGCCCATGGGCCAAATCAGGATCAAAGGAGAAGTTGTCTGTCTCTTAATCCAGAACAAGGATCCTTTGATCACTTCATAGATTGTTTTCAATCTAGAATTATTCTTTATGTGTTGGATGCATTTTGCTGTTTGTTTTTTTTTTTTTTTTTTTTGTCTACTTGTTTTAGCTTAGTTTTTATAATTATTCTCATATATGGGTATTGAGGCAAATCAATTAGTCTTTTATTATTATTTTATTATTATTATTATTATTATTTCACCTGCATTTTATTCCACAAGGAAAGTTTGTCTACACTCTATTACAAAACTGTTAAGTATTGGTGCCGAGCAATAATTCCATTAAGTTATAAGTAACTTAAAATTATCAGTAGAAAATGTCCAAATCAACAAATAGAAATTAGGCAAAAGACTGTGTAGAAAGTGAAACAGATAAGTAATTTTAGAGAAATTGGTTAAATAACAATGGAAGTAGCCTGTGATTTGTTATAGTCTCATACTATAAAATCATGATCACTGTATTAAAAATAAATAATCAAATGGAAAGATCCAGAAATAAAAGCTCTAAGGCCTTGGTTATGTTTTATGTGCTGTGAATTAAACCACTCATTTAAAAGAAAACAAGTTCGTCTTTCCCCACATTTCCCGACACTTTTTGCATTTAAAAAAAGTTCTTGTTTCCTTTTTCACCTTTTTATGTATAATTCTTGCAATTGTCCTATTAAAAAGGTAAATCATTAGAGCTGGTTAAGAAAGGCTAAGCTGAAGCCAGTGCCTTAGTGTGAGTGCAAAATGCTTAACAAGTCAAGGATGTGAGGAGCTATGAATAGCGAGCATTTCATCATGAATTATTCAGCTAACTATGGATGCTGTTATCTCCACTTCAGTGGCTTTTAATTGCACATGTAAGGATTCTGCTTATCTAGCATTCAATTTGATGCCAAAGTGCAGCTTGCCCAAGCAGGGTAGAGGCAGGAAATGAGGATCTCATCAGATAAGCAGCTGCCATTCATAGGTGCATTAAAAAGGATAGCCAGGAATGCAGCAATGGTGCCAGACAGACATGGGGAGTGGCAGCAGAGGACATAGGATAAATGTGACTTGAGGTTGTCTGTTGCTTCTGACCTTAGGCAAGCCAAGCGCCTGAGTCTTAACTGACAAGTTGAACTGTGTATCACTTCCACCTTCTGTAGCTCCTTTGTTAGAAAGCCAGGGTTCTTTCCCACAAAGGGATGTCTGTGTCTTAGTCACTGTTCTGTTGCTCTGAAGAGACACCATGACCAAGTCAGCTCATAAAAGAAACTGGGGCCTTACTTACAGTTCCAGAATCCTAGTCCCTAATCATGCAGAAACCATGCAGAACTAGTGTTCAAGCAGTAGCTGAAGGCTGCATCCTGATCCACAAGCAGAGAGAGAAAGGAGAGAGGGGGCAAGAGAGAGTGTGTGTGAGTGGGCACGAGAGAGCAAAGAGCGAGTGAGAGAGAGAATGAGCAAGAGACAGAGACTGGACCTGGTGTGAACTTATGAAAGCTCAGATCCTACCCTGAGTTGGGTCATCAAGTGGGGATGGAGAAATGACATTTCCTCTAACAAGGCCATACTTCCTAATTATTTCATTCTAATGTTAGGTGACTAAACATTCAAATATGGATGCACCCTGACTCAGACCACCAAAGTTAGAGGTGAAACGTTGTGCTTTAAACGCACCTTTTAAAGGACCCGTTGTTCTTTTGGGATAAATGAAGTTGTGGCTCAGTTTTGAGAAGCTGTTCATTTTAATTTTGAAAATCTATTTAAGATTGGTTTTTGTAATCAAGCTAAGCAAGTTCTTTTTTTTTTAAAGTTGGTATACATTCAAAATTCATGGGTTGGTAGCACCTGTACTAGAAAGTTTTGACAATTTATCCAGAAAATGTAATTTTAAATATTTTGAGTTAATTTGTGTCATCTTCTTCATTTATGTTTCCCTCCATAATGGATGATTCTTGATAGTTACCACATGCAACTGTTTCCAGATTCCATTGGCTCTAGAGCAAACATGTTTACCCTTTATCATTTGCTATAGGCTATGTAGTTCATAGGGGATATAGAGATATACACATAAACACTTTAGTATTCTGGAGCTCAAAACCAAAATGAAGACAACACAAGCCTATGTTAATATATAACAATTGAAACTATGGTGGCAGGAATGAAGATAGTAAAGAGATACTTGTTCCCCTCTCTTTAGCTTTGAGAATACTGAAACAATAGATCTCAGGAAATTGGAATTTCCTTGCAATGCTAATGCTGGGAGAAGGCTAAGGCTCCAGGCTTTCTCTCCTGAGTGAGGGAGATTACAACTTCTCAGGTCACCTTTCAGAGAGGAAATCAACATCAGACCACAATGATGAACAGGACCATATCTTGATTAATACTTCTTTGCTTAGGTATCCCTCTGGTGCATCAACTTAAAATTTAAGCCTCATGTTAAGACTGGAAAAAATGACTTGTAGGGGTCACTGTGTTATTTCAAGTATGTTAGGGAGTTAGGGGTGTCCAATTATGCTACACTCTGGTTCTTTGTGTCTGGACAATGAATTGACAAGACATATAGTAGTGTTAATTACAGTATAGATTTATTCAAATGAGAGCACACTCACAGAACACAGTCCATGCAAAGGAAACATCCCCATCAAAGCATGGGACTCAAGAGCTTAAGTTTTTTGAAAGGATTCTTTATAAATTAATTTCAAAAGGTTTACTTTTTTAAGATTTAATTTTATTTTGTATGCATAGGTGTTCTGTCTGTGTTCATGGCTGTGAACCAGGTCTATTTAGTGCCTATAGAAAGCAGAAAAGGGTTATAAATGGTTCGAAGTCACAAAGTGGGTTCTGGGAACCAATTTGTAGACAACCACTTACTGCTAATAAAAGGAATTACTCTTTTCTGGGGATGAACCCCCTCATTGGTGAACCAATAAAAAGTAGTCTGTTCTAAAATCATATATACACAAGGAACATAATATGAACTCAGCAGGTTGTATTTAGATATTTATGCATTTATAAACATATGTAACAATAATAATAAATGAAAAAGAAGGCATAAGCTTGAGAAGGAATAAGCAGAAGGATATAAGAAGGGTTGGAGGGAGAAGATACAGGAGGGCTTAGAAGGAAGAAAGGTAAGAAGTAATATATTTCAGTTAATATTTATAAAAGAAAAGCATACAGAGCCTGATACCATGAGTTTTTTATACACTTTTACCATATCTGTATCTTTTGTCTTCTCAAATTTATTTCCCTCATGTTTTTGTCAAGTAGTTTTAGTGAGATATTTCTTTGCAAGTTTTATTAAAAGTGGCAAGTAAATTGATCCCACAAACTTTTGTGGAAGTGTCTGTTTCCATGGCAACCATAATCTGCTTTGCATTCTTATAATAGGTATGACCCATGCCTTCCTCCAAACAGTCAAAGACAAGAGACAGAATAACACAAGCAAACAAGTGTTTATTCAGTACACATAGGCAATGAAAAGCATAAATCATTAAAGATTTAATTCAGCAAAATTTTAATATTCAATATGATATTTACCAGAGACAAGCAGCTAAATTATTAATTGAAAACAACCAAGGAATGACGATGCAAATTCTTGAAAATTGACATAGAAGTTATTTGAACTGAAGTATTAGCAAATGTTTTTTATGAAACCATCAGTTAGATCCTGCATGCCATGTAGTTGTCTGTGTAACTCCTTTGACATAAACAAGCATGAGATGCTCTGTTACAATAAAACTTCATGTTAAAAACTGCCCCAAAAGGCTAAGGATGGAGCTCAGTGGTGGAGTACCTGTCTGGCACAGCAAGACCCTGGGTTCAACTCTCAATTCCAAACAGGAAAACTCATGGTCAATAATGGCCTGATCCCAGTGTCTCAACTGTTTTACAAGAGGCAAAGCTCACATTGACAGTATTGTTTAAATGAGGATTTAAATGGCCAGGCAGAATCAAAGAACTCAAGTCAGATTCCCAGTCACCACACTTATTTAATGATGACTGACTGGCAGGCAACGTTCTGAATTTTATAAGTCTCTTACTTCACTTAGCTTGTAATATTCCTGTTACTTAGATATTCCTATCTTACTTATCCTTCTCCTGTGACAAAATGCTTTGATAAAAGTGAATTTAAGTTAGGAAATATTTCTTTTAGCTCTCAGGTACAGTCCATCATGACTGGGAAGTTGTGGCAGTAAAACCACAAGGCAAAGGATACCATTCTATCCATAGTCAGGGAACAGAGGGAGGGAAATGCTTGTGCCCAGCCTACGTTTTCTGTCTGACGCGGTCCAGCCTCCAAGCCTACGTTATGGTGTCACTCACATTTAGGATGCATCTTCCCACTTCACTTAACCCAATGCAGATAATCACTTGGAGGCACGCCCAGATCTAGATAATTTCTCACGGGCATGCATGAAGGCATGTCTCATAGGTAGTTCTATACCCTGTTAAATTGAAATATTGGCAACACAGTACTTGGGAGGCAGGTACACTTAGGACTTCTATTGGGAAATGAAGACCAAGACTTGGAAAATCTTAAGAGTTCTCAAGGTCACTAGAAAAAACGACTTCGTCTTTGTTCATATTAATTTACTATATTAATTCAGTGAGTAGAATAATGAAATCATTCTTTAAACGCATCTGCAAAGATTTCTCAAGTATATGAACGGCCAAGTATATTTAAAGAGCTCCTGGATTCTGGTGGATGCTGGGAGATTTGCAATGCTTATTTCTGATCCACAGCTTCATTTTGATTGTAGCTCAGTTTCCATTCACTCAGCTTTATGAGTGGTAATTTCATGAAGAGGTAAAAAGGGTGATTGTGGTATGTGGTTAATTAGAATTTCTAATTAAAATCATCCTGAAAAACAAGAAATAAAAAAAAAATAGGAAACAGCAAATGCCAATGGAAGAGTAATTGCTAATCTGTAAATTAAGGAAACTGTATATGGTAAGTGCTTTTTCTCCACCTGAGAGGAAAACACCCACTTTCAATTAACATACCATGAATAAAATACTCACCTTGAATAAAGGTACAATACACATGGCAAAACAGGGACAACTTTATTTGGCCCAATGCAGTTTGGTTAGGTGCTGAGGGCTCTGGCACTGGCAGTCTCTCCTTTACTCTCACCCCTTTAACTCAACCTTTCTGAATATGTGTGCTCAGTGGACAAAGGAGTGTAACTTTTGGCTTAACACTTTGGTATTTAGGCTTTAGCATCTCACTTCTCCTCGTTTCCATAATCTTATGCCATCAATCACAATCAAACAAAACAAAACAAAAACCTTGAGAATTTGCTGAAGTGTAGGGGGAGTTAGGGCCATTTCAGTCCCTGATTTCCATTTCAAGCCTTATTTCTTTTTCCTATTTTACAGATTGATCCCAGTTCCCTCTCCACACCCATCTTCCCATACCCCCCTCCATCCCATTCCCCACCCACTCCACAGGGTAGAGCCTAGGCCCTCCTGTCTCTAAGTTAGGGGAGTATCCCCTCTATGGGGAATGTGGTCCCAAAGTCCTTTTTTTGCACCAGGGATACATCCTGGTCCCACTGTCAGAAGTCCCATAGACTGCCCAGACCCTTCAACTGAGACCCATGTTCAGAGCATCTGGATTGGTTCAATGCTAGTTTTCCAGCTATCAGTCTGGGTCCATGATCTCCCCCTTGTTCAGATAAGCTGTCCCTCTGGATTTCTGTAGCCTGGTGTTTGCATAACGCTCTTTCTGCTCTGCAAATATATTTCGAGTTAGGCTCAGTTTATAGCTGTGGGTGCCTGCTTCTGTCTATCAGATGAGGGATCTAGGATGTCATATAAGTTAGTTATCAATCCCATTATCAGGGAAGGGCATATTAGGTAGCCTCTCCACTATTGCTCAAATTGTTAGTTGGGGACATCCTTGTAGAACGCTGGATATTTCTCTAGTGTCAGTTTTCTCTTCAAACCTATAATGGCTCCTTTTATTATGGTATGTCTTTTCTTGCTCTTGTCTATTCATCCCAGAACTCAATCTTCCTGGTTCTTCATGCTCTCCTCTCCCCTCCTCATTCTGTTCCCCTTGCTCTTTCTCCTAATTCCATCTCCACTCACTGACCCCCAAACATGCTCCCAATATGCTCAGGAGATCTTGTCCCTTTCCCATTCTGTGGGAGACCTTGTATGATGCTCTTAGGGTCCTCCTTGTATCCTAGCTTCTCTGGCAGTGTGGATTATAGGCTGGTGATATTTTGTTCTATGTCAAAAGTCCATATATGAGTGAGTACATACCATGTTCATCTTTTTTGTGACTGGGTTACCTCACTCAGAATGGTTTCTTCTAGTTCCGTCCATTTACCTGTGAATTCCAAGATTCCTTTTTTTTTTTTTTTTTCTGCAGAGTAGTACTCCATTGTGTACATGTACCACATCTTCTTTATGCACTCTTCAGTTATGGGACATCTAGGTTGATTCCAGCTATTACAAATAATGCAGCTGTGAACATAGTTGAACAAATATTGTTGTTGCATGGATGTGCATCTTTTGGGTATATGCCTAAGACTGGAATTGCTAGATACTGTGGTGGACTGATTCATATTTTCCTGAGGAACCACCATACTGATGTCCAAAATGGCTATACAAATTTGCACTCCAACCAGCAGTGGAGGAGAGTTCCCCTCTCTTCAATCCTCTGCAGCATAAATTGTCATTCATGTTTCTGATTTTAGCCACACTGGCAGGAGTAAGATGGCATTTCAGAGTTGCCTTGGTTTACATTTCTCTGATGGCTAAGTGTGTTGACCATTTTAAAAGTGACTTTCAGCCATTTTGGGTTCCTCTATTGAGAACTCTCTATTTCTGTGCCCCACTTTTTACTTGGCTTATTTGGTGTTTTGGTGATTAGCATCTTGAATTCTTTGTGTGTTTTGTCAGATGTGGGGTTGGTGAAGATATTTTCGCACTCTGTGGGCTGCTGTTTTGTCTCAGTTTGAGGAGGTCCCATTTGTTAATTGTTGATCTCAGTGTCTGTGCTACTGGCGTTATGTTCAGGAAGTGGTCTCCTGTACAAATTCATTCAAGGGTACCTTCCACTTTTTCTTCTAGGAGAATCAATGGGCTGGATTTTTGTTCAGGTCTTTAATCTATTTGTACTTAGATTTGGGTCTTTCTGCAGTCTTTTGCATATCAGCATCCAGTTATGCAAACACAATTTGTTGAAGATGCTTTTCTCCTTCCATTGCATAATTTTAGTTCTTTTTTCAATAATCAGGTGTTCATAGGTGTGTGGGTTAATATCAGGAATTTTGATTCCATTTCATTGGTCTGTCTATTTTTATGCCAATACCAGGACTATAGCTCTATAGAGAGCTTGAAGTCAAGAATGGTGATGCCTCCTGAAGTTCCTTTATTGTACAGGGTTGTTTTGGCTATCCTGAGTCTTATGTTTTTCATATAAAGTTGAGTATTATACTTTCAAGGTCATTGAAAGAAATGTAGCAGGATTCCGATGGGGATTGCATTGAACTTGCAGATTGCTTGTGGTAAGATTGCAATTTTTAATATGTTGATCTTACCTATCCAAGAGCATGGGAGATCTTTCCATTTTCTGGTACCTTCTTTAATTTCTTTCTTTGAAGATGCAAAGTTCTTGCTATATTGGTCTTTCATTCATTTGGTTACCCCAAGATATTCCATGTTGTTTATGGTTATTGTAAAGGGTGATGTTTTTCTGATTTCTTTTTTCAGCCCCTTTATCATCTATATTGTAGGGCTACTCATTTGTTTTTTTTTTTTTTTTTTGAGTTAATCTTGTACCCTGCCACTTTGCAGGGTTCACTTTGAACTCTAGTCTGCCCAGCTCTTGATAACAATAGTTTACGTTCTCTATGGCTTTCTCTAATCTATAATGTCATGTGCTTGAAATCATACAAGGTACAATCTTCCTGAGATTGCATTTCCCACTTTGTGAGATGTATTTATGATCATCCTTGTCTTTATGTACATCCATAAATTATATCTTTTTAACACTGAACATTATGCAATTGCATCCATGTATCAAAGCTTATGTTTTTTTGTTTGTTTGTTTTTTTTGATTTATAGTTCATTCATCGAAGAATGTCTTGGTTACTACTTCTCGATTTTGTCAGAAATAAAACTATTTCAAACATATGTGTACATGATTTCAGGGTGATGAGTTTTCATTTCATCTGAGAAAACATATGGGAACATGATTACCAGATAATATGAGAAAATTGTCTTGAGTGTTTAGAAGCTTGCACTCCTTGGAATTCTCTAAAACAGTGAATGCAAACCCAAATTCTTCTCCTTATTCACCAGAATCTTGAAATTTTTGGCTTATGTTTTAGACACTGTAATAAGCATGAGATGAGTGAGGGTGTCTTGAAAGATTGGTCAATAGTTAGGAGCCTGCACTACTTTTGCAGAAGACCCAGGTTTGGTACCCAGAAGTCATGTTGGGCTGCTTGAAAGCACCTGTAAGTACATTGCAAAGGAGGTCTAGGATTCTGATACAGGAGAGTACCTGTAGTCACAAGTATGTACCTACACTAGTAGTTACAAGAAAGTGTAAGAAAAATAAGCATATGATGGTATCTTGTTTTCATCATTATTCTCTAATGACTTGATGCTGAATATCTTTTGTTAACTTATTTGTCATCTGTCTGTTCAGTGACGTGCCTTCAATATCATTTGCTCTTTTTTTTTTTTTTTTTGGATTGTTATTTCCTAAGTGTTAGGACTGATATCTATGTTTTATACAAGTTCATCATCAATCAGACAAGTATTTTGAAAATATGTTCTTTCCTGCCATTTCATTTTCTTAACAATGTTCTTCATAAAAAGAAATCGTGAGCTACAATTTGTTTTATTTTAATAGATAAATCCTAATACTATTTTTCGTAATATAGGATAATTCTGGTGGTACACATAAAATACATTGATAAAATTGGGAGACAAGAATTCAAATATAAGGAAATATTAGGGGCTCAGGTAGGTCTGAGATTAGAGAAGTTGCTATTTTACTGGCTTAGAGTTTTAGCTTTAGGAGAATAAAAAATGAGATGTGGTAGTTATACAATATTATGATAGTATTTAATTTCACTCATATACACATACATATATATGCACATGTATGCATATATATATATATATATTCTTACACACAGCATAAAATAAAAAAGCAGAGAAAATAGACAAACAAAATAATCAATTCTATGACATGCAAGGGTACCAACCAATATCTTCTCCAATGTTACCTTCTAGAACTTTGCCATAATTCTGTGTTTCATGCCTAAGTTAGGGATCTATTTTGAACCACTATTTATGAAAATTAGAAACCATGTGTTTGTCTCAGTATTTTTCTCTTATATAAGTATAGATTTGCTTCCCATTTAATGTTAGTTTTGGGGGGACTGGCAATAAACATTTTTCTCATTTTTATGACAATAAGTTTCAAGTTTATTTCTTTTTTGTTTGCTATAATGTGGAGCTAAGCTACAAGCAGGTCATTTCAAGATCCTGAAAGATCTTCCTCCATGCATGTGACCACTGGCACCATCATTAGGCTGTGGGGGTGAGGGAGACAAGCTTAAGTTCTCATACCTGCCTCCTGTGCCCCAGCCCCTGAACTAAAATTGATGGTGAAAATTAGACTTCCCCAAGGAGGGAGAAGAAGCTACCTATGCCTGCTATCACAGAAAAAAACTTAAGCCTCATCCTACTTTCCTGGCTTCTCAGTCTTGTTGACTGCCAAACACTGCTCCAAGTACCATACATATCTGATGCCTGATGCTAACAGGGTCATGGGCAGGCAGCATCTCTCAAGACACAAGAAATCTGTCCTGACAGCAGATCAAGAGTAAATTTACCTTTTATTTGCCGTTTTTAAAAATTATTATAGTATCCAAATGGCATTTATAAAAAAAAAAAATCTGTTTTTATTTTGTTGTCTTTCCTGATTTTCAGTAAACAGTCATTAGTTGAGGGCATTTTTTTTTTTTAAATTTAATGCTATTTCTTATTTTACATATCAATCCCAGTTTCCTCTCCTTCCATCCTCCCATGCCTTCCACAGATCCCCAATCTCATCCCCCATCCACTCCTCAGGAGGATGAGGCCTTCCACGAGGGATCACCAAAATTTGTCAAGTCATTTGGGGTAGGGCCTAGGCTCTTCCCCCATGTATCTAGGCTATGGGCTCCTGAAGTCCGTCCATGCATTAGAAATACATCCTGGTTCCATTGTCAGAGGCCACATATACTGCCCAGGCCCCATAACTGAGATCCAAGTTCAGGGGTTCTGGGTAGTTCCTATGTTGGTTTCCCAGCTATCAGTTTGGGGTTCATGAAATCCCAGTTGGGGGTAAATTTATCAAAAGAAAAATTCTCTTCTCAGTTTTGAGCCCCTTGATTGCTATGAGCTAGAGCAGTAATTTGAGAGTATTAAAGCGATGGAGATCATGAATACAATAATTTCATACTTCACATATGACAGCATAAGAAAGCTTAGGGCCAATGACTCAGCTGGGGAAGACACTTGCTGTCAAGCCAGAGGACCGACGTTCTATGCCTAAAAGACACATAGTAGAAGGAAAGAACTGACTCCTGCACAGGTGTCCTTCACAACCCTACCCACAAAGAAATTTAGTAAAATTTAAAAAACAATGAATAATGTGCAAAAACAAAAGGGAGGTAAGTATATACAACTTTTTGAAGCAGATGTGGCAGCAGATGGATACACCCTATGGAACTTTTGTATTTCACAGGATGTTAAGAAATGGGTGAACTCATGGAAAGAGCATTTTCTGCCTGCAGATTGACTGCTGATGTTAAAAGGCATGGGCCTGTTCTTATATTATTTTTCATATCTCCTTTTCAGAAAGTTCTCTGACATTTTGCTCTTTTAAAAATCAGATATACTAGTGAAATATTTGGCCAGATTTCTATCAGTTTTATAGCCCTCAATACTGTTTTTAGAAATAATTCCAATATGTCTACAGGTTGACAAGGATTGGAAATGGATGTGAAAGATGTGAATAATAATAAACTATTTTGTGTATGGGTATTTTATGCAAATAGGAACACATACATAATTTTTTCTTCTTCCCTTTCTTAATAACAGGACAAAGTACTTTAAATAAACATCTTAGCCCACAGTGTTTTCACTTCTGATAGTAAGATACTTCCTTTTTACATTATCTTCAAAGCTGAAGTTCATTTTGGGGTAGGATTTCAAATATTTGAGCTTATTTTGAGTAGGCAAGTCATTTTCTGACCTCGGACAGATAAGAAGCCATTAAATCTCACCCAGCAGACTGTGAATTCAGTAAATCATATGATAGATAAGGAAATAGAAACTGCATATCAAATCATGAACTAAGCCAGTTGAAGGAAAGAAATATTTTGATGGGTTTAATGTAAACTTGTGTTTGAAAGCATGCGTTCAACAAATGCCCAGCAGAAGGGAGCCAAGACAAGATTGAGAATAAGTACTGTTGTAACCCATAGCTCCTTAGGTCTGGTAGATACTTAGGGAATAATGGGAAGGAAAAAGAAACAATGTATGTTCAGTACAAATGCAGGTGGTTTGTGGTTTAGTAGCACATTAAAATTTTATTTTACATTTTAATCTCGATTTATTGTGTGTGTGAGCATGTGTGTATGATATGTGTGTGTATATGTATATGTGAAAATGTGTATGTATACTTGTATGTGTGTACATTTGTGTGTGTGTTATATGCATGTGGGTTTTGAACTATGCACGTAACTAAAGAACAGGAGTGAATGTTGGTGTCTCTATCAGCATCCAGGATACTTTTTAAAATAAATGTTTCACAAACACACATTTAGTGTGTGTGTGTGCGTGCGTGCATGCGTGCGTGTATGTAAGTATGTATGTATGTACGTATGTATGTATGTATGTATGTATGTGTGTGCTTGTGTATAGGTCAAAAGGACTTCCCAACTCCTTTCCTAGGACTTATGAGCTGTAGTCAGTTCAACCCATAAATGTTGACTGTGTTTTATACTGAGATGGTCATAGCTTCTGTAAGACTCCTTATGTTCTGCAGAAATTAAAATGTCACTTTATATTATTTTTGTTATTTCAGTAACATTGCAGAGCAGGCTTTCATTTGTCTTTTGTTTATTTTGTTTCATGGACCTTTTCTGTCAGAGATTCTCTTAGTGCCACAGTCAAAACAGCCTAATAGCTAAATGCTCTTTTATTCTTCTGAGTAATTTTTGAACAGTGTCTCCATATAATTTTTTTGTAGTGGGCAATTCAAACCCCATAGCTGTTCTAATATATATAAATACAAATTTCAGTAACAAAGAAAACTTAACCAAGCCCACTTCCCTGGTTTGTGGTCATGTGGCTATGGAAAGTTGTTTGCTTCAGTAAGATTATTCTACTCATACTAATAAAATGAGTATGAAAGTTGCCTATCTGAACTGAATGAGATAAAATGTGGAAAGAAAAAATGTGGATATGGCAAGAAGAGTTTCTTTTTCAGGGTCCAACTCTATTAAAATTAGTTGACTTCCAGCAAAGCTAACACTAATGAAATTTCTAGCTAACAAATATAATTTGTGTCTAACTTGGACATCAATTAATGATTGATAATTAAAACCTTAGTGTGAAAGACTATGTTTTTCAGTTTCTATTCTTGTCTCCCATGGAACATGAATTCACCTTATTTTCTTAAATTTTCTCAGTGAATCATTAAGGCATCAGTATTAATTCATGATTATGATCATTCCTTGATTCACAACATAGGTCACAATTTTGAAGAAAGGCACTGGGACAAAAAAATCAGAGCATGAATACCAACATACATTTCATATACTACTTGACTAGAAATTATCATCTATGGATTGATGCTTTCAACGGAACTATAATGAAATTACACAGCATGGGTGATGTATAGCTAGTCAGTTGTTCAGACCATTTGACAAATGTCTAAATGGAAGTTGAATGTTTTGTAGCAGAAAATAAAAATAAAAGAGGAAATATACTCCATTCTAATTAAACTGTTTGAGGAATTCATTCTTCATGTGCTAAATGACCATAGACCTATTATTTGTAGAGTCTTTGCCACCCCTTAGAGGTTTTCCAGCTACAAATATTCACTATCTTACCCAAGCTAGTTTGTCAGTACCTACTCCACATATGGGCCTGTCAGAGACCCACAGCTGATTATGTAAGCCTCCCTGCCAAGCCATCTGAATTCCATTTTGATAAAGAACCTGACTTTGAAGGAAGCTTTCTTCTCTATAGCAATCTATCTAATCTCTTCAGATGCAGAATTCATTTGTAAATTCAGCATAATAATGATAAACTTTGTTCTACTGCCTTCAAATCACTATGTTAATGAGTAGCTTATAAAATATAAGCCAAAGCATTTTAATCTGCATAAATCAGTATTAATGTTGTGTTAGAATATATCAGGTATAATACTAACAATATTATTTTCAATATTAACTCAATGATGTATCTAAACTATTAGAATAAGGTGGTTTTAAAAAGAGTGCTTGATAATAGCGCCTCTTATATGCCAGAAATTTAAATATTTTATGGGTTTCTGTACTATCCAAATAGATATATATTCACCGAAATAGACAACACTATTTCTTGTTTTCAAAGAACCTACTGATGTATAGATCACATATAATAACTACAAAAGAAATACCTTCAAAACTGAGAGAAATGACAGAATTATTCTTACTCTTCTTAGGAAAAGATAGAGGGACTGTTTGATGCTTTAGAAAAATTTCTAATCACCCCAAATAACTGTGGAAGCCACCACACTGATGGTCACATAAACGGTAGGGAAGTCTGGTGTCCTTTTCATTAGAGTCAGAATTCAGTGTGAAATTGTTGGAAAATATTTAGTTTCTCTGCTGATCACTTTTCTCTTTTATAAAGTGGCAATAGTCTATTTGGGTTGCTCGTATGACTGAATATAAAAGATACTGCTTAAGATAATACTTGGCATTGTATTTATTAAATGTAGTTCTTAGGGTATTGGCAAATAGTATTCATTAGTTTAATTTCACCTTAGGTTTTGCTAAATGATCAGCTAAAATTAGAGAAATGAATCTGATAGTTATCATATCTATACTTAATGTTATCTATTTTAGCTTGGTTATCTCTCAGAGGTTTTAGTTTAAAGTTTATTTATATTGTCAATTATGTTCAATGAAGGTGAATGTAATGGGATGGTTATTTTTTAACAGAGAACTGATAGGGTTGTCCTTCTGTGAATGTGTTTCTTTTATTGCTTGATGAAAAAAATACTGTATGGCTAGTGGCCAGGCAGGAAGGATGGGGAAGGGCTACCAGAGGAGGAAAATTTTAGGAAGTATAGGCAAAAAGGAGTTGTTTATAAGCCTAAGAAGAGAGGACATATCAGGCGATCTCTGGGAAACCAAGACCATGTGGAAATACATAGATTAATAGTAATGGGTTAATAATTAAGACAAAGCAAGTCAATAAGAAGCCCTAGTCACCAGTCAACAGTTTAATAACTAATTTAACATCCATGTGTTTATTTGGGGCTAAAGTGGACCGTACAGAAAACTTGCAGTAACAGAGAACAGATAAAATGAGTATTCATTTGATGAGCATGTTGAAAATTACATTACTGAGGATGGTGGTTCTCAAAAGGCAAGTTAATAGCCCTAAGATCTCTAAATATTTTAACACTTCATGAGGAGGCTGTTATTTTCAGAATAACACTTATATGTCATTGCATTTTACAGGTCACATGACCTGTGAGATTGTAAACATAACAGCCTGAAGGACATTTGAGACTCCAGCTATGTAGCTATCGTAAAAGCTGTGAATCAATGTAGCTCTCCTCACTAATTGGGAATGTTTCAAATGAACTTTTATTGAATCATGTATTCTATCTTTCTGATATTGAAGATCAAACCCAGGCATTGTCTCTAAGCTACAGCATTAACATCTTTGATTAAGAATTGGACTAAGTGTGGGTATTTGTATGTGAGTTCAGGTGTACATGCAGTCCAGCTGAGCTTTTCAGATCCTCTGGACCTGGAGTTACAGGTGGTTGTGAGCTACCAACAAAGATTCTGGGTACCAAACTAAGATCTTAAATGCTGGGGCATCACTCCAGCCCCATTACTATTTTTAAAAAAATAATTAATACATTTCCATTTTAAAGATGAAAATTTTCCACAAATATGACACAGTTAATGAAGTATTTTTAGAGTTAGCTATAGGTTTTAAGAGCCATGGTAAAAGGAAGTTGTGAAAACTAATGTCAGAGTGTCTTCATGTTCTGAGATACTCTTCTGGGGCAAGTGTTTTCATTTTGTTTGTTGTTTTATCTGTTTGTTGTTTTTGTTTTTGCATTTGAAGAGTCACGAAAGTGATCAAGATGGATGTCTAATGTCAAATAGGTCACCCAGTCCAACTTGCTCAAGATTAACTAGGAAATTAGCTACTTAATATAGTTCCTTCAAATTACAGAACCATTGACCCAAGGAATAGACAGGCCATTAACTGGAGACCACTGAGATTCTGTCTAGAGTCAGTAAAAACATCACTGAATGACTTGGTGTATCCTGATTCTCATACTTAGCAGCAGTTTGCAAAAGAGTCTTTATAGAATAATAAAGCCACAGGAGAAAAAGAAGTATGTAGAAGCCAAAGACAGTGGATGACTATAAACTGCTCTGGGCACAGCAGGGCAGTTGTACGTATGAACACACCATAGTTATGACAGCAAGCAGAAGGCCTGTGCAAACTCAAGCAAGACAAAAATATAGCCTGAGATGGGAGTTGGGCATGAAATCCTATCTGTAGTTACGGAGCTATTGACAATTTTTAGCTGCTTGGAGAGGGAGAGACAGTTTTCTCAAAGAGTATAGACTTTGGTAAGTTGACCATGCTCCAATGGAATGCTACATCCAATCCAAGTTTATTCATATGGCTCAGACTGGTCTTTATGGTTTGTTTAGATTTTTTTTTTTTTTGACTCCTCATCCAGCCTTGAGATGAAGGTTTGTGCCTCGTCTTACTATAACTTGTTAGACCATGCTTAGTGCACATCCCTGGGAAGCCTGCTCTTTTTGTTGAAGGGAAATGGAGGAAGAGTGGATCTGGGGGATGAGGGGAGGTAATTGGAGGTACGAGGGACTTGAAGGATTGGAGATAGGGGAAACTGCAGTCAGAATGTAATGTATGAGAGAAGAATAAAAAAATGATAATAAAGAATAATAAAGAAATGAGCATCTAAATATGGAAATACGCTAAAGTGTGTAGATGAAGTTAGGAATGAGTAAGGCAAAGTGAACTTATCACGCATAGTTTCAATTATGACATTTCTGAGTCTGAAAGGAGGTAGAGTTAATATGAGGGTTAGGAAAGCAGATATCTCTGCAGGCCAATGGGGATACATGCTCTTACAAGCAAATATGATTGGAAATCATCTTTTGCAATTTGGCAGGTTGTGCACATGTTAGGCAACATAGTAGCTTATCCCATTATATTTTATCACTATTTCTTATCTTGGTAGTAACTCAATATTATGTCTACTTCCGCTTTTAAAAATAGTGAAGTGTTAATATTTCCCTTTGCAATCCCTTCTCTTGGAAAAATAATATGAATTGGTCTTGTTTACAAAGAATGGTCCTCTTGGAGAAAGAAGGATATTCTACTTCCCTTTCTGAGCTGAAGTTGCTTCCTGTTCCTCAGAAAAAAACTTTTTAAATATTTTTTATTTAAATTGAAACAAGCTTGTTTTACATGTCAATCCTAGTTCCCACACCCTCCCATCCCCTAACAAACCCCCATCCCATCCCCTTTTTGCTCTCCAGGAAGGGTGAGGACTTCCATGGATATCTCAAAATCTGTCATATCATTCGGAGCAGTGATCAGGCCCTTGCCCGTGTGTCTAGGCTGAGGGAGTATCCCTGTATGTGGGATGGGCTCCCAAAGTCCATTCATATACTAGTGATAAATACTGCACTACCAGAGGTCCCATAGACTTCCCAGTCTTCCCAAATAACATCACATTCAGGGAATCTGGATTGGTCCTATGCTGGTTTCCCAGCTATCAGATTGGAGTCCATGAACTTCCCCTTGTTCAGGGCAGCAGTTTTTGTGGGTTTCTCCAGTCTGGTCTTGACCCCTTTGCTCATCACTCCTCCCTCTCCTCAACCTGATTCCAAGAATTCAGCTTAGTGTTTAGTTGTGTGTGTCTGTCTCTGCTTCCATCAGCTACTAGAAATTCGAGAAACACTTCTTTCAGTAAGCACATAAATAAATGACCGCAAGTTTGTAAATTGGCAAAATTAAGACCAAGGAAATAGACTGGTCCGCTGTTGCTCTCTGTAGTAGTTGAGTTAACACAATTCTAATCACATACCTTTCTAATCCTCATTTCCATTGGTGATTTTCATCAATTCTAAAATGATCAGTTCTTCACTTTATTCTCTCTGAAGTCATTATGTGTCTCACTATCAATGGTATATCATAATGGTTACATTGGTTGGGCATAGATATATTAATATCTAAAATTCTGATATGAGTTTATTGTTCAAATTGGAGGAGTTAAAGTTATTCATTTATAATATGATATCATATAGGCTGGAGGATAAACAGTTTCAACAATGGACATTGCTCATAGAAAGTACTGTATAGTGAATAAAAACCTTTAAAAAAGAATTTCTTTTCTAAATGTAAAAGTTTAGTTTCTATATGATGATATTCAGAGAATTAGAATTCATTTTTCATAATTAATATACCTTCTTTACATGCATTTGATAGTTAAATATGGTTATAATAAATCAGCTAGTTTCCTTTTTTATAATAAGAAACTCCTAGAATAAAAACTAAGGAGACAGATGCACGTGAAAATACCATTGCCTATGACTTAATGACTTTCAGTGCTGAGTAATTACAACCAGTTCCTTGGTAGAGATCTCCCAAACTCCTTGACATCATGTAGGAACACTTTTCTTCAATTCCTCACTGAGTGCTTTCATATGTGGTCATTTTCGTCAGGAATTTGTTGCACAGTATTCCTATTTTCAGGCTTACACAATGTAAGGGAGACTGTTTCCCCTCTGCCATCATATTAACTACATGAGAAGTTATTCTTCTGTGGGCCATGTATGCATTACCAAAATCTAGGAAAGTAAATGGTCAATCCTCAGAGGTCTTTGCTAACTGTGAGGCCGTCTTGTCTTTGATGGATGGCCAAGGACATAGCTAGGAAAACAAAATGCCAACTCAATCGCTGAAGCAATGATGCCAGTTTAAGTTGGGTGGCCCAGTTTGCACTCCAGGCAGTGTCAGCTGTAGTCTCAACCAGATGTTCTTTCAGACAAGTGGTATACTTATTGGGAGATCCTTACAGGATAGAACAGTGCTGATTCTCATAATGAGCCTTTTGAAACACCAGGTGTGAAGTATTCCAAGTGTGTGATCACCTTACTAAATGATGGTAACTAGGAACAAATCTACATGATTTATTTATATCATTTTCTAGGAAAACTCTCTGTTAAAGATACCACTCAGTATCTGAAAGAAAAAAAAAAAGTGTTAGTTGAACAGAGAGCTTAGAGTTTTTTCTTCCCTCCCCTTAGTTGGAATGCATGACTCCACAAGGCTGAAACACAATCAGCCAAGTAGTTGAGTGAATATTAACTTCTAAACTGAGACTACAACCAGCTTCATTCTTTCATATATTACACATTCATAATTTCCCATTGACTAGGGTAATTGGCAATTCCAGTGAGCTAACTTAAAAATCTGTTTTTCTCTTTAACTAAAACATAATATAAAATCAGGATCAAATTTCTGCTCTGCGCTGGTGGAAATGGCTTATTTCCAGAAATGTTTAGAGAGTATAATAGTTTGCACCCAGATGTAGTTGCAGAACACTCTGAAAAATGCTTGTTTTCTTGCATATAATTCCAACCTTCCACCCATGCTAATTGCTAATGACATTTTGGGTTGTTTTTCAACATTTTAATGAGAATGAAAGCTTCAACAGAGGTGTTATTTCATCTCTCTTGCAAATGAATCAACTATTGAATCCCTAGCCAGTCCTCAAGGGAAGCCTGACCTCCAAGGGAGAGCACCCACATCAGGGCTATGGTGCACAACAGTCTAGCTCTGAAAACACTGAAGTGGGAGATGTGTTCCAAATGAGATGCTGTGGAGCAGTGAAGGAAGCCTTAGAGGTGTTAAAGGTTGTGAAGGATCCCGCCCCCTCAGTGCTGTAGGTTTGCTCACAGGAGAGCAGGGGCAGCCTGCCAGCTCGTTTGATTCCCTTGTTTTTCCTCAGCTCTTGCTTGCATTCTGCTTTTTCAAACAGGCCAGACCAGCCTGAAACCTTCCCAACAAAGGCTGAGAAGACCTACTCAGTGACTTATAGAACTGTGATCTCAATATTTTGTTACCACACGCATTGTTAAGCATTCTGACAACAGGAATCTTGCAAAGGCCATTAGGAAAATACTTAAATTTTAGCTCCAGCAACACTTGAGTGATGGTTGGGAGTCTTGAAAATCTGAATTATGAGCGTTGCATGGACATGGGTCAAGACAGAAAGATTACTGTATGTAGAGTTTTGCATCAGGACCACTGGGCAGCTCTCAAATAAATACACAGAACGTTTTAAAGTTATAAATGCTCAGGTGGTAGCTTAGGCTTGTAACCAACTAGCTCTCACAATTTAAGTTAGCCCATATTTCCTATCTATGCTCTGCCACATCGTGATGCTTTTTTACAGCATTGCATACTCATCTTGACTTCTTTGGCATTTGGCTGGTGATTACACCCTCTGTTCTATCCAAGGCACTCTCTTTTTGCCCACAAGTCCCACCTAACCTCTCCTACCCATCTATTGGCCATGTAACACTTTATTAGATCAATGAAAGCAGCACATATTCTCACTGTATAAAAAGATTGCTCCACAGTAGAATGTATGTGTTTATAATCAATGCCTGGGTATAATGTATTAGAAGACACATAAGAATTTAACTTGTGTAAGGGTGTGATATTAGAAGAAGCTAAGAAGCTCTCCCATTCAGATGAGGGATTAATATCAGAGCTTAATGGATGCTGAAAGGGAAGACCAATACAACAAATATCGTCTAATCAGAATGTAGCCTATGGTCCTACAACATTGATATCCATGGGGAACTTGTTAGTTTCATTCCCACACCAGATTCACTGAATTGCCTTAAAGATCTTCCCAAGTGTTTTATGTATAAACAATGGAAAGTTATGTAAACAAGGGGTTGTGGTGTGTTTCTGCTTAGTTTGGACCATTGTGGAATATCATCCTGCTGTCTAATATAATGAGTGAGATAACTAGGCTTATGGTACTGGTGTTGCTCAGCAAGGTCAAAATGGGTTATAGTTTGGAAGCAGGTCTCAGTAAATTTTCAAAGTGTTGAGAGAATAATCACTAACAACTAGAGATGGGTGTGGTAGTGCATAGTAGTCAAAACCCCTGGTTCAGGAAAGGGTCAGCATTCAAGATGGGTGAGATAGAGTGCATTCTTTAATGCACCAAATAATTATGAGAGTCAAGTAAAAACAGCTTCATGTTCAATGCCACATAGCACAAGACAAGGCTGTATGAGTCCTGGGATGCCCAGGAGGCACACCGGCTTTCAGTCAGGAACCATATTTTTTTAATTTTACTTTTTTTTCTTATTTTACATATCTATCCCAGTCCCCTGTCCTTCCCATCCTTCCATGTCCCCAATCCTCCCCTCCTATACCCACATACCCCCAACTCTCCCCTCTCATCCCATTCCCCACTCATTCCACCAGGAGGGTGAGGCCTACCAGAAGGGATCATCAAAATTTGTCAAGTCATTTGGAGTAGGGCCTAGGCCCTCCCTCCCTCCCTCTAGATTAAGGGAGTATCCCTCCATGGGGAATGAGCTCCCAAAGTCCTTTTTTGCACCAGGGATACATCCTGGTTCCAGTGTCAAAGTCTCATAGACTGCCCAGGCCTTCTAACTTAGACCCATGTTGAGGGGGTCTGGGTTGGTCCAATGCTGGTTTCCAAGATATCAGTCTGGGGTCCATGAGCTCACCCTTGTTCAGGTAACCTGTCTCTGTGGGTCTCTGCAGCCCATTTTTGACCCCTTTGCTCATCACTCCTCCCTCTCTGCAACTGGACTTCAGGAGTTTGATTCAGTATTTAACCATGGATGTCTGCTTCTGTCTCCATCAGCTAATAGATGAGGGTTCTAAGATGGCATATAAGTTAGTTTTCAATCTCATTATCAGGGAAGGGCATTTCAGGTAGCCTCTCCACTATTGTTCATATTGTTAGCTGGGGTCATCCTTGTAGGTCTCTGGACATTTCTCTAGTGTCAGTTTTCTCTTGAAACCTATTATGGCTCTCTCTTTATGGTATATCTTTTCTTGCTCTCATCTATTTGTCCCCTGACTCAAGCTTCCTGGTCCTCATATTCTCTTCTCCCCTCCTTTTCTCCCTTTTCTTTCTCCTAACTCCCTCTCCATTCCCTGCCCCTCCCCCGGGCGGTATGAATTGTAGGCTGTTATTCCTTTCCTCTATGTCTTAAAATCCATATATGAGTGTGTACATACCATGAAGGAACCATATTTTTATTCCTTCTTTTGTATCCATGATTCTAGAAGAATATAAGTTGTGGTAACTACCAAATACTAACACTTGAAATCACTATCTTACTTGCATCTAAAGCTGTACCTTGCACAATTCTAATATAGTGTGCTTTTAAGGAATTAACATTTACTTTCTTTCAAACATATCAAGGTCTCCATAATACTGACTGTTAAATGTGTCATGTCTTTAACCCCTTTCATTAACACAGTGATATAAATATTAGTTGCCTCCCTATTAAAGCAAACTAATGCATAGAGGAGAAAAGTAATAGTCCCAAGACCATAGACTATTCAATAAAAACAACATATATTCTTTACTTTGTAAAATAATAAAATATAAGATAAAACAGAAACTAACACATTGGAGTTCTGTAAGAAAAACTAATGGAAGGAAATAAGCCCAAGAGAAGGCACAATAATTAGAGACCTACTTAAACACATACTCAGGAATCTCATAAAAGTACTAAACTGGAAGTCATAGTGTATAAACAAAGGACCTAGTGCAAACACCTGCTGGCCTTGTGCATGCTGCCTCAGTGAGTTCATATGAACTTTGATCATACTGATTTAAATAGCCTGGTTTTCTTGGTGTCCTCCATCCCCTCTGGCTCTTACAGTCTTTCACCTCTTCTGTTGGGTTCCCTGATCACTGAGTGGAGTGATATGTCATAGACATACCATATATGGCTGAGCATTCTAATGTCTTTCCATCCCTGTCTAATGTCTGGCTGTGAAGCTTTGATAATGCCTGAGCAAGGCACTGATCTATGAGCATAGCACATTGTCATTAGGAGTAATTTTATTGATGCATTTTTATAACAATAATGTTTGGTTTTACCCTAGGTCCCTGGGCTAGCTAGTCTCTGGTTCTTGATCATCCAAGCAGTATTTAGTATGGGTTCCATCTCATGGAATATGGCATAAACCAAATCAAGTATTTTTTTGTTACTCCTACAAGCTCTTTGCCAACATTGCCTTGACATATTTTGCAGGCTGGACACCATTGTTCACCAGAGTATTCATGGCTGGCTCTGCATTTACATTTCTTCTTTGTTAGCATAAGAGTACTCTCCTGTATCAAATATACTAGAATGTAGGCAAAGGCGCTAGGTAGACACAAGCTATACTTCTCTATGTTCACTGCATTGTGTAGGTGTTGTCTTTAGCAATGGGTCTTTGCAATCAGTTTGTAGTACTGTCAATAACCTGAGTGGTTTGTGGAGTTCAATAGGACCACTTTGGTAAACAGCTTGATTAAATGTAACACAGCCCCAATACTAGAAGTTTTATTTTGTGACAATAGATTACCAATTGGAACCCAGCCTCTCCAATTATTTCTGATTTAATTTAGATAACCTCCATATGTTTATTGTTTTAGGAAGCTTCCATTGCCTTACATTTCTATACTATCTCTCAAATCCTTCTTAATTTTAGTTTTTCTCCTCATATGTCTTCCCTTGTGTCCTCTCATCCTTGGCCACTTGCTCCTCCTGTTCAGACCACCTCCCAATCTATTCATATCTATCTAGTCTAATTCAATTCCTTTTCTAAGGAGATCTCTATATATCCCCTAGTCCATTATTCTATAAACTGCGTTCTATGGCTTTACAGATTGTAGCTTGGTTACCATTAATTTAACAGCTATAAATGTAAATACAATCCATATTTTTCCTTCTGGGCCTGAGTTACCTCACTCAGAATATTTTATTTCCTATTTCTATCAATTTACCTGAAGATTTCATGACATAATTTTAAATAGCTGAGTAATATTCCATTATGTAAATGTACTACAGTTTATTCATCCATTCTTCTGTTAAAGGACATGTAGGTTGCTTCTAATTTCTGGCTATTGTGAATAGAGTATCAGTGAACATGGACACAATACAGTTTCAAAAGACAGCCTTAAAATGAATTCTGATGTGTTCTAGAATATCAACAGGATTTCCAGTACTCTTATGCTGGTATTTTTTTTTTTTTTTTTTTTGAGGTGTCAGCTACATTATTCAAGACAACTGCTTTCACAGTGACTTCATTTAATTATTCAGACTTAACAGGTTCTGGACATCTATATATAAAAATACAGTGATAAAAATGATCATGAAACAATGTTTCTTTGGTTTTTGTCTTATTCTGAAAGAGACTAGCTTTGTTCTAGTTCCAACCACATATTTCTCAGAACTATTGAAGTTTTTATTCTTTGCACTCTTATTTTGAATCTCATTTTTTTTCTTGAGGATCAAACAGTGTCTCCTTCCTTCCTTTTTTTTTTTAAATCTTGAATATCATTAGGAATTACAAAATAAAACTTTTTAATAATATATATACCTAAATTCATAAAGGATGAGATAAATGTAAGATTATTCAGGTACAGGTAAAGTGTGGTGTGTGGCAAAAGATAAGTATCTTGGCACAGTTGTCATAGATAGGGATTTTTAAGGTATTCTTGAGGGTTCTCTTATGGTTTGAGGACACACAATTATGCTAAAGAATTTAGCATTGTTTAATTACCATATTAGTCAATTGTTACCAATTGTCAATGTAAAAAAAAAAAAACAGGAGGATATAGAAGGCAAAGAGAATTATTTCTGATTAGTACTGATTATGGAAGTTACAAAGCATTTCATTTGTTTAATAATTTAAATGTTTAAAAATTGTTGGTTGAAATGTTGACAAATCCTGGCTTTTTTAGCTTTCTTTGAATAGATCTTTTCATGTCAGTACTCTACTTGTTATATATCAGACTCAGTGTATCTTTTTCTCTGTCTCTTTTTTTTTTTTTTAAATTTTGAGGCTTTAAAAATGAGCTGAACAACAAAAGGAATGAATCTTTGAAAACTGATTTTTCAAGTTAGAAATACAGAATGATGGATGGTTAGAATAATGCCCATATTATAGTCTTAGAATGTAGAGAATACACAGAGCTCTTTCAAAATAAATTTCAATGTGTAAGAAGTAAGCCTGTGTTTTATTAACTTTCTGAATTTGAAAAAAACTCAGACACTAATGCCATTTCTTCATGAATCCACTGCAGCCCATATCTAGCCTGGCCAATTTCAATATTGAACCTATAAACTATGTAAGAAATGTAGTAGGAAGTGTTTTTGTTGTATTTTTCAGTTCAGAAAAGTACTACTTCCAGAATAATTGTTGGCTATCTCTAGAGAACCAACTACTGCCACTTTCCTAAATCAGTATACTCTCTAACTACATTCTAAATACTGATCTTTTGTTTCACAGATAAGTACAGGTCTCATCAAAGGGCTTCATTTCACCAGAAACAAAGATCATTACAGCCAGCCATAACTGATCAAATGCAGATGATAATTAATACATCTACAACACTACCTCTAAAGCCCAGAGAGTGTCATGGGTGGGGAATTACAAGCACTCGAGAACCAGAAAATCTTCTGTAAGATAGTATCTTTTGTACATGGCAGGGCAACTAAAGCCATGAAATCTCAAAATATGATCAACTATCCAAGACCTGCCCAAGGAAAACACCTGTAGACATTTGGGTAGATGAACTCTTCCCAAGGTTCCTCCTCCACATAAGAACTACAGACAGTTAATAAATACTAAAAGACAGAAAATTGGTCTTCTTCAAGTATGAACCCTGTGATAGTTCATCCAATCCCAAAAGGTGTTCATTAAAGAAATACTCATGTGTATGGATGCCAAATTGACTTAGAAGGTCATATATATATGCACATATATTAATAATTAAAGAACAGGTCATGAGTTTGAGAAAAAATTGGAAAGACACAGGGGGTGTTAGAAGGGAAGAAAAAAGGGTAAAAATAATGTAAATACAAAATTCATATATGGGATTCTTCAAATCATTAAAATAATGTAAGGTTTTCTCAAAGAACAAAGTATCATTAAAATTGTAAAGTGCTAATAAGGTTTGTGTCTGCTAAAATAGGTAAGCATCTATATCGTAACAGTTAACACAATTTCTTTCATATAACACTATTATAGCCATGATCATTAAAATAGCTATAATAGTTATCTCTTTGGAGACATTAATTTATGCAATATATGTTATGAAATACATTCTAGTTAGCCATGTTTTATAGGAAAGGACACTGAAATAAAAAGACTGCACAGAGATTTGTGGACAGGGTTAGAGCTAGAATAACAATCCAGGAAGTTTGGCTATAGACATGAGCTCTAGGTCTTGATGCTGTTGTGCTTCCTTTGCAACAATGATGGCAACAGGTGCATATCAATTCATATTGTTTTTCCATCTATAAGTCGAAGAACTATAGGAATTATCAGGTTAATATATTGTAAATGAGGCATACACTATTGAGATATGTCTATTTAAGAGAAGCTGGAGCATAGCAACTGGCTTGGGCATGCGAAAGCACATGAAACTTGTTCTTGCAAACACCAGCATGTGCCAGTCATTTCCACCAAAAGCATCATTTAGGCTATACATTGTTTAAAGTGGTTCCTGTGCATAGTCGATTGCTGATATTGCTAACAACAGCATACAGTTTGATGTCATGTTTTGTGTGCATTTATGTGTTCTGTGGTGTGACACAAGAATCTTGGATTATGATTGGCTATGACTAATCCTTTCTCTGATCATAGGGAATAGGACAAGAATTTGAGAGTTTGTCTTCTAGGTGTAACCCTGACCCAGAAGTCCCACACCACACATACACACACACACACACACACACACACACACACACACACACACACCTATATACATATGTGTGTGTGCATGTATGTATATATGCATATATAATGTGAGATATACATATTCATATACATATTAAAATAATTAAAGAAGAGGTCATGAATTTGTGGGGTAATTGGGAGGACAGTGGAGGACATTGAGGGAGAGAAGAAAGGGTGAAAAGATACATAACATTTGAAAACACCCAGTCCTGAGGTCTCATAGACTTCTGGCTCTATGTTTCATCTAGTATGTCATGTTTCTATTACTGATTTTTTTTTAAACCACCTTAATTTGAAAGCACCTTAACTGTGTCTTTTGCTTCCATTTCATTTTTACTGTAAGCAGACATTATCTGTTTCATTGGACACTCATAAACTCAGCTGAATTTGGTATACATTGCTTGTCTGGGATGATGAAAGTGATCTAGAAACCCTGCGTGTGAGTCTTGATGCTTGTACATATTCTTGTCTTTAAATTCATCTATTTTTATTTATCCAAAACACTTATCTTCAAGAATCTGGCCTCTTTACAAACTCCTGGTGGTTCTTGTGGGAAGGTACAATTGTAAGTGGTCATGTGACTCTCTATTACACCTGGTAAAGTTTATTGATTTTCCCTTTTACCCAGTTATGGCAAACACCTTTGAGAATAAACTTGGTGGAAATGTTCTACATGGTATTTTGTTACTTATATTTTTGTGCTCTGTTCGAGGACTTCACTTAGAGTTTAAGGTTTGGAGGATGAACTCTCCCTTATAATAGAGTTGGACAATGTATTTTGGAAACTAATTGAATTATATTAGCTCAACATGGATTCCTCCTAAGCATTTGACTGGAAGCCAATCATTTAACCCCTGTGACTGAAAGCACTTCTATATGAGTGAGGCAAAAAGTAAATAGTCTATCTGCTGTTGAGACACCCATAGAAGGTGAGAGAAGATAGTTCAATATGGATGGATGGATGGAGTGAATATATCAAGTGATGATATGAAAGAAAATATGAGGATAGGTAGTAGCCCTTTGTTTTGGTAAAATTTTGTCTCCAGTAACTTGGAAATGTCAAATCAGAAGCAGAAGAAAACACTGAAGTATTTCATTGTGTATATTGAAGTCAGTAAAGGTTAATTTGTTTTCTTCCCAGAGAAGAAATGTACTAGGGCCATATATCCATATATACACATAGAGTTGGGGCAAATGGTAATGTTTGAGATTTGAAATGAATTTAATATTATTTTGGTTTTATATGAGAGAAAAAGCAAAGCCAGTAGGTATGTACTCATACAAGTGGGTGGAATTGGGGGGTTAAAAGTAAAAGAATTTTTCACTTGACTTTTTCAGCAACGACTATAATAAAGGCGTTGTCAAAGGAGAGACCAGAAAACAGATAAATAATTCAAAATGGGAAATGAATGATGAAATTTTATCTGAGAGGGTTTAAAAGTACAAACCAAGTATAAAATGGATTAGGTACAAAGCTAATATAATTTATTCACAGATAAGTAACACAAAGAACCAATCAAACCAGGTAAGAGAGAAAGCAGAAATCTGAAGAATGTCATTGGACATCAATATTCTTCAAATATAGAGCTAAAGCCAAGTGTTGCAAATAGATTCTGTTGTGAAACTAAAACATAAAAATGTTTAGTTAATGAATTAATAAGATGAAGATATCTGCCTCCTCTAGCATGGCTTAGTCCTAAAAAGGGTTGACTAGAGTAGCAAGGGAATAGAAAAAGTGCAGACACACAGGTGCATGTACAGAAAAGCTGAGAGCAGGTAGGGTGTGCTCATTTTGATGGAGCTGAACCAAGCAAGCAAGCAAGCAATGCCGTACCTCAGTGCATTTATTATGTACCTAGCTAGAAAATGAGCTATCTCTCCAATCAGTAGGAGGGCCCGTTGGTCAGCCATCTCAGGTTGGAAACATCTAGAAAGACAAAGCTTCATTCACTGTTATATAGGAACCAGAGGAAGGCTGGGGAAGGCTTTGTCATTTCACATGTGTCTAAGTCTTGGGGGTATTTGCAAATAATACATATTCACTCAGGACTTTATGTGCAACTTGCAAATTCACTCATAACTTCCTCAGCTACTCACAGATGTCATTTTGCTAAGAGCAAAACAAGATGAGTAAAGTACAAACATTCATTTATCTCATCTTTAATATTGAAGAGTCATACTATATTGAATGGAGAATTTGGATATTTAGTAAATGCACTAAAAATGAGAAAGAAAATCAAATTGTTGTATATTAAAATTATATGTAAATATTGAAGTATAATTAATTATATGTGTACTGACTGCCTATGAGTAAAGGTCATTAATGTTTGCAGTTGAGTTTAAAATGCATTTCAAGAAGAGAATGAATAATTATGACTAAATTTTGCACATTATAATAAATAAACCAAAATTGAAACTGTAGAATCCAAGTGATAGATAGTCATTGTTCAGCTGTGGGTGTTTTAATATTACCTTTTACTTAAAAAATCCTTTTGACAGAATCTTGATACATAGCTCAGCATGGCTTAGGATCTTTATGCCTCATCTTCCAAAATCAGGATCACAGATAGGTGCCACCACACCCCGCTGTGCTTAAACTTTTTATAGAAAACATTTGAGAGCATATACCACAAGGGAGTTGAGGAAGAATGAAAGAGAAAGAGATGGGGAAATTAGAAATTCCATCATGCTGTATCATTGAGTGGAAACAGTGGCTCTATTTAGATGAATTTCCTGTGATGATTTGACAATATAATTCAGTTATTAAGGTAGCAAATATAAAGTTTCAGAGTAGATTAGATGTTATATTTATATATTTTGCCAAGTGCTTTGTAGTACTAGTCAAAGTGTACCATGTAGTGCTTTCATGTGCTAATACCTGTTGTCTCCTATTGGAAAAGAGAAGCAAGATTCTGATTGATTTTTATCTCAAGAGTAAATACCCATGCCTCCCTGTCCCAGAGGATCCTTCCTTATCTGGACAACCACTGCCTAGATAAGAGCTGTGCAGTTGCCCTTATGGATAGTTCAGTAAATGAGTTAATGGAAAGATGCTGGTGTTTTATGTGCCATGAGAGATTTTGTTTTTAATATTGTTTACCCTTTTTATCTCCCTTTATTTGTCAAAGTTGCATTTGGGGCTAGAGTTGTTCTCTCAACTCTGTGATTGGATTTAAAACCTCACAGACACCTTGATGGCATCTTGTCAATTTCCTGGCCTTCTCCCAGTGCTGAGATTCACCATGCCCTGTCAGAAAGTAGACCCTTACCATCAATGGTCAATTGGTTTTGGCTCCCATGCTTATGACCCTCCTGAGGCAGCTGCTTAACAGCTACTGATACGTAATGACAAGTCATTCTCCACAGATTCACACAGGTGCCTCAGTAACCGGTTTAGTATGAGATCTCTCTAGACAGTCTTTACCCACAATATTTTGCAAAAGTATATTGATTAGGTGTGCTCTGATGACCCTCTATGTGCTTGCTAATTCAATTGGCTGCAGAACTTCTAATGTTAATTCCTAGCTGTCATTTGTATGCAGCTGGTTGACTTGTCATATCCCTAGCACTTATATTAAGTTTGAGTATAGTGATCAGTGCCTCTGTCTATAAAATAGGCAAAGAAAGGATTTCATTCTATCTTAAGTAATACATAAAGTATCAAATTCACAAATACCTATTTATTTATATATGTATGATATAATTTCCTCATATTTAGAACAACTGAATTACTTTAATCTCTCATATTATTATTTGAAGGCATTTTGATATAGTTGAGAACATTTGAATTTATATATTCATATCTATTTTCTTACTTTAGCATCAATACTTTAATGAGTTAATACATAAATGTAATGGTTATTCTGACGCTTGTTGTTACGAATAGATGCCTGGTTTCTAATTGTTGGCTGTTGTTCACAGTAAAAGGAGCATTCTCAGGAATAGAACTTTCTTGCACTGGCATTATTCTGTGGTTAGATGTTTCTCTAAAAATAGGAATACTGAAGCAAATGGTGTGAAGATTTTCATTCTTTGTGGTACTTTTCTTCAAACTGTGTTTGGAACTTCTCCCATTTTACCTCTGCTGGCATCCATTAGGGTTCTAATACTGCTCCATTATCAGTAGCAGATATTTGAGCATATTTGTTGGGTCTACAGTGAATTCATTTCCCACTTGCCTTGAATTTCACAGCTTTCTTTCTCACTGCTACTGTAAGGAAAGAATTGTTTCTAGGAAAGGAATTTTTATTTTTTTATTTTTATTTTTTTTAGAAGTGGTGACTTATCTCAGTACATGCAGTTCTTTCCAAAGCAATTGGATATTAACCAGGGATTAAGTGGGTAGTTCACATCCTGCGATCCCTCTCTGGGCTTGCCCTTTAATGTACTGTCCTCTCTGGCCTGCTGGCTTTGCAGTGAGATTTGTGGTAATTATTTTGTGCTTCCATTCTTGCTTTTCTTCTCATCTCTGCTTGTTTACCGTCTTGATTAGAGTTTGAGGAATCAAGTAAATATCACCTAACATCACAGGGAACGCCATTAATTTTGAGGAAAATATAGTACATAGTACATTGAAAGAATGAGCTTCTGCTTGCAATGGCTATGGAGATTCTCACTGTATGCAGATTGTGTGTATTTCATTATTTTGGGTTAGTGTCGCTTGACACTGGAAAACAAATCATTTTCATTTCAGATTCAGGCTCTTCCACTTCCCAGCCTAGTTAAATAAACCTTTGGGAAATGTGTGGCTTCAGAAGAGTTAAATTCAAAATTATGTCCATATAGTATGATTCTACTTTGAGAATTAAAGTAGTTCATATAAGACTTTGAGTACAGTTTCTTAGACACAATTAGTATTCACTGAATGCTCATTATCTGGCCACTTATGTTCTTGATGAGCAGTGGTCCTGGCCAATTCCCACAGTGAAGCATGGTGAATAGGCAGGGGAATTGAAGGGCACTGGGACCCACCTGAAGAGCTTCATCTTTTCAGGTAGCAAGTACATTCTGAATACTTTGCTGTAGAGGTATTCTGAGTGCTGGGCATGTCAGAATATTTGACAACAATTCTTTGTTTAAAGATACAACAGGACTCTCAAACAATTTTAGTTTACATGGACCAAAAGGGTTGAAAGGCTAAAGCCTCAGGGGTGATTAATTACAGGTAATGGGTCAAGTAATTGAACACACTGGCGAATATTGCTATTCCTGTGAGTACAGTAAGAAACGAGTATGTGAAGATGGATGTTGTTCTTTTGTTCCATGTGCATTGTTATTATTATTTCCTGATTGAGTGAGTTTGTAAGCCTTAACATTAGCCTGCCTTGGCTGCATTAATTGGAAGAAAGAAAAGAACTGACAGAAAATGACCTTATTGGGAATTAGTCCACTTTGCAGCTGTGTAACTGTGTAAGTTAGATTTTGTATTATCATTAAGTATGATAGAATCTGATTGTTAGAAAACAGGATTTTTTTTTTCTGATAGTGCCACGATACTTGTTTTTTCTTTATTATACAAGCTATTTTCTATTGTGGGTAAGGTTATTTGCTTGCATTCCCTAGAAGGGTTTTCCACATTTGTGTAGATAGTGAGGGAAGTGCTGCCTACATTCAGAGTAAATCTTCACTCCTTGTGTATAACTCTCAGAAAGTGCCTTAGAAACACCCCAGTATATTTTTTGTCTTCATAGCTCATCTACCAATGAGTAATACACCCTTGCATTTTTATGTCAGATACTATTTGTCCATGAAAGTTTTGGCAGTTAGGAACAAAGCTACACAGTTATGTGGCCATCCGTAGGGGCAATTTCCCATTAATTTGGGTCAGTACCACAATATGTAGTTACTGGTTCACTGACAGCAGCTGGTATTAGGTTATGTTTCAATATATCACAACACTGTCAGTTATTATAGGGGAAAAAGGTCACTGAAACTAAGAGCTCAGAAGTAGACCTTCCAAAAGATAGTCACCATTTGCAAAGGGACAAACATTATTCAATAAAGAAACAATATAGTCTTTTGCAGCAAACAATGTTTTAGCTTCATGAAATAAATAAATTTGCATTTTTATTATTCTACCCTAAAGCTTGTCCACAGTGAGGTTCAATAATTTGTCAGTTACTGTTTAAATTTCTCTACTATGGTAACTAAATTGATTTATTTCAAATGATAACAAAATTTGATTTTATACAGAGTAAGGTCACCCTCCTTTCTATAAATTGGCTTCACAAATTTCTGTTTGGGTGTAAGAGTTCAGCTATCAAATTTATTTATAAATTCATGATATTAGAAAGGAAAGACAACTTTAAAAAAACACATAAAAGCAATATTCTTTGTTTGTTTGTTTTCAAGACAGGTTTTCTCTGTATTGTTTTGGAGCCTGTCCTGGAAATCCCAATTTTAAAGGATCAAAAAAAAATCACATATCCAAATGCTTGTGTAATGTGCTAAGTGAGAAGATCACAGGATTCTGGTCAAGGTACCTGAGTCCAGAGCTTCCACACAGTGCTGATCCAGAGCCCTGCTATGTTTCTTCCTGATTTATGTTTCTTCCTGATTTGTGCATGGCATCATCATGCAGAACTATGACATTCTTCTAGGCCAGTCTGAGGGCTATGTTCAATGTGTTCAGCAATACTTTTGTTTCAACACTATACGGAGAGGGAAACATTTTTTCCTTCTGCTATTCCACCAGCACCAGCGCTGTTCTATATAAAATAATAATGATGCCCCTCTACTGGGAGACATAGAGAAGAACTTCAGGTTGAAATATGGTAGGTGATACTGTGACAATGGATTGCATTTCTAAGAATGATTAGAAAATGTATTAGAAAGCTCATCTGCTTACCATCACACTCAATATGGTAACTGGTTTTCATGAAAATACTAAGCCTTATCTCAAAGAATTCAATTTCATAGCTATATTAAAATATACTTATTTTAAATTCCCCCTTGTATAGTTAGAAAAGTCAAAAGGGCAAAGAATAAAGTAGAATTAACTGTGTCACATAGCTCATAGGTACTTGCAATGTATATGGGTATCTAATGATGGCAAAGTTAATTCCCATGTAAGTAGCAGTAAGACTTTTCCTCACAGTGAATTAGATAATGGTGTGGTGGCCTTGCCTGGCTTGTCCACACTCTCCCAAAGCTGAGCACTATGCAAAGGTTTGCAAAGGGACAATACTTACAGGCTTACTATGGTGACAAGTAAGGTGATCTGCTTGCGACTGTTATACTATGGATCCTCTGTCTCTGCTGGCTATCACTGAGAGGCCAGGTCAGCCCACGAGGAAGCACATTTCTTCCCATGTTTCACTGTGCATCCTTTACCCAAAAGGATTAATTTTTGGCTGCCCAGTGGTTTGGTCTTACTGGGTTCTGCTACTACACATTTTCTGACCACAATTGGAGTAGAAGAGGAAGCAACTGAGGTGACTAGTTTGAGACAACTTGGATAATCTCTATACTGTATGTTGGATTAACTTATCTATAATAATTGCTTTTGTCCTTTAGGGCTACAGGAACTGTTGGCGTGACCACTAGGAATTAAGTATTACTAATACTTCGTAGAATATTAAATAAGTTGGTTTTCTACTGTCCATGAGATTCTATATCCTCAAGAGTCTCTTCTAACTTTTAGATCACTAAACTCCAGTCAAATTGTTTGAGAATCAGGTCTTATAAATAGTGACATTCATAGATTACAAACATTTTAACCTAATTATAAAGAAGCATTCTTTAAGACATTGTTTCTCTGATGGTCTTCATAGGCTGTGATTATAGATGTTCTTTGAGAAATACTTTTCTTTCTTTTTGTTTGGTTGTTTGTTTTGTTTTGTTTTTCTTAACAAAGTTTCTCTGTTAAACAGCCCTGGGTATCCTGGAACTCACTCTGTAGACTAGGCTGGCCTTGAACTCACAGAGATCTGCCTGACATTGCCTATCAAGTGCTGGAACTAAAGGCATGCACCATCAACAGCCAGCTGAGAAATAGTTTTTTAATTGCTTTATGAAGTGGAAATTAATGTTCTATGTAGAATTTTCTATTTTGAGCATGAAATTGATCCTATTATTTATATAATAGTTTATGTGGTGAGAGAATTGTGTAGCTGTTGTGTTTATTTAATTATATTTAAAAATAAAACAAACTAAAGTTTATAAAAGGTCTCTGCCATGCCAACAATAAACCACATTTTCACTTTGTGAATTCGTGTGTTTCTAGAAACCAAGATAGATCATCACTAGTCTAGACTAATGTGGAGACTGTATTTTCCCTTGAGGGTGTTCACTTCATATGTGTTACTTTGGTTAACTGCACATAGAAAATGTACACTTTAGAGTGTTATGTCACTGGTTAGCATTGAGCTTTACAAATTGGAAAATGTTTTTAAATAGATTTTTTAACACTAAATTGAATGTAAGAAGTACTCACTAGCTCTAATTTTGGGAATTAGAGAGTCATTAATAAAATAATCAGTACTTAATACGAATATATACAGTTTAATGCTTTATCCAATTTTTGCAGCAGCCAGGGGAACTGCAATTGAAGAGCAATTAGCAGCTTTCATGGACTTCAGAGGTTTGCAATTGTGTAACCTATTTCCACTCCTCCTATCATTCTACACAAATGTGACTTTGAAAATGTAATTTCCTCCCAAATCTCCCAGAATGTTAATTGTTTGGAACAGACTATGACATATCACTTGTCACTCCCAGAGTCTAGCTAGTTATTGTCAGGAGGGCCTAAATAGTTGTATCTCCAAGTCATTGATGAGCTCAAGATTGCTTGTCTGGGGACTTCCTGTGAAAGCACAGCCTCTTTTTTTCCCTTGTGCTCCTTCACAAAGAGATTATATCCTTGATGAGAGAGCCACTGTCATCATCTATATTTGTTCCAGTCAGAGCAAGTTCGGAGCTCTGTAAAGCATTGATTTGAAGATGATATTAAATATTCTAATACTGTATTGGAGCCCTTGTTAATTACCTATCACAGGGTGGTCCTAACTGACTAATTTATTATTCATTGCACTAGCAGGCTGGTTTGTTTCCCTCTCTTTGGTGTAGTGTTTGAATGTATATGTGTATTCTGAAGAATTCTTTGATACAGTTTGTGATTATAAAATTACAAATAAGGGAAATGAGATCTGCAGAACCAGAAAGCTGTCTGGAATCAAAGACTTTCTTTGTGAACCTCTATTCATTGAATTATTATCTGTTGGTCTCTGTTTCCTCATTGTTAAGTGGTGATGTTTTTCTCATTACTTTGCATGTGAACATGTAGAAGGCTTCTTTGGGGTAAGTTAATCCTTCGGATTTTATACTTCTAATCAAACCTGTTTCTACAAATGAACACTTTGTATGATTGCCATTGTCAAGTGTAATTTAAAACTTACTGTAAATGTATTGAAACCAGGTTTAAAAATTTCTTCTGTAGGGTTAGTAAAACCTTATTAGATGACATTACTGCCTGGGAGCATCCTTCCCTATTGAGTCTTCTTAATGTGTCTCAGGCTTTAAGATTCCTGATAAAACTGGAGTTGTGGCTCATGGTAGTACACTGGTCTAGCACATGCAAAATGAAGAGTGTGAGTCCAGCACCAAAAATAAGTCCCTTTCACTATACGAGAAGAAACATTAGATAACCCAAATCAGAAATGGCTTGCTAAAATCTAGCCATGACCTTTGGGCAGAAATGTGAGGAGTGTCAGATGAAATGGAAATGCTATTTCCCTGATGTATTATAAGTACATTCTTAGCAACATGTTAAAGCTTCAAAACAGTCGAGTTATTAAGTGGAAATGTAAAAGATGAACAAAAAATGATTATTACATGGCAATTAACCGAGTTTTTCTTGCAAAACACTATACAAGCCAGTGTTAGATAAAAAGGTTAGCAAGAATTTTAAGACAATGGATGTTCCAATGTACTCCTTCTCAAGTAGTACCATCCAGACACCATTCTCACACATTTGCATGCGTACACACACACACACACACACACACACACACACACACACACACACACCACTATAAACCTCCAAGGCAATGCCTTTCAATATGTATTATAAATCCATTATGATTTCTCAGAAAACACTATTGCCATAGTAACTTGAAAGCTATTGTAGTCAAAATTAAAACATTGTTTTTTTGCTATGCAGGGTATTGATTTATGTTATGTACTATCACTCAGATTTAATTAGATGCACTATGGCTTTTCTTATCCTGAAGACCTTGAATCTAAGCAGACACCAATATTTCACTGAACCAAAAGGGAGAGGTTTTTCATATTTTTCATTTACATGCTGTGTTTTCTGTATTTTTTCTATTCATATTAATACAATTTCCTCATAGTAAAGCCAGGCTGAATACTCTCTGTGTGTTTATTTTTTTTCCTGTTAACCCCAGCCTTCCATCTATGAGAATATTTTTCTGAACTCAATCTTACTCGGATTTTTCCTTTTCTCCCTGTGTCATAGTTATTCTGAATCCCATTGCTAACCTTTGTCTTTGAATGACATCCCTATTTAACATCCCATAATTCTACAGACATCTGTTTTTATTTTATTTTCTGAAATAAGTTTTTACATTTTTAAGGTATCCATTACAAACTATTTCACAGTGTATAAATGGTTGACATCACTGGATTGCTTCATTGGTCAATGGTTGCCTCTCTCTTTCCACAAGTACCTTTCAGGAATAAAGGACAAAAGAACACACGTTTTACATCAAGCCCAACCCTTGCCCCAATCTTCTATTACACACCTATTTTGATTGCTTAATCTGTCCCAGAGTTCTGTGATGTATGAAGTTATTTTGTTTTTCTATGAAAAACTGAAAATGCAGTAATTTCTACTAACAAGAAAATGTAAAACTTTCTCCCATGCAAGTACACTGGGAAATTGAAGAGCCCCAGTAATTCCATGCAAGTACATTGAGAAATTGCAGAGCTCCAGTAACTGCCATGTTGTCTGAGAAGAGCTCTGTTGTGTGACTTTTCCCAGGGTGATGTGAGCACATCTGTTCCCCTCAGAGCTGGCACTGAGACACTAATAAGACCTATGTCTTATTAGAAAACCAGTAAGTTTATTGTGTTTACTTATTAGATATGTGGGTGATGCATTGTTTTTCAGAAGCATAGGGAAGTCAAAGCTATCTGCAACACCAAAGTACCCACCCTAGAATGGGCAGAGATTCAAAAAAAAAAAAAAACTGTGTATTTGGAAGTCCTCAATTTGCAGTCGGCTCAGCTACTCAGAAAGTCTCCCTTTTTCAGCAATTGTTCCCTGCTTATGAACACGGATGAGAGACTTTGTAAATATTGTAGCTTCCAGGAAGTTGCTGAACCTTAACACTAGTTTACTTCCTAGGTCTTGTAAGTTTATCCACTTCCTGGATGTTATGACTTTCCCTCTGATAGGTAATGCTTCAAGTCAGAGAAATCAGCTACACAATAAGGATTTTCCTGTGCAATGTGGTAGAAGATCCCTTGCCTACATGCTCAGACATGTGCCCTCTTGTAGGCATGCCTTCATGTACCCACAGGAAGGTGGTCAAAGTTTTGTGAGACAAGGCAACACAATAGAGGGTTGTCTGAGATCTATTATATAAGGAGAAGTAATACAGGACTCTGGGAAAGAAAAATACTGATTTAAGTATCTGCTGGAGAAAACAAACCAAACCAAAATAACTCAGTACTTATGGTTTCCCTCCATAAGAAAACTTCCTGAGAAATCTAAAAAGCAAACCAAAAATTGCATAGAGAGGTAAGACATCTGATGTATGGGCACTCTATATGGTGGGCATGTGGGAAGGACCAGGTAGCAAATCAGAGCCTATGGCTGCAATAGTGTTCTATGGATGAATGGCAAGGAAATAACTGCTTCATGTTCTACACTATACACACCTTGTGTTGTCAACTGTGCTCAGAGAATTTGCCCATGCAGAGAGCTGAGGAGCATCTGTCCATGCCAAGCAAATGAATCTAATAAGCTATGAACAAAGCTGGGCTCAGGTTTGTTATGGCTTCTAATAATGTCCAATAATGTTCAATATCACAGGGGGAGAGGAAATTGTTCCAGAGGGCTCCTGTGTAGACCTGCACTCTGGCCAAGAAGTCCACCTGCCATCCATTTCTGCCCTGCCCGCCTGGGCCTATGAGACTTCTGTGGGGATACAGTTTACCCAATGTTTTGGACAGATTTCCTCAAAATCATTCCATTTTCTCTAATAGGCTACAACAGTATTGCGATTATTTGACTATAATTGAATTATATTGCAACACTGACATTTGTCTTTGACTCTGGCAGGAAGCTGGCCTCTGCCATCATAACCATCAGTCAGACAGAACTCTGGTGGCAGACACAAATACCAAGCAGTTGTACCTCTCTCTCTCTCTCTCTCTCTCTCTCTCTCTCTCTCTCTCTCCCCCTCTCTCTCTCTCTCTCTCTCTTTCTCTTTGTGTGTGTGCATGTGTGTATGTGAGATTGTGTGTGTGTGTGTGCTCATGAGCATGGATGTGTATGAAAATCAAGACGACTCATGTGATTTTAGGCTCCCTATTTTCAAATATTGAAATCCCAACTCATACTACCTTAAAACATGACTACTGCTGGAGACAGTGTTGTCAAACAGGTTAATGAGTTAAACTGCAATCCCAAGGGGAATTTTGCTCCAATATGTAGATATCCTTTAGGACACTTCATGGGCCATTCCTAGGACAACATCACCATGATATTTGACCACTCTCTCTAATACAATTTTGAACCAAACAAAGTGTTTTACTTTATAAGTTTGCACACATCCATGTATGGTGCAGTAATGTAAAATGGACTAAACCATAAAGTGCTCACATAATGTCCCATCTCTCACCACTGTCCATGGTACTAATTTCCAGATCTGACTGTACCCTGTCCATGAATTCAGAGCAAGAGAGAACTCGAAAAGCATTTCTAGGGACTGAGCCTCAGTGGTTAGGAAGCAGGAAAAGAAGTAGTCATGTACCAGGAACCAGACATGTGAAGTGGCCTAGCTTTATATCAACTCTCTTTCTCTAGAACATATTCAGCAAGAATGAACTCACTCTGGGGGGAAAAAAGAATTAATTCATTTTTGAGAACAAAATCCCAAGAATCAATTACCTTCTGTTAGGTCCAATATAAATACTTCCCCCATCTCAGCATTGTCACACTGGGACAATTTTCTAGTGCATGTACATTTGGGAGGCATACCAAATCTAAACCACAGCAGGGAACTTCCAGCTCTGACAACTGCCTAACTCAATAATACGGACCAATTTGTCTGAACCTCAGTCAGCTTCTCCCTGTTAAGCTTACTGCTTCACAGAGGTGTGGTAAATCAATGAAAAACTGCATGGAAAGGGTGACTGAAGCCTAAGTCACACTTGTTGACTCTCTATACCATCTATAGTCACAAGGGAATGATTATTCTCCCCAAATACAGAGATTCCAAAAAAAAAAAAAAAAGTCATGAACACAGATGATTTTATTTCATTTGACATGAAATACAATTAATCGGACTGTCTTGAAGCAGTTTACAATGGGTTGAGGAAATAAAAACCTCATTTTATCCTGTAGAAGACCTAAGAGGAAGTTGCCCTTCTTAACTCCATTTTGGAAAAGATGAGACTGAAGATTGCTTAATTCTCAAGGTCACACAGCAACTGAGAATTGTAGTGAGCCTGCAAGTTCCAGCATGCCTGACACAAATCTCTATTTTCTGTTGCTTCTTCAGCCAAAGGCTGACATAAAGCTGTTAATTCCCCACAACTCCATATGCCTTTCTTGTTTCCTGACAACCTTAGCTAGGAGTAGGTGAAGTAGAACCCAATTTTTAGCTATGGTGCTTCCTAGATCAAGGTACATCTAATCACAGGATGGAAGAGGAGACAGAGAACTTTCTACTTCCCTTTCCAGTCTAGATCAGAAGATGGTGACAACCAGATGACTACGTGTCACATCTATAAAGAGTAGACTTTATAGACAGGTGATATTATTTTCTGCTGCTGGTGTTTCCTTTTTCTAAACCATAATTCACATATTAAAGGAAAAGTTATGTAGCATATAAAGAGGTAGCTATGCTATTTGTCATAATGGATATACTCACTATGGGTCTGCCTTCTAGATTTTAAGTCAATTTCTGTTATAGGACTGAAATGTGTATCCCTTTAAAAATCACATCATGACTGTCATAGTGTAGGGATTGGGAGGGGTAAGTATAGACTATCAAAGGCAAACACAGTGTTAATTCTATAAAATTTATTCCAGCACCCTTTTCTTTGATATTTTATACTTAAAATGAAGTTGTGTAAGTATTAAATTTCTATCCAAATATTCTAGACTCTCTTGATTCCCAGGAGATAACATTCTGTGGCACTCCTCATCTTCCTCCAGCTCTTCCATTCTGTCTACCTCTTCCTTTGCCATGGATTTTGAACCTTAAATAGAGAGAGGACTGTTGATAATCATGTTGCATTTAGGGATGCATACTCAGCCCCTTCTTCTCAACACCATGATCAGTTCTGTCTCTCAGTGTTGTGTGGTACTCACAAAAAGAAGTGTTCATGACCAAGTCTGCAAGCACCTCAGGTTGAGGAAGATAAGCACACATATTTATTTAGCAGTTTGACAACATGATCATTTATCACAATGACAGTATTACAGTAAAAAAACATGAAATTCCATTTGTGGAGAGAGAAGAAAATCCAATCAGAAGTGATTATTCCACAACAGTCATATTATTATTATACCAGTGGGCACATCTTGCCTGTGAGCTGTGAATTGTTGCATTCAGAATTTCAGAATCCAGTGCTTGTGTAGAACCATTCATGTCTTCTTCTTCTTTTTTTTTTCTTCAAGCATTGTGCAGGCACTGTCACTTTTAGGCACTATGAATGCAAGGCTATACATTTTTATAAACTTTAAGATTCAAAATTTTATTTGACCAAAGTCTATGACTCACTCATGATGCCATGAATCACTGACAATGTCCATCAGAATCTGGTCATTCTATTTTTTCTCTTCTTAAGATGGAGGACATGAAAAGTTGTCACTTGTTGGCATCTGTTTGTTTATTATGGCCTTGAGGATCTACCTAGACTACCCTTTCCTATTCTACTTAGTCCACCTGCCCTCTCTATGATGACCTTGCAGCCGGAATTATTTTATGCCTTGGCAAATTTTCAAAATTGCTCCTTGTCATTATTCATTAATTCATACCACATTTTAACATCTTCTCTATCATAGGCACTATATGAAACTTGCAGGGTCATTACATAGCTTAAGAAGACTGACAATGCTCCAGTCTATCAGGAGCTCTCAGCCACCATTCACAATACCAATGAGACAGATAAGCAAAGCGGGAAAGGACTGGAAGAGATATGAATCTCTAATATAAGTTTTTTTTTTCTTTCTGAAATGAGGGTTGGGTAAATAGTACTAGCCCGTGAATCCTAAAATTCTGATTTCACAGGCAAGATGTGCCCAGTCACATAATAATGGCATGGCTGTTATGGGGAAAACTACTTCTGATTGAATTTGAAGCTTTTTCCATAAAAAGGAATTTGATGTATGATAAATATTTGAGTGCTCCAAAGCAATACAAAGAAACCCTGTCTCAAAAAAATGTATAATTGTCACACAATATTTTATGATGCATCATGAAATAAATCCTTGGTAAGGATATCAGCTCCAGCCAACATAAATCATCTTAGTTTAGGTACCATGTATATTTCATTCCTCATATGTACATGATCACAAAGAGAGGTGAAGCAGGGAAAACATTTCTGAACGGCTTGTATATCTTCCCGAGTCTTTTAAGCTCCTAATCATTTCCTGTAGATGGTTGTGACATAATCTCCTTTGAGTGCACATTGCAGCATGACTTAGAGGCAGAAGGAGGTAGTGTGGTGCTGGATTTGTGTTCATCAAATAACATCTCTGAAGTTTTATTTTGCCATATAGAACCATGGCTGAATAAGGGCCTTACCTTTCCAGCATTGCTATCAATTTTAATGATATAATACCTATAAGCCATACCCTCACTCAGTGTGCCTCTACTTAGTATAATTTTGAAATATTCAAATTTTTAGAACATCCCTGCTATCACAGTTATCTACGCTGCTGATTTTCTATGTTCAAGAACCAATGATTTATTTTTAAGGAAGAAATTATCTTTTTGCTTAATTTTATTCCAATTAATACTAGCGATTTTCTATTTGTTTCATTTTTCTCGTTAGCTGTGATGTATCTCTGGTGTCAAAACTAGTGATCCATCTACATTCTTAGTCACAAGCAATCAAGTCTCAGTGAGTTGTCTCTGCACCTCTAGAATGTATGGATCTTCACACCCTATCTAGTACAACTGTTAGTATAAATCACAGAATACAATGTTTGTCAATAAAATGTATTGGTTAGTATTTAAATTCAGAGATTAATATTATTAAATTTTAAACACTTATACATCTATTTTTACCATTTCTATGATTTAACATGCAAATACACACACACACACACATACACACACACACACATACATATATATATATATAACACACGGCACTTAATATGTTACAATAATTATAACATACCACATTTTCATCAGCAATATATATAAAAGAATGCATATTTGATTCTTAACAGATCAGGCCCAACTTAGCTCTTAGGAATCTCAAATATGTTTCTAATCCTACGAAAGGCTATATTACATGGCATGTATATTTACTAATGTGTTATGTACACCTCAGCATACATCAAGGAATCAAGGAACAAATACAGATAAGCTTAAAGGAGCTTAAAGCTCTTCCCCACTGAATGCAAATCAGAAGTGATATGGATACATTTTAAAGGCCTAGAAGGTAGTTTACCAATTGCCTAATTCATTTGTGTGCCTCTCATACTCCAGAAGAATTGTTCATAAATGGCTAGAATACAGGGGAACAATGTCTCTCAGTACCTGCTTTCCTCACATAGCTGGAAAGAATGGAGCAGAGAGACCAGGGAAATTTTCGCACCTAGTCCATTTACCCATGAACTTGTGTCTTTCTTAACAAGTTTTGGTAAAAGATAAAGCCACATATCATCAATTAACATTCATATGAGAGAATGATGTGTCTATTATCTGGAATCATACAATAGCTTTCCTAGCTCCAACAATGGTTTATATAAAACCTTATCTAATTTGTCCTTCATCAAAATGCATGGAGATGACTGTTCAAAAATGGCATTTTCATGCTGGAGAGATGGCTCAGCCGTTAAGGGCATTTTCATTCTTGCAAGCAAATGTTTTGTAGGAGGGAATCCTGGGTGGGTGGGGCATCATACCCAGAGCCATGTGAATGGTATGCCCTTGCTCCACCACCAGCCTATACCCCATAGGCTGAGCAGTATTTTTCAATAGAAGCCTTCCTTGAGCATATCACAGACTATTTCAGCCATCTGTCTGATCTCTGCAAAGCAGAACAGATGTAAATGGTAGAGTTCTGAGCCATTCAATTATATTTCATGCACCACTGACCCAAACATTTCTCCTCTTATCTGAGTTGGTGGCAGATGTGCAAATGCCAAAAAGCATTTCAAATTAAAGATGGAAACATACTGTATGTTGGTTAATATGGTTACAATATATGTAAATGGTTAAAATATGTCACCACGGTAGCAAGAACCATGATGTAGAAGGAGACAGCATGGTTAAGTATTTCATATCTCTTTATGGTAACTTGTATGGTCCCAGAAGATAATAAAAAACAGTGTCAAACATGGAATGCAATTATGGGCTTCCTGCAAAGTGTGAAACATCATCCCAGAGCTAATTGGTTTGGGCTATGTCAACCCTTCCTTTTGCTAACCCATGACATCTTGCTAAAACAATAACATCTTTGAGTGTCTGTAGAGATAGATCAATTGAAAGACCTGTAGCTGATGGAGCCAACATTTAGGATTCTGAATTCCCAGCAGCATATCAGTAGCTGATTGACTGAAAACATATTTTGAATCACCTAAGTGAAGCACAGATCCATGTAGTTTGTGGATTGCCAATTAGTATCCAATCAGTTGATTGGAGGCATATTATTGACTAAATCAGTTTTATAAGTTATTTTAGATATATATAGGCATGACGTAGAAAAAGAAAAAGAAAGTTAACCATGAAGGTCAATCTATTAGTGTCCTGTGAGTAGTAGAAATCTGTGTACTTTAGAGAAAAGAATTTCATTCTGACTTTGAAGAATGGACTATCCCAAATCAAGTGCTGAAATTACACACAGATTCTGTCACTGACAGGTGAGGTGTACAGATACAGGACATGAGCAAACACCTCCATGCATATTATCAATTGAAAAACTCCAAGAAATTTGTTGTGGAGTTGTATTTTCCAACTGGGACAACGAAAACTGCCTTTTTGAAATCTCAACATCATTGCCTCCTGCTCCAGGAATTCAGGCAAAGAGAGAGAGAGGAGTAAATATATGAGCAAGGGAGGTCAAGATAGTGATGGAAAAATCTACAGAGACAGCTGAACCAAGCTCATGGAAACTCATGAACTCTAATCCAACAGTGGTAGAGACTTCAGAGGACCCAATCAGGCCCTTCATATGTGAAAAACAGTTGTGAAGCTTGGACTATCAGAGGGTCTTCTGATAGTATGACCAAGATGCAAAACTTGTATATGAGCTAGCTTGTTGGTGCACATTCCCAATGATGAGATACCATGCTCAGCCTTATTGCATGGGAGAGGAATTTGGCCCTGCCCCAACGTACTTTGTCAGACTTTGTTGCCTCCTGATGAGGAGGATTGGACTGGGGGTGGTCTGGAAGGGAGCGGAAGGAGGGCAGAAGAAGGGGTGTGAGCAATAACTGTAGTTTGAATGTAAAATGAAATTTAAATAAATTATATAATAAATTAATTATATATTAAAAATAATCTGAACAATTCTAGCACCAGGTGACCTCCCAATGTAGATGAGGAAAATCACATGGGATCCCAGCACTAGATGAAACTTAGGGAAAAACGGCTTTGCCATGGATGAGCAACTGATTGGTTATCCAATATTCAGTTGCCATCAGCCCTAGAAACATATGTAGGTAACCAACACTGTACAAACTCATCAGGTTGGATTATATATTTATTAGGTTATGTGTATATATAATAACAATAGTTACAGAAGAGGAAATTGTGAACTGGATGTGTTGCACATAAGAGTAGTGGGAGGAATGAAATAATGCAGTTACATTTTAGCTAAATAGTAAGTCTACGCTTGGCTGCAAAGGTAAGTCACTTGAATGAAGGGTCTTAGCAGAATATTAGAGGTAACTTAGCTTGACCTTTCTTTTATTGGCTACTTGTTCCCAATGCTCTGCCACAAACATAAAGCATGTTTATTCCCAGAACACTGAATTTGATGTTATCAAGTTCCATACATAGGACTGTAATTAGGTCTGTCATCTTGTCTGTGATTCCTCCTTTCTACCTGGTTCTGTCAATTTGAAGAACTGTTCCACTATCAGACTCAACATTACCTTATAATAGAATTAACAGTACCTTGCCATGTTATTCTAGACGTAGGTGTATCCTTAATTTATTTCCCTCTCGCCTATCACAAGGACCATGAATGATCTGGGTCAGAGTCTCATTGCTCATACCTGTTCATTGTAGCTTAATTCTGTAATGGTCACATTTTAACCAAGCAGATCTGATTGGCTTTGGAAAGATGCCCAAAATATAAACAGGAGCAGCAGAAGTCCTGTGGACTCTGTCAGTGTACCCATTGGTGGATTTCCAGCTAGGCTTTACCTCTGCACAATCTTAATGTAATCTGCAGAGCAGCGAGGCTGAAAATGCCAGAGTTCTCCATTTAAATCACTTTGAGCAAAACATGGATTATACGAGCATATCTGTTGCAACCTTCATGCCCAGTGGTAATTTTGCAAAATTACTGAAAATCTATTTTAGGGAAAACTTGGCATTTAAATTAGGTGGTTTTAATTAGCATCTTGACTGCACACAGTCAACAGCGGGAAAGGAAGGATAGAGAAAATTACATCAGCTTATTTTTTTTGTTGTTGTGGAAAAAATTATAAAAGAGTTACACACAGCAAAATTAACTCCAAATAATTTGAAGCATGATGACATGCCATTTCTTGGAACCTCCACATGATTTGAAAACATGGCATGCAATTTTTGAAAAAAAATTCAAAATGGTAAACTTTTTATCCTATATGTAGCTTATGTATTGAAGGACTCTTTTAAAAAGTCTCCTTCCTATGTTACTAATATATTTTCCATTCTCAACAGATACTATTCTATGGTACAGTTACTCTAACATAGGTGCTAAATGAATTCTTATTCTATCTCCCTCACTATTATTGATGTTTTCCTTAATTCAAACCAGAACTCAAAACTTGTGTAACTATAAACTTGGTCCCAAATGTCACCCATGTCTTGAGAGCTACAAATTCTATGAGTCCACAGGGGAAGATAATAATATATTTACGATTGACTTGTATCTATGTTGCTTCCTGGACAATAAATGGTCTCACTGTAACTTTGTAATGGTCCTGGGAAATGTATGGTCTTAGTCTATCCTGTTTTATAAGCCAGGAAAGAAAGATAAGAGTTTCTTGTCCCAATCAATGATGGTAAAAAATAGAACTGGGTTTAACTCAAAGCCGATTATAGATGCAACTTACAGAGATGAATATTTGGAAAGTTTCTCTCTCTCTCTCTCTCTCTCTCTCTCTCTCTCTCTCTCTGTGTGTGTGTGTGTGTGTGTGTGTGTGTGTGTGTGTGTGTGTGTGTGTGTGTTATTTTGTTATTGTGTATGCCCATTCCTGTGTTTGGAGGCAAAAAGACAGCATCAGATATCTTCCTTTCTACCTTGTTTTTCATGAAGGTGAAGCTTGCTTGTATGGATAGCAAACATAGCAACTACTTTATCTCTGCCTGTACAGTGCTGTAAGTCTCAGATTCTACAGCTGCCTGTAGATTTTAACTCTGGTCCTCATGCTAGTGTGGCTGACATTTTGCCAACTGAGGCATCCTCCCAGCCCCTTCAATCATTTTTGTTTCAAAAACAAAATAGGTTCATTATTTCTATGCCAACAATTGGACAGCATTTACCAGTCTAATGTATAATATTTTTATCTGTTACTTTCATGGAACTAGGCATAGAATACAAGGTGGAATAAATGTCATAGGCAGCAGTCAAAGATGGAATTGTTCTGAAGATTCTGGGAAATCCTAACTATTTATAGTGAACATATCAATACTATTCAGGAGGAGTATTTCCAAAAAATATATTTAAAGATTTTTTGTGTCATGGGAAATTTAAAAATAGTTATTGGGACTGGGCTATGAATACTTTCATTTTATTTATTTTATTGTGAATTTTTTTATTAGCCTGTTTTCTGTAGTTACATCACAAAGTTGTATGGGAAATCCTGCCATTCTGTAACACATTTTAACTTTTGTCCTCTTAAGACAGAAAGAACTCCCAAACTCCCAGATTGATTTAGCTAAAATCTGAAATCAGATAATGCAAACATGAGGTTTTATCCTTAATGGAAACTGTCTCTTGTCATACTGATCAAGTTGGTTTTGCTGTTATTGTAGTGAGAGTGGCTGCATGAGTAGAACATCCTACCAAGAGCTTCATTAGAGTCTCAGTGGTTTCTCATTGTGTTGTGATGGGGCCTGCTGAACTCAGTGAAGTTTGATATTATTACAAGGATAAAAGGTATTCCTCTTACATAGTGCTACTCTTCTGTGCAACAGCTTGGTGAGTTCAAGGCCCACACCAAACAGCATTTGAAAGCAGGGAGCAGCTGGTGTCATGGTCATTTCAAGAATGGCTAATGAAATGAATGCAATTGTGCCTTTGGGAGCTTTGCTATCACATTCAGAGTTTGAACAACTTCAATATGGAAAAAAAATTCAGGTCTCTTTTGCACAGAAGAAACAGATTTGGTTAAATAGTACATTGTAAAGAGGACACACAGTTTACTAGAAGGACCATAGGAATTTTATTTCTGAGGTGTGGAATCTAAACTTGGGCCCTGGTGCTGCTGCTATCTTCCCACGAGGGTTGTGTGCTTAATGTCTCTGAAAAGATTTTCTGCTAAAATAAGGATGATAATGTCTATTTGCTACAATTAGGAAACTGAAAATGATGAGAGATAGACTATGTAGGAGAAACAAACAATAGGGAGGGTCACTTGGCATTAAGAGAGGCTGTGTAGCCTTGGAGAGTGCCCCCTGTGAGCTAAGTGGGAAGCAAACATGTACAATGTTCCATCATATAAAGTTTATGAAGAATGAAAATTAAAAAAAAAAACAGTTTCCTTACAGTTTGTTAAAGGTGTCATATGACAACAACAAATTGAATTCTATGAACAAACACTGAAATCTGGATTGCTACTTCAGTCCAGATTTGAAGACTTTGCAGATTGAAATAAACCAAAAAAGTGTTTGTAATTTATGCTTTAATGTTACTTTCTATAATTAATCTGCTCCATTTTTTTGTTTTGTTTTGTTCTTACAGATCAGAGTCTCACTCTATAGGCAGGCTCTCCAGGCAAAGGTCATACTGCCTCAGCCTCTAAAGTTGCTACATAATATTCTGTTCTGAAGCAAGTTTTCAGCCCTCATAAGTTGATGCAGTCTGAAAACATACATAAATCAGCCTAGTCAATGGAAAAGACATGTGGAGCAGTAGACATGTAAATTATAAAATGAAACAGGGAGAGAAAATGGCAAAGCTGTTAAGGTGCTACTGTGGTGAGCTTTCTGAGCCTATTGCTCCCAGACATCACTGGGATGCTGGGACCTTCCTACCAAGGACCTTCTTGCACTAGTTAAAGGTTCTTGAGCACTCTCTGAGTAGAGGGAGTGTGCTCAGTCTCCACATTCAGATTGGAGAAATTTTACTCTAAGAATTTTACTAGAAGAATGTCCTTCTCTGTAAGACATCATCACACTGCAGGACTAACGAACCTGGACCAGAAGCAGTAGATATTTTACTAATGACATGTGAAACTACCAGAATCATCAAGGATAGACTTAGAAATGAATTTATGATGTAAAAAAATGGTTTTCTTGAAAATGGCTTGGCTTCCTAGACTGAGTCAACCCCTTTGGGAGTTAAAGGAAAAGGTTTGACAGGCTCATAGTCAGATGTTCTAACAGCATGATTCTGGAGAAACTCACAGAAGCCATGGTTCACAGTACATCCCCTCATTCAATTATAAAAGGGACAGAGGTCATTAGAAACCAAGCAGCAGCTCTCAGGGTGTGTGTGTGTGTGTGTGTGTGTGTGTGTGTGTGTGTGTGTGTGTGTGAGAGAGAGAGAGAGAGAGAGAGAGAGAGAGAGAGAGAGAGAGAGAGAGAGAGAGAGAGAGTTATCTGGTACCCAATAAGGAACCTACTCCAATTCACATTTGAATTCCAATTAAGTCATAATTTGCGAAGAAGAAAATAGGAGTGACAGAAAAGGTTAAGCCTGACCAAAGTGAACACACTTTCAGGAAACAATGGCATGGAAACAGTTTCCATTTTGGTTTTTACACTATGTGCTGGAGGCAGCATTAGGAAGGGTGGGGCCACTTCATGTTGTTCTTCTTTCCTTTTACAGTATACTTGTAGCTCCTTACAAAACTCCTGCTCTTCAGGAAGTGTCAGTGAAGTATATCACCTGCAGCCTATTCACCTAAACAGATACACTGTTGGCCTTCAGGCCATTGCCGTCCTGCCACTTTCCAAGTTCTACTTAGAAGTTGTTTAAATAGCCTACTTCATATTAATCTTCACAAGTCACAAAATTACTCATTTGAAACGTTTAAAACCATAGTCCTTAGCTATACATTGTTCTTTAAATACATATGCTATCTATTGTCTTGTGTTATTAGTGAAGTTTGTTTCCATCATTCTTACGATTCAAAAAGTTATTCTACACTGTGTGTGTGTGTGTGTGTGTGTGTATGTGTGTGTGTGCATATACATGCATGCACACATGCAAGGGGCAATGGTAAACAAATGCCACAATACTTGAGTGGAAGTCAGAGGTTTACTGTTTTTTCATCAAATGTAGGTCATCAGCCACTGAAGCAAGCACCCTTATCCTCTGAGTCATGTCCTTGCTCTCTGTCCCCATTTTTAAAAATGAATTCTTGTTCACCAAGACTTTTTTTTTTTTAATCTTTAAATGACATTGTGTGGTAGAGTTATGGGGCATGAAAGTAGTTTTATTTATAACCCCGAGATGAGTTTTCCAATTGTAGTCAGATAAGCAAATACAAAGTCTGATTTTCAGCACTTCTCAGAGGCAGGGTGTGTTAGTTACTATAACCTTCTTTTCAGAAAAGGTCTGGGAGTTAGTCATTAATCTGTCTCCTGAGAAAAGGAACATAGAGTATTTTGCAGAGAGCTGCTAATTAATCCTCCCCACTCCCTGGCAAGACAGGGAGTTGGAAATCTCTTCAGTGCTGTGTTGACTGGGAAATGTTGCTAATCGATGTGACAGGCACCAAGTCCAATTTTGCAGATGTGGGGGTCCCTTCCTGCTAGATGATTACAGTTGCTTGTCAAAATGGCCCAGCTGGCTCAATAGTGGTTCTGGAAGACTCTGGGTTGTTGCATCTGTTCTGCCTACTGTCTACTGTAAGCACACAGGAGCCTCTGGATCTAGGAATGTAGGTACATGATGGAATTTGCGACTTCTTTGAGACAATGTTCCAAAATGTTCTGTCCAAATTTTTCTCAGGTTAGCTCCCACTAACTGAGCATCGGCTTCTGTTTGGATCTTTCTAATAATGCATATCATTTTCCATTTTGAGAATGGCTCTTCTTTTATTTCAAATGTTTTAAAATATAATAGGTTTATGCAAGTCTGGCCCACTTAATGTTTGTTTAGATTTTTTTTCCCTCTTTATTAGGAAGTAACTTCAACTTCACTGAAAATTAACCAAAGTGTGAGTGTTTCAGAAACTACCATAGAGGGGCTGGGAAGATATAGCTCAGTGGTAAAGTAATTGCCTTGCAACCATGAGCTATGTTTGATCCCCATAGTTAAATGAATTGGTTATCTTTGTAATTCCAGCATTGGGCAGTCAACCCAGGCTGCCTGGTGACCTTCAGGTTAGGGACAAAGACTTTCTCTGATTAGAGAGAAAGACACTGAGAGAAGTTGGCAATCCATGAGGAATACAAATGAAGTCAGCTTCTCACCACCACATATATACTCATGTACACCAGAATACATATATATGATTCTTAAACACACATATTTCTCAGGCCTATTGATAGCATTACCTCATTGCTTTATTGTGTATCTAGCAGTCACTTGGTCAATATAAATGTTTATTCCTGATCTGCAAATTGTCTGTTTTTTTTTAAGTACATCAAGGTGTGTAATCTCCCAGGTACTGTCAATGTGCAATAGGTAGAATCAACTTGAAGAATGGAGATGTCCCTGGAAACATCACCTCTGGGCACATTGGCTACTGGGGCTACTGTTTCCTGCACTTGTGGATATTCTCTGCCCCTTTTAGTTAGGTAATGTTCCCAGAGGCTCTCTTTGAGTTACCTGCTATTTTTGAGTGAGTCTTCACTTGGTGTTTCCTTTCCAAGGTGTACTTTTTATTAGTTTCTATTCCTTCTTCGGGTCACATTTCCTATTACTGAAAACACTTAACTTATGCCGGAGACATTTTCTAAACATACACCCTACATTATCCACAATACTTATAACCATGCAATTTTATGCATTTGTGCATATACATGGATACAATGGTAGCAGAGCAATAGCTGCAATTCTACTCTTCCATCATGAGGGTTTTCCTAAGAATGTGTAGGAAGAGTGATGGAGAGCTAGTCTAGGACAGGTCAGATGTAATCAAGAGGAAAGAGAGCAGAGCTAGTTTTCATGATATGAAAAAAGAACTGCAGTGACTGATCTGCTACCATGTGTCACACAAATATACATGGTTGTATTTGTGTGTGTGTGTGTGTGTGTATGTGTGTGTGTGATGTTATACCTTCTCTACATTGATTATATCTGTGAAGGATGTCACTTCAGATCTTGGTGCCCACATTCCACTTTTCTCCAACATAAACAAGGGTGCTTTGAAGAAATGGCTGCTTCATGTGAAAATATAAGATCATGTGAAAATATAAGAATCACAGGAACACGTTTTTGTGTCAAAAAACAAAGCAGTTCTCAAAAAATGGGGATTTGGCACACAAACAAGATCATGACACTTTTTGGAATCGAGCTTATTTCATGTGTATAATTGTCCTTTGTTTCTATACATGTACAGATGCAGTGGCTCCCCATTGTTACATGATACTCTACTGTATATGCATGCCACGTTTTCATACTTCATTTATCCTCCAGAAGACAGGTTGTTTCATTAGCCAACTATTATTATATTGCCATGATAAACATGAGAGAACAGTTGTCTCTTTGATATATTGATTTCATTTTCTTCTAGTATACACCTAGAAAGGGAACTGCTGGGTAATATGCCAGTTCTATTTTTAAAATATCTATAAAATTTTATTTACCTCTTCCATAACAGTTGTAGCAATCTACATTCTCAGAGGTTCTCCTTTCATATAGCCATGAAACAATGTTAATTCCATACCTTTACGTGATACAGAAAATAGGGAGGTTGCAACAGAAAATAGGGAGGTGGCAAGACATAGGTCCAAGGCTAAAATGTGTCTCACTGATAAGTAAACAGGTCTCAGAGACAAATGTACAATTGGCTTTAATTGATAATGCAATGTTAGAAAATTCTTGCTAAATAAACTAATTTCAAGTTTCCTCTGCTCCTGGCAGACATTAGGGTGCTGTAAGAGATAATGGTCACATTGATTTATTTTCATTATAGTACTAACTTTAATACATGTCCATAATCACATTCTATATATTAAATATACATGTGTTTTAAATGATAGGATACAGTAGAAGGATACACAGCCTGCTGAAAATAAATTATTTGAGACAAACTGATATTAGCTAAGTATTACAATAAGAGGAGACAGTCACAAATTATGCTCATTGGATAAAATAATGAAAATAAATATCAATATAAACACACTAATAAATAAGATACATATTTTATTAATGGCAAACTTCTATGACTTTAGAGTGTCCTTTCATAAAATACCAGCTAATTATAATATAAAAGAGTGAATTTAGTGTGGAAAAGCCTGTCACATGCTTACCTAATAGAATGATCAGTGTGGACCACCATTAACATTGAAAAAAATCCTAAAGGATAAGGTCTGAAGAATAAGAAATCAGATCAATAGTATGTGATTCCAAATCTTGAATTCAGATTAAATATTAATTTATTCTGGAGCTAAAGTAGGAAAACCAAAATACAAATATTCTGTGAAAAGTAATTTTCCTGGGATATTCTAAAGGGAACATGTCAGAAAAGTCAAGGGCGGTAAAGAATGTCATGCTGAAGAATGGATGCTACATGATGGATGCATGGAATATTTAAATCTCACTCAGGTTTACTTGTGACTGAGGACAGTATGGGAAAACTGGTGACATATACTTGGCACATGATGTTTATGTGACACCTCTGGAGTACAGGTAATTTCCTAGTTGTAAGTATTGTGTTATGATTATCCATGAAGACTGTCTTTACTGTAAGAAATGCAGCCAATACTTATATGTAGGACATACTTCAACTTCAATGTGGAAAGTTAGCAGAACATCAAATCAGTAATTTACTTTCCAAGAGTTCAAGCAATGTATTCTTGGTACTCTAGTAGCAACTGTTCTGGGTAAATTTAGGGTTGTTTTTAGAATACAGAAAGAGAGAAGGGAGACAATGCTGAATGCAGTGTGAGCATTATATGAAAGTTTCATTTCTAGGTGAATTGTTCTGTTCCAGAGGCTGCTGGTGTGATTTGAAAAGGTTAATAGTACTAACACAGATGTTTGCCATGCTGTGTTTGAAAGTGAAATTGATTGTTGTCTGTGCATCATATTTAGTTTAGAAATGTGAAATTAATTTAAAACCAATGAAATTAAGTACAAAAAACATTGAAGTTTGTGTTTTAATATAGTTATTCTACCTTAAAAACATAAGATCTAGTATATTACACTATGGCCTTGAAGGTTTCAAATTGTTTACTATTGATTATGAACACAGCTTTGCCTTTTTTTAGTTTGACATGAAGATTGAAGTGAATCCTAACTAATGCTCCAGCCAGTGTCCTCAAATGATGACTTAGACTAGGTTTCACCCATTTCTGTGGATGACTTTTGGCCAGGCACCTAAGGTCTGAAGAACACCCTAAAATTACACTCTAAAAAATCCAGAAATTGGAGTAAGAAAATCTATTATATAAACTGTACCTTAGTGAGCCTTCAGAGTAAAAACCATCTTTTTTGCTTTTGTTTTATTTTTAAAAGGAAGTATTGACGGAGGGTCTCATGAAACTAGTCTGACCTCCACCAGCCTATGATCCTGGGAATTACCTTGGGCTTCTGATCCTCCTACCTCATGCACTTGGTTTACATGTTTGTGCCACCACGCCCAGTTCATGTAGCATTAGAGATCAAACCTGTGGTTTTAAATATGCCTAGCAAGCACCATCCAAACTGGCATACACCTCCAGTCCATCAAATTGAAGTCTTTTATTTTAAAACATGCCCTTTAATTGGCTGGTTCTACATGAAACAATCAAACTGAAAATGCATTGTTTAATGTCTCTTCATTTACAAAGACTTTAAACTGAGTACAGACTGCTGTGCCTGAACAAAGTAAAGAAGGCAGGAATAAAGGAAGGAAGGAAGGAAGGAAGGAAGGAAAGAAGGAAAGAAGGATAGAAGGAAGTGTGGAAGGAAGGGAGGAAAAAGGGAGGAAGGAAGAAGGAAGGAAAAGAAGAAAAAAGACAGAAAAGAAATTTATTTCTTAGTATTTTCAAGGCTCTAAATTCAAGATCAAGATGGCAGCAAAGTCAGAGTCTCCTGGTCACATAGCTGCAGAGACCTCTCTTCATCATCACATGAGCATGCTTACATCAAAACACAAACCCCATTTGAGAGAGTTAAGGCCAGTAGCTTCTCACTGCCTAAGCTGTTAATACTAACATCCTCTTTCTTAGGTTTTAACCTACGAGTCTACACTATGAGGTGGCAGTCAAACACTCAGACTGTGGTATACACTGACCCATCTAAATGCTGCTCTGCTGATTGTAGAGTCAGGCTTTGTGAGAGCTGATTCTTACAACCTTACACAAAGCTAAGAGGATGTTAGTGGGAGTATGTTCAAATGACCAGGTTTCCTTCTATTTTTTTTTTTTTTTTTTACTTACTAAAATTGAAAATGTTTTAACATTTCTATTGAATACCCAGGCCCTATCCTCATGTAGATATTGCATCAAAATGCCTCCCTACCCCATTTAGACTTGTCTCAACTGTAAAAAATTGATGATGATGACTAAAAGAGACCTGACACATTATTCAGTGGATGACACACTTTTGGTTACTAAAATGTTATAGCTTTGGCCACTTAGGCCTTATTTGTAGGGAATAAATAAATGTCTGGGCTTCAGGATACTGTTTCTTAAGGTCACTTCTTAAATCCTACTAATCTCTCAATGTAAACTAAAAATTAGCATGAGTTGGTAGTAATTTTTTCTGGGGAATGGATGAACATGAACTCTTCTTGTTTGTATCTAGACTCTATCAGTAGGTACATATATAGAGAACTGTACATGAAGATAGATGTAACAAGTATGTATCTGCATATGCTTTCAAGAAACAAATGCAATAAATGTGCTAAGAATAATTATGAAATGATAACAGAATTATTTAGACTGTGTTTCAAACCTCTTTATTAAACATGATTGATTATTATATTCATTAATTCATTAAGTTCTACTTGTAATCCTAGATAAATAAAATACATTATTAATGTGTCATAAACTAAAAGGAATAATGCCACATAGGCCTATTATTTTAAAAGTGCCTTGAAAATATTAACTAATTCATGTATACTGTTCTTTTAAGAATCATTTACATGATTTAATAATATTTGGAACAGTAATTTTGTCATATTTCTTTTCTTTGAAATAGGAACACTAAATTTAAAGTCTTTTTAAACTTTAAGTTATATATGCTTAATTTAAAACATAGATTCATACAAATATGTACATAAAATTTCTGCTAATCATTAAACTGTTGAGAAAAATCTACACTTTTATTATGAAAAATTTCAATTGGTTCTTCTAAGCTTGTTCTTGAGCACACACATATATATATGTATGTATATATATATGTGTGTGTGTGTGTGCTAATATATTTGTATTAAAATTGACACTATTAATGAATCAGCTTGAAGAAAAATTCCTAGCGAAGTCAAAAGTTTCTATTGATAGCAACTTTAATAGATATGAAAATACATTAAATATTTCTAAAATATTAATTCACATTAATGCAAAGAAACCTCATGGTTTATCTGCATGTGTGTGTGATCAACTTATTCTTTTAAAAACAATCTAATGGGTAGTCAGAAGAACAGGCATTTATCTCAGATTTTATCTCATCTACCAAATTAAAGAGAGAAGACTGTTTTAGAGAAATAACCTCATTCACAAATGAGAAGTTAGTGAATTTATCTAGGGTACCAAGAGATTCTAAATTCTGAAATAATAATGTCAACAACATTGATTATTAACAGCTGTTTGCATCAAAAACGGAAAATAAAAACAATCAATGATAGTACATGAAAGTATACTACTTGTAATGCATGGTAAAGTCACGAGCATTTCTCTAGTTAAACTTTTAGGCCTAACTACTGCTTAATGACTACAACAGACTCACAGACTGTGGAGGGATATACTAGACAAAATCATAGTTGCAACTAGTAAAAAATAAGACTGAAGAAAATTCTACAGAGAAGAACTTATTTTCTAAAAATAGCATTAAAGACAAAGAGGAAAGAACTAAAACCCATAGAGCAACAGAAACTTAGAATGGTCTATCAGCCTGCTGCAATGTCTTTTAAACACAAATTTAAAAACATGTGAAAGTTAATGTTTAAAAAAGAATAAAAATGAATACTGAATATTTCATTAGCTAAGAAATGCTGTTAAGTTCTAGGTAAGATAGTTGTGTGCATACATGTGTATGGTAATATATATATATATATATGTATATATATATATATATTTATATATATTTAAAAGAACATTTGTCAGTCACAAGAGGTTCTGAACAATGTATGTGGATGGATTGATAGGAAGGAGGTAAAAGCTAATCATTGATGAACTTCATCCAATATTTTCTTAACTTCTTGTCTCCCTTTATGTATGCTAGAAATGTATATGGTAAAATGTTGAAATGTATACAAATATCCTGTTTGGGTTCCTTACAACAAAATTATCTTTGAAATAGCCTAGAACATAAATGGTAATTCACTGCTATTTTTCTTTAAGTGGGTCACATGTTCTGAATCCTATGAATTGACAACCTAGAAAAGATTTGAATATTCGTAGAAATATTTTGCTCAGATTTTGTTATATTTTACCTCAAAAGCCAGTAATTTTCCAAATACCAATTCTTCAATAGCTTATGCTTCTTTGTTATTGTGCATAGAGGTATCTTACATTTCACCAGCAAGGCTTGGCTTCATTCAAACACAAATCACTTGTTACTGGTTCACTTTTGTATTGTCCATTTTGAGCTCTGGGTTGGTTTTTGTTTTTGTTTTTGTTTTTGTTTTGTTAGTGGTTGGTGGGTTGGTTGGTTTTGCTTTGTTTTGTAATGAAAGCCTTGAATGCTTTTCTTTTTATTCTCTCATACATTACACCCCACCACAGTTTCCCTTCTCCTCACTCTTCCAAGCGCCCCCTCCCTTCCCTCTCCCCTAGATCCTCTGCTCTACTTTTCCTTTTCGGAAAAGAGCAGATGTCTCATGGACTTCAACAAAACTCTGCATACAAAACTCTGCATAGCAAGTTACAATAAGATTAGGCACAACCCCTCATATCAAAGCTGGGCAAGGCAACCTTGTGGGAGGAAAATGATCCCAAGTGCAGGCAAAAGAGTCAGACACACACCCTCACTTCCACTGTTAGGAGTCCCATAACACCAAACTACATAACCAAAACACATATGCAAATACCTAGGTCAGACACATACAGGCCCCATGTTTGCCGCTTCAGTCTCTATGAGCCCCTGTGAGCCCTGCCTACTTGCTTTTGTGGGCTATATTCTCCTGTTGTCCTTGACCCTCTTGTTCCTACAATCCTTCCTCTTCCTCTTATGCAGGATCCCCCTGGCTGTGCCTGGTGTTTGGCTGTTGGTCTCCATATCTGTTTTCATCAGTTGCTGGATGACACCCTTCTGATGATAGTTGGGCTAGGCACTGATCTATGAGCACAGCAGAATGTCATTAGAAATCATTTCAATGAGTTTTTATTTTATTTTATTTTATTTTTTCAACTCATGTTTGGTTCTTCCAGGTCTCTGGGCTGTCCTATCACTGGGTTCCTGACCATCGAGACAGTATGGTGTAGGAACCCTATGGTGGCATGGGCTTCAAGTTGGAGCAGTCATTGCATCTTTCAGACAGGACTTTCCTAACTCCTTTCTAACCTATCCCCCTCCTCTCTCTCTTTTACACACACACACACACACACACACACACACACACACACACACACACACACGCAAGCACCCACAAATTCCCAAGTGTCTGCTCAGCAACAGCAAGAGATCACTTTAAAAAGCATTGTAATGTCAGATTGGAACCCACATGCATATGCTCTGTTGACCTGTTTCAGCTGAGATAAATCTTCTAAGTGTTATCATTCTTTACAGCAGTAAATCTTCCAGTCCCATTCTTGGTTTGCCTGTCAACTTTTGAGAAGCAAATACAAGCTCTTTCTTGAGGAGTGAGGACAGGAATATATCATGCTTCTTACACAAGCTTCGTGGTCCCCTGTCTTCAGTCACGTTCCCCCTTCAGAGATATCTGACTCTCCATGCCTTGTGCTTTCCATAATGCCTTGACATTCCGTAATGCCTAGCTTCAAGTATGGGTTTTAAATTTCTAAGGCTTTTACTTGCTATCAGGGATCCTAACTTCCAAGTCATTGATAATCTTTCTTATTTTCTTTTATTCTTAGAAACTAATGCCTTCCTCCCTGACTTCCCTTTGATTTAGATGTAGTTTTAGCTGCTTGAAATAATTTCCAAAATAAATAGGTAAATAAATGAAGTTAAGAGCACTACTCTGAACTTACTAAAGATTTTGTTTAATAATTTAGTAATGAAGAAACCAGCAAGAACATATAGTCAGTTTGATGAATACTATAAAGAAGAAGTGCATTCACTAGGAATATAAATGAAGAAGTGTAAATACAACCCACACTGTATTTTCCACATTGAGAGAGAAGAAACAATTGAATCTCTACCTGCTATGATGAAATGTGCATGCCCTTAAACAGGAATCATTTCACTTTAGTATTTAGTCATTGCACTGCATGCAGCTATGAGGTAATTCCCACAAGTTCATGTACCAGAGACTGTGCCACTTATGTACTGTTCCATTTACCCCCACATGGCTCAAGCAGGGATGAAGGCAGAATTAAATGAGACACCCTTGTTAAAAATAGACCTCACCTTTCCGATTTTCCCAGTGAACTCTGCTAGATGACGTTAAGCCTGGATGCTTGCTCACACTACAACATGATTTGCCATGCAGTTTTCATAGAACCTGTAGATATTATACAGAGTTTCCTTAAGTTTGTCAGTCAGTGTTATGGACTTTTATTATATTTTTTCTTTAGTATGTCTTTTTTGTTTTTCTTTTTTTTAAGTTCATGGTTTTTGATACAAGGTCTCCTATATTCCAGGATGTCTTATAACTTATTATGTAACCTGAGGCTTGTATTGGAACTCCTAATTTTCATGCTTTTCCCTCCCAAGTGCTGGAATTATAAGAATTTGCCACCATATCCATCTCTTTTTCAGTGTTTTAATAGTCAGAGTCAAAAGGGTCATGACAGTATCCTGGAGACACTGCCAGATTTTCTTCACCCTTAAGTATCATAAAAAATTAAGATTAAAATTATTTTAAGATTTTATCATATGCCAGTCAGAATGGCCATCATTAAGAATATAAGTGACAGCAAATGTCAGAATGGATATGGGAAAATGGGCATCTTCATGCACCATGGGTAGGAATGAAAACTAATGCTACCACATTGGAAATCAGTCTGGATGTTTCTTAAAAAATATCTAGAAATAAAATATTGTGGGATACAGTCAGATCAGTCCTGGAAGTATGGCAAAAGGACTCTAAACCACACTACACAGATACCTGCACATCCATGTTCATTCATGCTTCATTTATAATAGCCAGGATATGGGATCAGCCTAGATAGCCATCAACCAATGAACACAAAATTAAAATGTGGTACTTACTTATACATGACAGAAATCCATTCTGCTCTAAAGAAAAAAATGGAAATAATAGATAAATCAATGTTACTGTAAACAGTAAGAAAACGTACCATGGAAGCCTACCATCTCATAATCCAGTTATATAAAATATAAATTTTATATAAATATATATAATATATATTTTATATATAAAATATAAAAAAGATTGAATGGAGACACCCAATGTGTCTTAATAATGTGATCCTAAAAGCAGTAGGGTCATTACACAAAACTCTCAGTGCCAGGTTGTTGGTCAAGGAAGTCACAGAAGCTCCCTAAACAACAGAAGCCTACCATCTCATAATCCAGTTATATAAAATATAAATTTTATATAAATATATATATATAATATATATTTTATATATAAAATATAAAAAAGATTGAATGGAGACACCCAATGTGTCTTAATAATGTGATCCTAAAAGCAGCAGGGTCATTACACAAAACTCTCAGTGCCAGGTTGTTGGTCAAGGAAGTCACAGAAGCTCCCTAAACAATCCAGGGTCTTGACAGCTTTCTTGGTTACCCTTAAGAGCTACATAACAATACCTTGTTGCTGAAGACTTCTCATACCTCGGTCACAAGATCTAAGGCAATCTATTCCACTAATCTGGCAAAGGTGAAGAGATCTAAGTAAACAAAAAAAAGAAAAAACAAACAAACAAAAAACAGGAATGCTGAAATGCAGATTGCTGAATGCCCTTTATTGAGGATGAAGAGGGCTTATATACTGACTCACAGCACAGTGGAAAACAATCAAGGGTCAAGAGTGAAAGCTCTCTGGCTTAGTTCCTCCCCAGAAAATGTGTGTTAGCAAATCAAGAAGAGTATCCACAATTACTCTGGTGCAAGATGTTCCAGTCAACAGCTTCAGGCTTGCTCAAGGTGCCTCGGGGGTTCATGCAGGGCCCTACAGCAAACAAGCTGGAATTAAGCTGGAAACTTTCTCTTTGACAGGTAGCATCAAATTCTGGAAAGTTTCAGAGCAGTGAGGGCATCAGTGATCTTACCTAGCTGTGAAACCTACAAACACTGTAACCAACCTGGCAAGCAAAATGTGCCCCCTTCTGTAATTGTTTCATGATAATTATGGGTGTGATCTATGTATTTATTGACTATTAACCTGAGTATATCTATGCCTGAAACTGTAAAACTAGTCAACAATCCCTATTTATGAAGAAAATGAGCCTAAGCTGGTGGGGGTAGGGTGGAATTTACTACTGTTGTTTAGCTAAATTGACATAGCTTCAACCTGTCTTCTTAATTTCCATATTTACACTCAGACACAAAAGCTAGTCTCAGCCTTAATCAGAGACGGCTCACTTTGTAGTGAACAATGGAGAACACAAGGACTTATAGCTGCCTAAATTGCTGAGATTACGTTAAATTAAAGCTGAAGCTTAGCCTTTTTTTTATTATTTTAATTTTTTATTCATATTTTGTACAACACAGTTCTCCCTCACTCTGCTCCTCCTGCCCCCCCCCAAACAACTCCCATCCATTCACTCCTCAGAAAGATAAGGCCACCCATGGGGAGTCAACAAAGCTCAGCACATTCAGTTGATGCAGGTTCAATCCCCTCCCCATTGCATCAAGTTTGAGCAAGGCATCCGACTGTAAGGAATGGGCTCCAAAAGTCAGCTCATGCACCATAGATAGACTCTGGTCCCACTGCCAGGGGTCCCACAAACAAACCAGGTAATACAACTAGTTAGGCCCAATGCAGGCTCCCCAGCTGTAAGTCTAGAGTCTATGAGCTTCCACTAGTTGGATCAGCTGTCTTGTGGGTTTCCCATGGGAGGGATTATTTGAGCAAGGGGAAGAGGTCAAGATCATGACAGAATCCCAGAGAGCTTAGCCTTAAACAAAGTATTTGCACTACCTTCTGTAATCTCAGAGGAAATTGTAAAAGAGTGAGGTGGGAAGAATGAAAGAGCTAGAGGGCAGAGACAAGTGCCATGAAATGTTGTCCTCTATGTATCATATAACCATTTTAATTACAAAACTCATGGCAGCTATGGCTATTTCCACTGAGCTTGCACAAAACTGGTCCTGTCTACAATCAGATATATATGGGTGACAGATTCATGATAACTTTCACTTACTGCTGAACTACTGGATATATAGTAGTTTCTAGGAGAAGAGTTACTGTCTTCAGATACTTATCTACTGCTCAGCTCACCAGACTCCATTGCATAACACCAAGCCCATGGCCACACACCACACAGTTTAACCTAAATGGGTCATACAACAAAACAAGTAATCAAGAAAGTGAGAAATAAATTTTTCTGGAGCATAAAGTGTAGACCGGAATGAAATTATCAAAGGAAAATTTTAATTTGTAAATATATCTAATAATCCAAAAGAAAGAATGACAAAAGGAAGGAAGGAAGGAAGGAAAAAAAGGAAGGAAAAAAGAAAGTAAAGACATCCATAACAGGAAATCTGGCTATCTGTTAACCTGTAACTCTATTTTTAGACTTACGGCCAAGAATTTCTTTGACCTTGAGTCACTTTCACAGGAAAACAATAAGAAATGTCTGATACTAGGTATTTAGGGAAATATCTTATCCATGCAATATTCCAAACATTTGTACAATTACTGGAAAAAATCACCTGAAGTTTCCTATCTCCAGAGATTACTTCCCCTTGAAACATGTTCTATTAGGTGGAAGATCACCTAATTAAAGACAAGATCAAATACCTCACAGAATTTCTTAGTCTGTGTATGTCCATATGAAGTTCACTGTCTTAGAAAGTCAGAATCATTTGCTTTATAAAATGCCATTGGCTGTCTGGTTATCTGACCTCTGTTATCTGTTTCTGTTGCTTAGTCTGCCTTAGTGCCTGTTTCATCTTGATCAAAAGGTATTTTGGATTGTATGAATTCCTACTGTCTCACCTATGACCATTATCTACTGGTATTACATATGATTTTTTTTTCAATGATTGCCAGTGAACAAATTCATGACAAATCAGAACTTTTATTATATATCAGCAATATTATATACCTATATATGTATAAATATGTATATGTATGAATGCAGGGAAGAATCAAAAGTGGGCCTCAGAAGGACACTGAGAGTGTGTGGTTGGTGGTGGGTGGTGGGTGGTAGGTGTTGTTACCAAGGATGTTCTGCTCACAGGAATAGCGCATGAGAATATTATAGTCATTGCTTATTCTGAGGAGATACAAACATTCCTTTTTTTTTCTTTTCTTTTCTTTTTCCTTTGTCTTTTGTTTTGTTTTGTTTTTCAAGACAGTGTTTCTTTGTATTGTTTTAGAGCCTGTCCTGGAACTCACTATGTAGACCAGATGGCCTCCAACTCACAGATTTCCATTTAATTCTGCTTCCCAAGTGCTTGAATTGATACAAACATTTCTTTATTTCTTTTTTGTTATATATTTAATATTTTTTCTTATTTTACATATCAATACCAGTTCCTCCCACCCCCTCCTCATCCCTTCTATCCCATCCCCCCCCACTAACATGAGGTCTGAGTCGGTCCAATGCTAGTGTTTAGCTATGGGTATCTGCTTCTGCTTCCATCAGCTATTAGATGAGGGATCTATGATGATCCCAACTAACAACCTGGGGAACAGTGGAAAGGCTACCTTAAATGACCTTCCCTGATAATGAGATTGATAACTAACTTATATGCTATCATAGATACAAACATTTCTTACTCCCACCTCAAGAGTACAAATTCAAAGTATCCAGAAGTTAGGTTCTGACCTTCCTATAGGGACTAAAATAGATGCAGATCTCTCTTTTCACTCACATATATACACAGTCCTTAAAATGATTTACCTCTAAAAGGACAGGAAAATTGATGGGAGATGTCATTCTGTAAATATGTTTCTCTTATTGGCTAATGAATAAAGCACTTTTGGCCTATAGGAAAGCAAGATAGGTGGGACTAGGTGACAAGGAGGATTCTGGGAGATGTAGTAGAGAGGAGTTGAAATGTAGGACACAAGAAGAGTAAGAGGTCCAGACCTCTCTTTGGTAAGATAAGTAACAGTCCAACAGTTTCTTAATTAATACAGTGTCTCTGTGTGTTATGGGACCAGGCTGGCAGGAAAGTTCTTGTAACAAAAAATGATCTATAACTGTAGCTTCTAGCTGTTAGAAGCCATAGAAATGTTTGGTTGAATCTTGGTAAGTCTTGAATTGAATGGATTACTTATTGATAACAGATTTTTTGTAGTCCTTGAAAAAACACACACACACATTCTTAGAATAACCCACATTTGATGGTGTTGTTGTCACAGATGCTTTAGGGGGAAGAATATGTCTACAATAGATTACCCAGAAGCTTCTCAAGAAATAAACTCAGATAAATCCAGCATTCTCAGGAAATTAACTCTGCTTTATTTATTGGGTCAGATGGTCAATGGAACAAGGTGACAACTTAAGACTTGTTGAAAGGGAGATTAGTACCCCTAAAAGAGTGTGACCTAGTTCCCCAAACCTCTGTGTGTGTGTGTGTGTGTGTGTGTGTGTGTGTGTGTGTGGGTGTTGCTTTACAAGCCCTGTAGCATAGTTCTCATTTTTTTGTCTCTTGTAATTGTTAAAAAATAAAATCTTTGTTTAGAGTTTGATTTGACTGCCATCTTTTAACCAGAATATAGCAGACTAAAGGCTATTTTATCCCCTAGCTGTGCTCATATAGCTTATGACACTTGAAAAAATATATTCTGTACTTACTGTACTGGCTTTGATGTATAATGTATCTCATTAAGAAAAGAACAAAACAAATCACTAAATGTTGTTTGTCTGTCCTCCACTACACTGTCACGAAGAACTCAGCTATGATAAAAGTAGTTACAAGAGTGATAATCACATCTTATTGATAAAGTGATTCACACATTCATTGAGCCATTAGATGCAATTCCAAGAATCAGATATTGCTGTACATTTTTTCTTTCAAAGGCTACTGAAATAGCCAAAATTTTCATCTGGAAGGTACATAGAATACCAAGGCAAGTGGGTTATATTATGTGTGCCATTTAGAGGGTTGTGAAATGGAACTACATATACCATTTTTCCCAGAGCTTTCACGGGATGTGATTTTAGATGACAGTACATCATGATGACAGCTGGGATACAATCCCCTTCTCTCTTAAAGGAAGGTTAGAGGAGGTCTATTGAGTGAGAGGATTTAGAAAGCATTTTATTATTCTCAAGCATTTTATCTCTCATTGCAGGCTTTTTGGAAGGTAGTTAAGTCTCCATGCAAACCATTTTAAAATAAAGTGAATTGGTGTGCTGGCTAGCTGTGAATATAGCTTAGAGTCTATCTCCCAATAAAATGATCAGGACTATGGTGCTGACTGAACCTGAGTGAAAGAACCTGGCGGCAGCAGCCCTTCTAACCCAGAAAAATTCATTTTTTGAGGAGAAAATTCATATCTTACCATGTGAATCAGTAGCTTTGTATATGTAGGCATCTTGGTTTTGCTTTGCATGCATGTAGAGCACAATTAGTAACTGATTTTTTTAAAAAAATGTCATCCATTCATTGTATATTGACTAATTTGTTGAATTGTATAGATTTAGTTGATGCACAGGGAAATAGTTTCTTTGCCAAAGCTTGTGAAATCTAATAAGGAACATCCAGGAAATCTTTATGCCACCTTGCTACAGTGGTGTTTATGTTAAGGATAAACACAAGGTCAGTTATTTCTCTGCATGAAAAAACATAGAGTTGCTGACTCCTCTGGTAATACAGAAACTTACCTAACAGTAGAGAAGCTAATTATGAGATTCTCCCATTAAAAATTATATTGTTTCATTAATTATATTGTATTTAAAAAGAATAAGCAATTACATGTTGATTCTGAAAACCAGCCACTATCTAAGTAATAGGAATTTATTTGCTAAGAAAAGCTTAACTTAAGGAGAACTTGGCAGAAAAATAACAAAATTAACTTCCATAGTTTCTGGGAAATAGTGTACAGTAGAACAAATGTCAAAGGAAAAAAAAACCTAGGAAAAAGATAATTGCAATAAAAGATAAGAAGTACTTTCCTCAATTCAGGAAAAGGTGCTTGAAATAAAACATTAGAAATGCAATAGAGTTTGAATAGGACTTTGAAAAATACACAGAAAATTGCAAGCACATATGACAATAGCCATCTTTTCAGAGACAAATATAGAAATGGTTAGGCATTAGTTCTCCATAAAATGGGTACAAGCCATGCTCAAGTTTGTGAGTATGTGAAGGTACAAAGAGCATGGTTTCCCCTTGTCATAGGATTGAGATTTCTCTTATAGAAATTGTAGGGAAATCCACAAAACAAGCAAACAAGAACAAAGTCCTTCAACCCAGCACTTTGCTTCTGACAATTTATCTGCTATATTGATTAAGATATGCTAAGAGTAATAATATCTGTATAAATGTATGCACATATATGTGTATGTATGTATGTATGTATGTATACATGCATGTATCAAAGTTAAGTCTGAGAAACAATCCCAAAGCATAAATGGTTGGTAATAGATTTGAATAAACACTTCAATAAATAAAATATATACACAGAAGCAAACATAGGGAAAAGTGCTGTGCATAATTGATTGCTAGGCCTGTAAAAGTAAAAAGAAAAAAAGCCAATCATTTGGTTAAAATGAAATTGAAAACAATGACTATATACATCAAATGTGAGAAATGTGCATAAGATAAAATTTTCACATCCTTTAGTGGAAGTGCAAAATGGTACACAAATCTGGAAGATATTTTTGACATTTATTTAAAAGTTAGATATATGTCTTTCATATAATCAGTTCATTAGTCTTAGCAGTATAGCATATTACACACACATATTCTCAGTGGCTTCATCTTTAATTTGGAAAATTTGGAAGTTAGTCAAATGTCTAGCAATATATACAATACACATACACACCAACCTGGCTGAATGTAAAATTTTGGAAGTGAAATGAAAGTATCCAGGGAAGAACACACAATGAATTATTCCATACAGAAACAACAGACTTATTTGGTCATAATTTGAATCACATTAGAGGCTAACTGGGAAAGGTGGGTAGGGAAGGATGGGGATGCAAAGCTACAAAGGGATGCTTAGGTATGCTTGCTTGTCTCCTCTCTTCTTCAAGTGCTCTGGATTTTTATTATAATGTGTGTTCTGGGTATCAAAGCCAGGCCTCTGTGTTTTCAAGGTAAGCCTTTTACTCACTAAACTATTTCTCAAGCCTGGAAGAGAAATTTTAAGTCACTGATTTTTTTTTTACATGGGAAATCTGTATCAAGCTGTGCATGTTTGAAGAGTGGGGAGAATACACAGTGCTTACAGATTTTATATTTTAATATTTTCATTTATTTCTTAAGAATTTCAAGCAATTTATTTTAATCATAATCTTTCTCTTCTTCCAGCTCCCTCCAGCTCCTTCTGTATCTCTCTACTCACCTAGCTCCATGTTCCTCCTCTTTTAAAACAGAAAACATGGAGTCTGGTTGAAGTTTGCCAACTACTCCTGAATACAGGGGCTTCCCTGGAGTGTGGTTAATATACCACTCCATTTAAAAAAAGGGATTTTTCCCTTTCCTAAGTGCTACCAATTATGGACAGCTTTTAAGTTAGAGGTGGAGCTTCGTACTTTGCACCTACTTCTTATCTGTGCTTGGATTTTGTCTGCCTTGAGTGTGTTCAGATCTTATGCATGATCCTTGGGTGTCTGTGAGTAAATCTGTCTTTCTGCCCTGTTTTGCCTGTTTTTGTGTTTGTGTTGTCATTGTTTCTTCTTCTTCTTCTTCTTCTTCTTCTTCTTCTTCTTCTTCTTCTTCTTCTTCTTCTTCTTCTTCTTCTTCTTCTTCCCCTCCTCCTTCTTCTTCTTCTCCTTCTTCTTCTCCTTCTTCTCCTTCTTCTTCTTCTCCTTCTTCTCCTTCTCCTTCTTCTCCTTCTTCTCCTTCTTCTCCTTCTTCTCCTTCTTCTCCTTCTTCTCCTTCTTCTCCTTCTTCTCCTTCTTCTCCTTCTTCTCCTTCTTCTCCTTCTTCTCCTTCTTCTCCTTCTTCTTCTTCTTCTTCTTCTTCTTCTTCTTCTTCTTCTTCTTCTTCTTCTTCTTCTTCTTTGTCTTATTCTCCTCCTCTTCCTCCTCCTCCTGCTCCTTCTTTGTGCCATCCACTGCCTGTGGCTCTTAGACTCTCTCTGTCCCTTCTCCAGCATCAATTTGAAGCCTTCTTAGGAGGGGTGTCATATGGACATTTCCTTTAGGACTAAGCACATCAAAGTTTCTCAATCTCTGTATGATGTGTAGTTGTGGGCCTCTGTGTTAAGTATCATCTACCAAAGAAGGTACTTCTCTGATGAGGGTTGAAAAATGCACTTATCTACAATATGCTAATAGGAGTGGTTTTATTGGTATGTTTAGTTAGCAGAATAATAGTCATCGGCTTTCTTCCAGAGCCCATGACCTATCTAGTCTTGGGTTTTTGGCTTCATTAACAATGTCAGATATGAGTTCCATCTCACACATCAGGACTAAAGCACAATTTAAAAATCACTTGTTCCCTTCTATAACATTCATATTATTTCACTAGTGAGCTTATCTTGCAGGCAGGTTGTTATTTTAGCTCACAGGGCTAGTATTTAAGAATACTATTCTTAGCTATTTTCTCCTCCATTACATATATCATACCTTTTAGCACTATGAATGCTGAAAGCGAACCTTCCAATTGAGTATCACCTAGATTTCTCCAAGTTCTCTGAATATGTATGTGGTATCTTTAGCAGCAGGATCAAGTTATGTATGGTAACCAAAACTATGTGCAATAGTCTGTAATGTCAAGAGTAAACTATGGGGCCCCATTAACCAATAATCAAGAAATATGCAAGTCCATCCTAATGCCACAGGTTTTATTTGGTAGTCTAGTTTTGACATTAATCACCTTCCCCATAATATGAAAATTCCATTTTAAATTGGTTTTCTATATGTCTATATTTTAGGAAACTTCAAGAATAATAGGTTTCCAGGAATTCTGTTCAGTGTGTAGCTTCTGCTTCCATCAGATACGGGTGAAGGCTCTAGGATGGCATTTAAGGTAGTCATCAATATCATTATAGAGGAAGAGCATTTAAGGTAGACTCTCCACTATTGCTTAGATTCTTAGTTGGGGTCATGCTTCATGCTGGGGAGACCAACAGAAGTAGCTAACCTGACCAAGTGGAAGCCCATGGACATCAGTCTAACAGCTGGGGAACCAGCATAGGTCTGAACCAGGATGCCTGATGACTGTGGGTGTCAGTTGGGAGACCAGAGTAGTCTATTGGAACCAGTATTCATCCCTAGTGCATGAATGGACTTGAGGAACCCACTCCCTTTGGAGGGATATTCTCTCAGCCTAGCTATATGGGGAGTACCTAGGCCCTGCCCCAAATAATGTGACAGCCTTTGATGATCCCCCATGGGAGGCCTCACCCTCCCTGGGGAGTGGATGGGTGGTGGGATGGGGGGTTAGTAGGGGGACCATAGGAGGATGGACTGGAGGGTGAGGGAACTGGAATTGGTATGTAAAATAAGATTGTTTTTTAAATTTAAATAAAAATATGAATAATAGGTTCCATATGGATTTTTCAAAAGAACTTCACAATTAGTTATTTCTACCCAAGTATACTTTTTAATAAAATCTGAAAATGCTCAATGGGATTCTAGGTGTTTGGCTCTTAGATCACAATACCTGAGACTTGAATGACATCATGTAGGCAGCCCAGATCCAATGATTTCATTCACCTGAGCTCAAACAATCTGTGGAATATGTCATAAAGGAAATATATCAAACTGAGTGACTGAAACAGTGCTCTATCAAGGTCATAAATGAACTTATCCTAACTAATGACAAGTGTGTTGTTTGGACACTTTTCTCCCAAGTCACTAAAAGACAGTTGTCTTCATTTTCTTTGCAATTATCCCACCTGAAATATTTTTCATTTTTCTTTGGAGAAATGGGGGCCATTATGAGGACATAGCCAATAAAAGATTTACCACCCAAGCCTGAGGAGTTCAATTTGATTCCCAGAGCCCACGTAAAAATGGGAGGAGGAAACTAACTCCACAAGGTGTCCTCTATACTCCGCATGTGCAACATGGCAGAGCTGCCAGCTACTGTTCAAAAACATACAATAATAAGTAAGCAAATCCAATTAAAACTTAAAACTATTTACAAAAACAAAAAATAACAACATCAACAACAAAAACATGATCCCTGCACATTTGTTCTCTGCATGTTTCATAAATTGGCAAACTCCCAAATTTTCTCCAGAAAGTTTAGCAGGCATTAGAATTGCCTTTGTATGTGAAATTTAAGGCTAACTGGTAATGCTATTTAGCAAGATAACTGCAGCTTCAGAAATATTTCAGAGGTAGTTTTGGCTATCGAAACTCTATTCATCATCAAACAGGAGAAGAAAAAATGAAATGTTACTTGGGAATATACTGAAACTTCTTCTAAGCCTTTAACAATTAACTTTCACATCCTAATTATTTTCACTTTTTGTCTAGGTTCCTTATACTGTATTCCTCACTGCTCATCTGTCAGTCTACTAACATACAATTTGACTGATCTCTGCCTGCCAAGCCCATTTTATTTCATTCTTTTTTTAAATGACTTGTAACTTTCTTTGAAGATAACTGGGCTTGCTTTATTACTTTTTAGTTTTAGATGTCCATTCTCTTCTAGTTGTTATATATATTTATGCTAATTTTCCCAAGTTATTTTGGAAAGGATGATTGGGTTCTGTTAATAAATAAATCTGCATAGGGTGGCAAACAAGGATCAGATTTTCTTATAGCATTTATGGATACACTAATTCCTCATAAAATTATTCATAGACTCTGACCTATATTCCAGATCATGTGCTAATACTGGAAAAATTCTTATCCAAATATTACTCATTCTCTCATCCAAAAGTTATTCATTTAGTTTTATTATATCTGAGACATGGTGACAGAGTTAAGTTCTATTGTTTCAACAAATAAACTAAAATCTTACTTCATGTACCTTGTATTCTACTGAAGGAGGTGGATTCTTGTCTATGAAGATACATCTTAACAGGTATTTGCAATACATAGTATTAATTGCATATGCATTTAGAGAAATATAGCTTTAGTTTTTTAAATTAATCTGCCAGTCATATACGGTTCCATTTGTGTAGGCACTAAAGTAATTCTAAGCCTTCCTGTTTATTATATAAACTCTGATATACATGGATAAGTGATATGTTGTTACCTAATTGGAGAGAAAATAAGAGAGAGGACAATATGTTCCCAGAATTCCTTTGAAGCATGCTCCAATTAGCCAACAGAGCCACACCCCTTAATTTCTTCCACCTCTCAAGGTTGTCACGAGGGGACCAGGTATTGACATTCAGTCCTTCAGAGAAGGATCAGTATACCAACTGTACAATGGTAAATTTATTTAAAAGTTGTACTGTCATGGGTCTGTAGAGATTAGCACTGGCTTCTTATTCCGAGGACCAGTGTTCAGGTCCTAGCACAAACATGACAATTCACAACTATCTATAATGTATCACCAATCAAATATTAAAAGAGAGAGAGAGAGAGAGAGAGAGAGAGAGAGAGAGAGAGAGAGAGAGAGAGAGAGTTACGTGATAGTTCTCCAAAGAAATACATTAAACAGAAGTCCTTTGGTATTTAAATATCATATCACTAATAATTTAAATGTATATATGCCTTATCTATGGTTAGGATTAGAGGTTCTCCAGGCAGGGCAGAAGCAAGCCTGCTAGGCCCCCACTACAATGAGCAAGTAGGTATGTGATGGGGAAAGGTAGAGAAAGAATTGGAGAAGTCCAGCTGTGGAGAGAGGTGGAACTGGACATGGTGGTAAGCTGTTTGCAAACCAGCTGCAGCAGGAGAGGTGGCCACACCCTTCATGAGAGAGCTGGCTCTCATGTTGGGAGATACCCTGGTGGAGGCCTGGGCTTTGCAACCTAGCTATCAGTCAAGCCCACATCCAGGGCTTTGACTTTATCCATCCCAACATCTACCCAAGCTATGTCCTGCTGGGTATGTGAAGAGACTGGACTTGCAGAGCCACACCCACAGGATTTCGACTCAAGACAATATCAGGATATCTGAGAGGAGTCTCAGTGAGGATCCAGTATTGATGATGTACCAGAAGCCAGAGGCCTTAAATCTGACTCATTGCAGTGAATATTTACAAGTAAAGCTCTTTGGGCAAAGGGGTATTTGGCAAAAGGATAACACATCACACCTTCCAATGCTACCATGTCAAACAAAAATAGGATGGAGAGGCAGGAAAGAGGAATGAAGTTTTTAAATTTTTTTTTAATTTCTATTTTTTAAATTTTCTTTCTTTGAGGGTAACAAGGGTAGGGGGTAGACACAGAAGGACTGGGAAATGAGTGTAATTGGGCTGTATAATGTGCAACTCCCATTTATATAAACACATATATAAAAGATTGATTAGAGGGTTTCATAGAAGGTTTGAAAAACAAGCATTCCTTACCCCAAAGTCCTTATGAAAATAAGAGCCAGAGGAAAAATCACGAAGCCAATTGTGGTTTATAAAATGAGTAGCAATGATGTTGGTTGCACCTGTATTGTGTGTTTCTATGGTAATAGGTTTGAGCTGTGTGTTGCCAAGGTTGCTGCTTTTCTTTAATTTCTTCAACTGTTTCGTAAGTGACTTTGATATATGAATGCAAGAGGAAACATGAAGGAACTCAGGGAAAAGTGTACCCCACAGACAGTTTTCTGTGTGTCCATAAGATATAATCACACTTTGCTTTAAGAGGCTTACAAAGACATAGCAGCAAAAGACTATTTATTGCATCACGAATACGTAAGAGCCACTTCATGGTTGTATCTGCAATTAATAGAAGGACAGGAGTATCCTAACCACTAAAAGATGTTCAGAATAACAAACAAGTAAAACAAATCAAAACAAAATGAAACAACAACAAAAACCACTGCTTAAAAATATCAAGACATTTGCCTCAAACCCACTCAGTAAATTATTTCAGCTTTCAGAGCCAGTGACGGAAAGATTCAGCTACAGCTCAAATAACCACATGACATTTCAGAAATGCTAGAGGAATCCAAGAAACAGAAAAATAACAAGTGCAAGGATTCTAATAATGCTTTAGTATTAACATACACAGACCCATGTCAAACCTAAATCTTTGAGAAGACAACATAGCAATTAGATTTTTTTTAAAAGAACCATGGATGGAATAGAGCTCTCTGTCTCTCTGTCAGTCTCTCTCTCTCTCTCTCTCTCTCTCTCTCTCTCTCTCTCTCTCTCTCTCTCTCTCTCTCTTTGTGTGTGTGTTTGTGTGTTCTCTCTCTGTGCCTCTCTCTCTCTGTCCTCCTCCCTCTTCAATAATAACCAGATAAACATTGAAAGCCCATACAATTGTAGCGAGGACAGATGTCCATAAACTTTGTTATCTTCCAAAAACTTTGATTGTTATCTTCCCACATGTGACAACATGGCTCCTGAAGCCCAGTCTTTATAGGTGTATTCCAAGTGTGAAGAAATACAGACAATGTGGTGTTGGGGAGAATCCTCTTAGAAGCTCTTTATTATGAGTCCTATACACAGTCTGGAAGTGCTAGTTGCTGCAATTCCAGATTTAAAACATCATATTCTTTTTGTGTGTATGTGTGTGGAAACAACAGCAGTTTATTATCCCCCAGCTCTGTAGGCTGCGAGCCCTAGATCAAGCTGTAACGTAGAATTCTATCTGTGGAAAGGTACTTTATCCTCACATGGGTTTCTCTCTGAGAAATATCTCTGTTCCTGTAAATTCACAAGTCCTAAATAAACTGTGGACTTTAGTGAAATGCACTGTGCTGTTGGCCTATAATTTATGAATTGTAACAGAGGAAACCTCAAGATAAAACATCACATTCTTTTATGATCCAAGAAGAAAATGAAGAAGGAGGTAGAGTCATGTCCTGATTAAAAACTGAGTACTAATGAGATGTAATCTAGATTAACAGACAAACACTTAGTTATTACATAGCCAATAGTGACAATGTCCCCATGGGAGCTCTGCTATTTTGTGGATTGTAAGAGTCGGAATGGTTCCTAATTAAGCAAGGGCTATGGTTGCTAGTAGTAGAACTGTGGATGTCAATTAGACATGAAATTGTGATATGATAAAAACGAATGGCCCATGTGTGTAGAGAACCTGGAGCTGAAAGGACTCATGAGAAAGGGAATATAAAGGACATCAGAATGTATCTGGGAATCTTTTCCTGAACATAGTAACATGAAATTTGTTTTATGAAGATAATTTTCAAAAAAAGAAAGACAATGCTTGAAGTATTAAGTCATCAATCTCAGTCAACATAGAGTGACATAGAGCATTGACTTCTCTCCTTTTGTACAGATACAGTATTCTTCAGGATATTTAAATGACCAGTTTATCACAGTTTATCAAGTGCTTGCAGCATTGGAGAGGTGTGTCCTTGTTTAGGGAAGATATGGGCATCACCACAAGATCTAACAAATAACAGGAACAACACATACAGGGTCTCTCTGTGGATGCTTGGAGCTGCAGTCAAGTCACATATGTGTTACGTTTACTACCAGTATAAATTTTGCTGGATAATAAGCATTCCTTACATTAACATACCTAGATTAATACTATTAATGTTAATACTACTAATAATAGGAAGAAGTATTTTCTGGGTAAAGAGACATGACTATGCCAACTGACTAATAAGGCACTGATCTCAGTGCTATTTGCACTTCCATGAGTAACTTGGATCAACAAGCTGGACTGAATGTGCCAGGCTTTGTTGACTCCCAATGGAAGGCCTTACTTGTAAGGAGTAAGGTAGTAAGTTTTTTTCGCCTGCCGCTGCTCTTGTCCCACTGCCGCGCCAGCCCCAAATAACACAGAGACTCTGTATTTGATATAATTCTGTTGGCCAGGTACTAGTTTCTTATCGGTTAGCTCTGTCTTAATTATTAACCCATTTATATGTATTTCCAGGTGGTCTTACCAGGGAGAGGCGGCTGGCAGTTCTGCCTTCTCCAGACTCTCCATCTTGACTCCTCCTTACTTACTCTTTCCTCCTTGTCTCCTAGTCCCTCCTATCTTCTTTTTGTATTGGCCAACAGTGCTTTATTCATTAACCAGTACAAGAAACATATATAAAGAATGACATCTCCCATCACTTACCTTCTCTGGGGAATGGATGGGAGTGGGTTGGAGGAAGTTGGATGTGAGGGGGAGTAGAGGAGGGAGGGGGAAGTGTGGTTGTTCTGTGAAATGAATACAAACAAAAACAAGTTGGACAGCCTTACATACTTAGTGATGGCATCCCTTGTTGGGCATATGAGAGCTTGGTATCTGAAGACTTGTGGTTTGATATGCCCATGTGCTCAAGGTTTCTTCTTTTGTGTTTGCTTTTGCCCATGTTGCCAAAAGTGTCTTTCTTATGATCGTGATAATGCCATGGTGAATGCATTGGGGGCTGCTTCAATATTGGAACTACAAGTTACTTTAAAAAAAAAGTACACCCAGACAGTTTTCTTCATTATGTCTGTACCACCTCTTTTCTTTCCTATCTTCACCTTGTTTGTTAGTGCTCTAGTAAACTGTCTGGGGCCTCTGAGATGGCTCAGGTGCTTTGCTTATTACTCAAACCTGATGACCTAAGTTCAAACCTCAGATTCCATGATGGAAAGATGGAAATCTGAAATGTGCCCTCTGACCTCTACATACCCACTCTGGTTTGTGTACACAGATGCATGCAAACACACACACACACACACACACACACACGCAGAGAGAGAGAGAGAGAGAGAGAGAGAGAGAGAGAGAGAGTTATAGTAAGCATATACCCTGCCCATAAATCCAGTAGGTTGTAAAATGTTACTCCTGAGATTGTTTGTATAATCATTGGTGGATTAGAAACAATTTGCTAATGAAGACTTTCTTTTAATTATTGGGGAAAAGGCATTCATTAATTAACAGAAAGGAGCCCTGGTTTCATCCAGATTAATTATGGCTGGGAATGGATCCCAAGCCTACTACACACAAGCTATTTAAAGCGATTATAGTAGCAGCAATGTCAAGCATCTTGAGGTTTAGTCCTAATAATGTGGACCACAGCAATTAGTTGGGGCTTATGCATGGATTTCTTCAGGAGTTGATAACTCATAAAACTTGCTATAATTTCTCCAATAACCTTCGCAGCTTCTCAAAGGCGTACATGATAACAAGATGCAGCCAAGAGTTTCTTAAGTCACTCCCTTCCCATGACCTACATACTCCAAGTATCTGCTATCATGATGTAATGGTTCAATCCCACAATGTTGCAATAGCTGCACGTAATAGCAGCAAAATTGGACCCTGCCATTAAAAAGTGCAGAAATAACTCAATGTAGTCTCTTGTTCCAATGTTTGCTGGTGAAAACTTTCTCCACAATCTTCAGCAGTTCATGGCCTGTATCTTGTGGCTATGCATCATGACTTCTACTTCTTCCTTCCCCATAGACTTTTATTGTGATATCTGGAAGGTGTTGCCATGCTCAAGATGATCCATATATTCCCAATCCCAACCATCTTCAGAGCAATTTCTTTATCCCTTCACTGTCTGTTCCCTGTGGCTTGCTAGGGGAAAGGATTTTATGTGATATCCATTTAATCCCTCAGTTCTTGAAAGATAGCATATTGTTCTCTGAGATATCATATTACAATGTGTTCTATCTCAGCTATTTTCATCTACACTATCTTTATTAAAATGTTGGTACAACTTCAGTCCTGAATCATGACAACTCCACTCCTTTATTCTTCCACTCCATTGCACCATCCATGGCCATGATCATTTGTGCAACCCGTCAAGACCTCTGCTAACTCCAGTAATTCTGTTGTGAGTGCTTCATTTCTTTTTGGTTGGCTTGGTCATTGAACCCATATTAATATCCTTTCATTTCACTCATAGTCATCACCAGTTTTTTTTATATCTCACATTCATCATGCCATATTATCAAACTTTAGCATTCCCATCCTTCCTTATCTTGTTCAAATTACTTAATCTAATAGTCCAATAACATAAGCACAGATTTACATTCTAATACAAAAAAACACTTTTGCCCTCATTTCCTTTCTTGAAGCCTCAACTTTGCTTTACTCTGTTAAACACCCTTCTCTGTGTATTATTTGTTTTCCACAGGCTTCCATCCTATTGCACTCCTCTAGCATTCCCCTTGATATGCAGCTAGAAGATATTGTCTTATCTGCAAATGCATTCATCTTTCCGTCACTAAATGCTAGATTATTTCCACTTTTGTATTTTTGTAATAGAACAGCAATTCTTTCTTATCTGAAATCTCACATTCTGTGATTTTAGTAATCTACCAGGAGCCATGATAGGACATTATAAATGGAAAATTCCAGTATAAATAATCCATATGCTTTAAATTGCAGCTTTTAAATGGTATGAGAAAATACCATTTAGACTCACTTCCACCAGGTTAAAATGTAAGATACATCTTTGTCCTGTGTATACAGACTGTATGTGCTATCAACTTTATAGCAGAAAGGAGGGAAAGATGGAGGAAAGAAAGGAGAAAGGCCTTGACACAATTTTTCTTTTATTATAATATTATGATTTTCTGTTATTATTATGTATTATTAATTAGTCAATATCCTTAACAAATAGATTATACTTCAAAATGCCATTTCTGTTTAGGAGAAACATTTTGTAGAATTAGGCACTACCCATATTTACTGGAATCCACTAAGAGTGTTGAAACTTGTCTTCCACCAGTAAGAGTTTACCATACTTTGTTCTTTCTTTGGAGTGGTATTTTTCTGTTACTTGGATACACAAGAATTCATAATCCTTATTATAACTCAGAACACTTCAGTGAGCTGTTGACTTTCATAATATTTTCCCTTGACTGTGTCAATGGCACACTGAGTACAAGTTACTTCCTATTTAACCTTCTCATTGGCCACAACATAGTTCTCAGTATATACCCCATCTCTCTCTGCCTCCTCTCCCATGAAATCCCCCATGCTATCCCTTTTCTTATTTGTCATATGTAAGATTAAGTTTCCTGTATCTCATATAAAATCATATTTCTTTATCTTCACCTTTACCATAGAGTTGAAGTAACCATCTCCAATCTTATCCACTAATGCTAAATAATTTCCAATCCAACACTACAAACTAGTCAATTCCTTTTTCTTATTTGAATATGCTAGTACTTATTTGTAGACAATCATGACAGCATATGATACTTAATAATCAGAGTTTAGTGGGGCATTTACATATCATACATGAACTTTCAAGGAACAGTAATCTAAGTAGATTAGTTTTTTAAATTTTTTATTAATATTTATTTTTAGAAGGTCCAATTTTAGGAGGCTTAAGATAAAAAGGATCTAGCATTCCATGTCTCTAGCTCATGTCCACTACAACAGAGCACAGTTTCTCTTCCCAGTCTTTTCATCTTGAGTTCTACCCTTAAACGAGATGAGGGATTGTAGGCATCTAAACTCAGGAGTGGTCAAAGCATAGGCCTGCAGCCCAAAGGAAGCTGACAGATTAGTGACCAATCCCCTCTTATGTAGCTCACAATGATTTTTGCCTTCCTATGAAACCATTCACCCACCCAGAGGCAACAGCCATGGTTTTAAGGTAAATGTTCCTCCCATGCCTCAGTTCAGAGGTCAATGCAAGGATGGTGCCCCACAACAAGGACATGGCTTTGTGGTCTGAAGATGAAGTTCTTTGTCAGCTGTGACTGACATATATCAAAGGTAGAAGAGAGTACACACAATAGTTATCATAGAGGCCCTCAAAATACTTACACACTACAGGCATGCTTGCTTGTGATTAGTGTACAAGCCAAAGAGAATTTAAATGGAAAAGAAATAAAATTACAAAGGCTACCTGAAAGGGAACATTAAAGTGGCATCCTTGCCAGTGAGAATCAAGTTTTACACCTTGCAAAGTACATAAGAATGTCTGTTTCTAGCAGTCCTCTCAGCTTGGGGCTGGCATGCTTCAAGGTTCCATGAGCAAGTCCTAAATGACTTCAAGCACCACTCCTGACACACACACACACACACACACACATACATATGATCCTAAACGCAGAAACTTGGTTTCACAGTGTAGAGATCTGACTCTACTATTTCCTGAAGTCAAGACTACTTTGGATTTGTATCAGGATGATCCGCACAGGAACCAAGCCTGTACTCTTACTTCTAAGTCATGTGTATGCACCTTAGTGAATAGGAATTTTTCTTCAGAAAGTTAGTATGAGCTGACCTAGGCACCAGTTGTCTTATACATCCTATTTGGGAGCTCTGAACTTGTTTATCTGGAGTGACCACTGACACTATGTTGTGACCCAGTTGGAATAGACATTGTTAGTTATGCTTTTTCCAAAACTGTTAATCACGACATCATCATAATTCCTTCCAAACAGTGAATAGTCCACTCAGACAAAAAGTACCAAGCCCCTTCCTTGTGCTGGATTTTCCCAGTGGCCTTAGGTGACTTATGAGTGAAGATACAACTTGTTCCCACATACCAGGAGATTAGACTATGAAGCCCTGAACTGTACCTTATAGCATTGGTCCTATGTATGACTATTGACAAATGGATTCACATTTCTTATGAGGACCACTGAGTCAAAGGGCTTGGCTTTAAGGCTGTGGTTGATATCAGTACTCTAGAAATCATTCAGGGATCCTTTACTTCCTATTTTTCATTAGCTTCTGTAACTACAATGACAGTACCAAATCTGGTGTCTGTGGAATCAGTAATGGGTTTAGTTAGATTCAAATACTGACATGCTGAAAATTAGTAGTTCAGCATCCCATAACCAAAGAGATAATTATAGACTTTTAATGAGGGACAGAGGATGAAAACAATTAGAAGAGAAATAAAGATAACAGCAGGGATAATCAGAAATAAGGACTTAGAGTTATTTTGAAATCGAGGAACTTGGAGAGTAGTCCTTCTCTAACTTCTATGTGTACTCTAACAATGTTCAATGCTTTAAAAAATAATGACTTTTGAATGGTTTGAACAAAAAAAATATGTATGTTTGATACTTTATTTTCTTGGTTGTTTGGTTTGAATTTGCTGCCCCAATTCCCTACCAATTATTGTTTATTTACTGCAGAACTCCAGAGCTTCTTAGCAATTTACTGTGCTGAGATTTTATATAACTGCCAAATGCAAATTCCAAAGCATAAAGAAAGTTCGCCTTTGGCAGTTATGGCTCCTCTGGGACACATTCATCAAAATTTCAAATGGGAATCAAAAGGTTGAAACATATGGCTTCTTTCCCTATCCTCTTTTGTAGCCCAGGTGACAGGACTTTTTATCTATTAAAGAATACTGAGACTTACTTTGTATGTTACAGTTTTTATGGTTTATTTTCTTAAAGGTCACTGTAGCTTTAATCAGATGACTGGAGAAATAGTACCCACTTATCCTTGCCACCCATCAACCACTTCATACTTCATCACTTTCCATACTCCTTTCTCACAAAGCAAGGTGATGTTGGTCAACTCATGCTCTCCAGGAAGCTGGGGGGGAGACGGAGAAACAAGCCTTGGCCAAGACTTAACCTACACAAGCAAATGCTCCATGGCCTACCTTCTCCGAACTGTCCCAACTCTCACCAGTGGAATTATATTTTAACTTGATCAGTAGACCCAGGAATTAGATCAGAGCTCTTATGGTTCCATCCTATGACAAGGATTGGATCTACAGTCTAGGAAACAAACATGGAACACATGAATCTTTTGGGAACATCCCATGTATTAACCATAACATTGCTCCTCCCCTAGGAATTTTTCCAGACCTGTACAAAATATGACACACTTTACTTTACCTGGGGAATACTAAGAAGAATCATTTCTCCCTGGGTAATGGGCAAATTTTCAGCAGTGAAAAAAAATTATTTGATTATTATTATTGAAAAGCTCTTATTTTAAGAACTTTTCTCCCTATAAATAACCCAAACTAATAGAGAATGGTTGTTTTTAGTCCATAATTGACAGTACTTAGAGTCTTGTCTGATTTCCTGGATGCCTTGACTAAAGGTCTGGACGTCTAGCAAACAAGACAAACTGACAGCTGTTCCGACCATTCTGGAGACCACACAACAGTTGCCACTGTTTGTTGCTTAAGGACAATCCTAGCTCCTGATGCCATGGTTCAGCCATGAATATATAAATAGTTGCCCCATATTGTTCTCAAAACCATCATCACCATGTGAGGAGGACCTTGCTTTCTCTGGTGGCTTAGAGCATAGGGACTATTTTGGATGGTGCAGAGGAGGTATGCTATGATTTGTAGAAACCAAATCCTTGGTCTCATGAAGGTCTATTGTGACTGGTATGAAAATCTCCTCTCTAGCTAGATAGCTATCTAACTTTCTTTATAGTTACTGGGAGACACTCTGCTGTTCTTCTTCCAATATTAGATCCAATTAAAGGCATCTCTCTAAGTAGTTTTGTTTCTATGTTGCCTTCTTTTAGAATTCATCATTAGAAGAGCAGTTTGAACTGACAACATGAATCAAGATGGATCGTAGGCAGTGATGATGACAGAGTGTTAGCAGCAATAACAGTGGAGTGGTATAAGCAGGGGCAGAGCTATAGAATTGATGGACCAGTGTCCGAGGCAGGAAAGGTATCAAGAGTGCCAGGCAAGCTTGGAAGCCACAGAAAGGCAGCTACAGAGAGGAAACAGAAGGTGGCAGTGGAGACAATGGCAGCAGCTGTCATGTAGGCAGGCACAGTAGCAGGTAAGACGTGGTGGCAGAGTAGAGGAAGCTGAAGGCACTTAATCACATCTTTGGAGATTCTGTTGAATGATGTGCAGAGAGAGTTCAGCCTAGCAGATGTGTTCAGACTTCAGTGTAAGAACTTCATGTGCCACAAGGGAACAAAAATTGACTTTGCTGACTCCATCATAAACCCTGTCATACCACAGTGTCAAGTCAGAGGTAGAGGTTAGACTGATCTGGGCCCCAGGTTCCAATTCTGGTTCTGTTCATCTCTGGTAGTGTGTCTTTGGGTATAGGACTTAATCTCTCTCTTATCTGGACCCACTGTCTGAAATTGAATAAGTGGCATCATTTCATCTGTAGAAGCTGCTGACCATGGGTGAACCATAAGAAAGAAACATATTCAGAAGTAAAAACTTCCTCAGGGAGACTCTCACAGCACACCTGTGAACACGTAACAGGAAATGGCAGAGAATAACAGAATGAATAATCTAGCAGCAGTAAGATATAACTTGCAGACCAGCCTATATCCATTTAGCATAAGTAAACTGTCATTGAATAGAACAAAAATAATGATTTTTTTAATTGCCCATCAACTACTGTTTCATTACCTTTCTATAAAAGATAGGTACCCCAGATCCAAATTATAAACTAGGGTCCTTTCGTTTCTTCCCACTGAAATTTCCAGGAAAATGCCCAATATTCTCAGCAGATAGTGTACAGAAACACATGCCCACCGAAGACATTCCACACATCTTAACTTTATGTCCAGATACCAGTCTCTCTTCTGCTAATCTACCTCACTGGCTGTGTAAGGAACCATTGGAATTCTTCCATGAACTTACATAACATAGAAAAATGACAAAGGCTAGGAAATCAAGATTTCTTCATGTCAGTGAACATCAAGTTACTCCAAAAAGAAACAGGTATTGAGCAGATGAGGGAGGCAGAGAAGAATGTTACACACCAGGAGTACAGAAAGTACAATTACCCTATGGCAGGAGGAAACTTAACCACTGGGAAGAAAAAGAAAAGGCTCATAGAGCTCAGGAGAGGATAAAGCTAGGAAGTTACACTTCTGGAATTCTGGGGTACAATTGGCTGGCCAGCTTTCAGAGAAAACAACCATGCAAAAATCAGGTAGGTTACCCCCAAGAAGAAGTATGGCAATATTGTTGTTTTTGTTCAAACCAATAAGACAAACTCAGGCTTTCTTTTTGCACTGTGAAACTGTTCCAGTGAAACACTTGGATCTGCCTCTTCATTGGGAAGATGAATTATCATAATAGCAATTCTCCACTTTGATAGAAAAGCAGGGGTTCTGTTTGGGTGGTCTGCCCCAGCTCTGGGTATTCACATTGTTTGTCAACCTAAAATGAAGAGACTTCAGGCATCCTCCTGAACTCATGACTTAGACCACACAAAGAGAAAGAAATTCTTTTGCTGCAGTTTCCTTTTGTTCTCTTGTTGAAACCCCTAGATTTTTATTTGCCTTTGAACATCAATTCTTTAGTAGTTTGAAGCTACTCTTAGGGTGAGTTAATGCACTTTGGGGTCTCTGGGTCATACCAGGTTGGATGGCATTTCAAACAGCCTACTTCCTTTCCTGAGATATTTGAATTCTTTTAAGCCCCTTTGTTTGGTCTCAAGATTTGTGGTTAATCAACATTTCAATTTTTAAACAATCTTTTTTTAAATTTTCTATGTAAATGTTCATAGTTAATCTTATGTAAGTTTACATGTGGCAAATAACATTTTTTAATACTTTCATTTAGTTTTGTATCTAGAACCAACCAATAAATTTGCTTTTCACTAGTGATATCTTTAGATGCAACAGTGTCTTCCATGCAAAAATGGAAAGATAACCAAATGGGATCTTTGCTTCCCAAATTTCTGTTTGTATCTTCACTTCAGCCAGCACTATTTTCTCCTTCCTAAAATTTGTTTTGTTTGGTTAGTTTTATCCTTTTTCTGGAATGAGAACACTACTAAAAATTACAAAACAACCATGGACACTGTTAGGAATTAGCAGCCAGCTGACCCCCGCCCCAACAATGGGCGGGACGCTCATGGCCATGTCATCCCTAAGTCAGCTTTACCTGGCGGCCAGAGGACTCAGTTATGCATGCGCAAGCCTCTTTTTTTTTTTTTTTTTTTTTTTTTATTTTTTATATTTTTTAATGCATATAGAGTATTTTTTATTTAATTTTATATAACAAAGTCCAATTAAATGAAAACAAACATTTATACACAATATTTGGGAATTTGGGCGTCGTTCTTTCCAAACTACTTCCTGCTGGTAAGGGGCACTGTCTTGGGGGATTCGAAGAAGATTCAGATATCCTAGCTGTAGTCTGTAGGGCTGTTTTGTCCAGCTGTTTGGAATGTAGGATCAGCTTGTACTCTGTTTCAGGCGGTCTGGTGTGATCAAACCACATTAGTCTGGAAGGAATCCACATCTTTTCATTTTCTGTGGAAACAAAAATAGAAATACTTTTCCCCAGTAACTTGTTCTTCAACTTAAATTTTGGAGTCAAAGCGTTTTTTTTTTTTTTTTTTTTATTTTACATGTCGATCCCAGTTCCCTCTCCCTCCCTCCCCCCAAGCCCTCCCTCCCTCCTTCCCTCCCTTTTGCCCTCTCTACCCTCTCCCATGCACTCTAAACACCCTCCCCCTCCCAACCCCCCACCACAATACAATATGTAGGGGAATGCCATCCAGTTGGGGTCATGTAGATCTGACAGGTCCTGTGAAGTAGGGACTAGGGCTTCTCTCCTATCTCTAGAATAAGGCAGTTATCCCTCCATGGGGGATATGTTTGCAAAGTCCTTTTGTGCACCAGGGATACATCCTGGCTCCACTCTCTGAGGTCTCTTAGGCTGCTCAGACCTTCTGGCTGAGACCCATATTCAGGGGGGTCCGAGTCAGACCCCTGTTGGCTTCCCAGCTATCAGTCTAGTGGCCCTTAGCTCCTCCTTGTTCAGGTAAGCTGTCTCTATGTACTTCTACCGCATGGTCTTGTCCTCTCCATCTGCTTCTGGGTTCTAGTTTGACTCAGTGTTTATGTATGGGTGTTTGCTCCTGTTTTCAACAGGCATTAGTTGAGGACACCATGGAGAAGTTAGTTGTTGATCTCACTCTCCGGGAAGGGCATTTATGATAGCCTTTCCACGGAAGCTGAGATTGTTAGTTGGGAGCAGTCTTGTAGTTCCCTCGACCTTTCTTTGTGTTCAACTTTATCTTCAAACCAATATTGGCTCCCTCTTTTATGTTCTCTCTCTGTGTCTCTGTCTCTCTCTCTCTTTCCTATTTTCCATTCCTAACCAGGCTCAATCCTCCTGGTCGCACATGCCTTCCTCTCCTCCCTCTCATTTTCTCCTACTTCTCTCTCCATTAGCTGTCCTCCCCCACTATACCTGAGGTCTGGGGGACTTGTCCCTTCCCAGTTCTGTGAGGGACTTTATATGAATCTCTTAGAATACAACTTGTATCCTAGTTCCTCTGGTGATGTGAATTATAGGCTGGTGATCATTTGATCTAGGTCTAAAATCCATATATGAGTGAGTACATACTGTGTTCCTCTTTTTGTGACTGGGTTACCTCATTCAGGATGGTTTCTTCAAGTGCCATCCACTTGCCTGCGAATTTCAAGATACCATTATTTTTTTCTGCAGAGTAGTATTCCATTGTGTAGATGTGCCACATCTTCATTAACCATTCTTCAATTGAAGGGCATCTAGGTTGCTTCCAGGTTCTTGCTATTACAAATAGTGCTGCTATGAACATAGTTGAACAGATGTCTTTGTTGCATTGATGTGAATCCTTTGGGTATATGCCTAAGAGGGGGATTGCCGGGTCCTGTGGTAAACTAATTCCCATTTTCCTGAGGAACCGCCATACTGATCTCCAAAGTGGCTGTATGAGTTTGCACTCCCACCAGCAGTGGAGGAGTGTATTGCGGTAAATAAGGGTCAGGATAAACAAATAGGCCGAATAGATGTTTATTCAGGGAGAAATAACTTACAACCTAGACAGATGAACACCAGGAAATTCAACCCGATCCTCTCCTGTCCGAGTCACGCCAGAAAGAGAGCGCCTTCCTGGCCCCCTCCGACCTCCTTCCTCAGGTCACCTCCGCCCATCGCTCCACCCCCCAATGGGCGTGGTCAGTGCTACAGAAGGACTACCTCACTACAGGAGTGTTCCACTTTCTCCACATCCTCTCCAACATAAGTCATCACTGGTGTTTCTAATTTTCGCCATTCTGGCAGGGGTAAGATGGTAACTCAAAGTTGTTTTGATTTGCATTTCCCTGATAGCTAAGGATGTGGAGCATTTTCTTAAGTGTCTTTCAGCCTTTTTGATTTCCTCCATTGAGAATTCTTTCTTCAGTTCTGTACCCCATTTTTTAATAGGGTTATTTGGTGTTTTGTTGACTAGTTTCTTGAGTTCTTTGTATATTTTGGAGATCAGCCCTTTGTCGGATATAGGATTAGTGAAAATCTTTTCCCAGTCAGTGGGCTGCCGTTTGGTCTTGTCAACTGTGTCCTTTGCCTTACAGAAGCTTCTAAGTTTGAAGAGGTCCCATTTATTAATTGTTTCTTTCAGTGTCTGTGCAAGCCTCTTTTAAAGCAAGCGCGCCAAGTGCTTCTCTCTCTGCCTCTCTGCCTCTCTCTGCTTCTCTCTGCTTCTTTGCTCTTTCTCTGTTCTCTCTCTCTCTCTCCTGCTTTCAGTTGGCCACCAGCTACCCCCTCTTTCTCTCCCCTCTCTCAATAAACTCCACGTGGGCGCTGAGTCTCGTGTTTGTGTTTTATAGGCATTAGTTGCATCAAAAGAACAACAGACACCCCCACATTTTGTCTCAGAGTTCATTCTGCCATGGACCATAGGCTCCAAGCTCCTGGTACAGTTCAAGTAGGTCTTTTTCTCAGGATGTGGGAAGAAAAACAAAAACATAAGAGTTGCATCTCCCCTACTTACATCTTTCCTGATTACTTCCAAGTTCTCAATCTCTCTCGTTCTCTCTCTCTCTCTCTCTCTCTCTCTCTCTCTCTCTCTCTGTGTGTGTGTGTGTGTGTGTGTGCTTGGATTGCTTGTGCACATGTATTATGGTGAATTCATGCCATTAATTTTCAGTGTTTCAGGTGGACAAAGCCATCCTTTTAATATTCATCTTAGACAAACACAAAACAGTTGGAAAAGCATACTCAACCAAGGCTATAGTCATGACACATAGTGGGACTGGGATTTCATCCAGGCATTTTTGCTCCAGAGTCTGACTTCATGCCCATTCTTGAGAGTGTTATGAATGTCATGTGTAAGGGCACATTGCTTGCAGGTATAAATATGGAGACCAGTGCACAATGTCAAGTGTTGTTCCTCTGCTGCCATCCACTCTGATAACACTTTATTATTTTATGGGGTTTCTCACCAGGTAGGCTAGGCTTACCAGCAAGCCTCAGGATTACACACGTCTCTATTTCACACTGCTAAGATTACAGGCTTGATAATGTACCAGGGTTCTCTTTTATTGATTTATTTATTTTAATTTTTTAAAAACAAAGTTTCTGTATATATCACTGGCTGCCATTTAACTCATTAAGTAAACTAGGATTACCTCTAATTTATAGAGATATGTCTGTCTCTGCCTTCCAAGTATCATGGTTGGCTTGCTTTTTTTGTGGTTGCTAGGGGATGTACTTTTGCTTGTAACACAACCTTTCACAGACTGAGCTATCTTCTCTCCCGTTGGTCCATATTTTAAAAAGTAAATCATTTACATAATAACTTTGGTTATATAAATCACATTTTTGTGATGTTTATTCCTTTTGCATGAAAAAATCTTTATGTAGGCATCACCATCTATATCTGCGCCCTAATTTGTCTAAGTAGAAAAGGAACCAATGGAAAACACTACGTAAGTTTAAACACTGAAAACCCATTATTTTAAATACTTGTAATCAGAATTATTTTAGATTCAATCTTTTTCTCAAATTTGGTTTATTTTCATAAACTATGCGACATCTTATGCAGCAACTTTTGGATTTTAAATTATTTAGGATTTTGGTTAGGGATGGTCAACTTGTCAGATCAAAACTTACACAAACCTTGTCAAGCATTAAAACACTACTCAAAGCTTTTCATGTATATTAATATTATATTATTTATACCACACTAAAGTGAAGCTGCTGTTATTGGGATTATAATATTTTATATGAGGACACTGAGATATGAAGGTACAGATTTGGAACAATGACTCACAGCTTAATAACTACAGAGGGGAAGATTTTGCCCAGAGTCTTTCCTTCTATTTTGTTTCTTAATTATATGAGGAATGAAATACGATATCCTTTTAATTTTACCTAGTCCTGAATCACCCAGTGAGCAGCAGGTCTGACACATTACATAACCAATCAATATTTGATGAAGTAATGAAAGAACTGAATCCTTTGAAAATTAAAAATTTAATTATGCAAGTAATACATGAATACATTTTCCTCACACAATACTGTAAAATATTCTAAGAAAATCAGTGCCTAAGCACTTTCTCTGCCCATCCTCATTTTCCTGTCATCATTTAGATCCTTATCCTCTAATCTTTTTCAGGAAAGACCAAGGAATCTATTCAGTGTTTAGGAACTTCTGTCAATCATGAGCAAAGCCAATAATGTTGATATTTGCTCTGAGCACAGAACAGAATGCTCTATGAGCAAGAACATGGAAAGCTGGACTCATGGCCTCACCATTGCTTCTTGTTACAGACACAGATTAAGTCCCTCCTAATACTCTGAAGTTTTCAATAAAGTGTGATGACTGACTATTATGTGGAAAATTACAGACCAGTGTAATTCATGATTCGTGGTACTGTCTAATTTTGTCTTTTTTTTTTTTTTTTTTTTTTTTTTTGCCTAAGGATGTTGGTTAGCTGAGCATGGGACTGCTGGGGTTTATCTATTCCAGGCAAGGATTTAAATGTGCCAGACATGGGGCAAGTTTACATCTTTGCTAATGCCTCTGGGTGTTTTCCCTAGGGTTTTGATACCAGTCTTTGGACCAGGTATTACCAGATGGTACATGTCAACAGGCTTGTAATATAGACCGGAAAAAAAGAAATCATAAGAGATGGCATGAGAGAAAGCACTATGCGTGAGCATTATGATGCAAAGACTAAATTTTTTCCTAAGAATAAAATTTCTTAATTTGAAACCAGTCACTCTTGCTTATTAACTGAGAAACAAAGAAATGCTTGGCAATTGGCTAGGCTTTCTGCGACTCTGTTTCCTCATTTCTGACATAGAAATAGGAACATTAGTCTCTCTCATATATCTGTGATAAATGCAGTTCCATGAGTAGTATGAAATACCCCGATAAGTAATGAGTAATAGCCATTAAAATCACTGTAGAAGAGCTAGGTGAAGTGATTCACACTGGTAGTTACAACATTTTAGAGGCTGAGTCAGGAGGATTGCCCTGAGTTTTAGGGCCTGAGTTGCAAAGTGAGACTTTATCTCAAAGTACAGTAACAACAACAACAACAACAACAACAAAAAGCATCGTATAGCTTAACTGAAATTGAGATATACAATAAGAACTGTTTTTGAAGAAGCTCCATCTGGATAGAAATTTTAGGCCAATTATATTGCCCAGAGATGGGGAAAGTTTCATTGGGAACTAATAGAATACTAAATGTCTGATGATATTTCATTTCTGAAAATAATGTCATAAAGTCAATAAATGCTAATAAATACATTATCAATATGTTGATGCACATCACTAGTTAATGAAGTGGCATGTAAAGTATATTTCCTTGGCGTTGAGTGTTGTGTCCAAAAGTGAATTGACTATGCAATTATAAATCTGTGACAAATTGTCATCCTAATAAAGGCTCTAGAGCATGTTCACAATTACTGCTTTGTAAACCATCTTCATATAGACATGTTATGTGCTCATATGCCTTCTAACACAAACCGCAGGATACAATTCCCCTTGCTCATTTCTTCTTTCAGTCCTCAGCCCAACCTGTAGCTCGGCCTTCATCTCAGTGACTGCTTGTGCAAAAGAATGTAATGAAGGAGAAAAATGGTCTGAAAGGCCATGATAGCTCTCAAGAGGCTGCTGCTTCTGTCAAGAGATGAAATTCATACACACAAACACACACACACACACACACCCTTTGGACAATGTAGTCGAAGGGGAAAAAACTATTTGAAGCATTTTTATTAGATTCACCTCATCCTCTAAGGTTAATTGTTTATTGGGTATCCCCAGATTAAAAAGGAATTAGAACCTAGTAAAAACCACTGTCATGTTTGGCTCTCTGGAACTTCTACTGTGTTTGTAAACATCATAGGATATTCACTTAGATAGAGATACACTAGGTGATGACAGGTAGAAAAGTTGACTACACACATTAGATAGATGATAGATAGATAGATAGATAGATAGATAGATAGATAGATAGATAGATAGGAATGATAGATAATAGATGGAGATAGAGTATAGATAGACAGACAGACAGACAGACAGATAGATAGATAGGTCTGATTCACAGAAAAATGAACAGGAAGATACAAATGATAGACAGAGAGACAAATTCACCAATTGATAGGCCTGACAGACAAGATACAGATAGATGACAAACAATACACAGATACAAATTGATTTTGTACTTATCTAGTGTTAGGGAATCTGAAGGTGTGGAGTCAGCTTGACCCAGGATACAGAATCATGTTTACAGGTACAAGTTTAGTATATGCCCACATTAGGGGTGCTGACAGCTGATTTGTAGGTAAAGTCTGTTTAAAGTATGTTAGAAAGAAATAACATCTGAAAGGATTGTGTTGATTGTAAATGTAGACATTTACTTGGGAACCTTTTGATGAAGATCAGTGGGTTTGTTGATATTGCTTAAGTGTTTGAATTTCTCTCAGAATTTTCTTTCACATATGATCCATATAGTCTTGCATTTCTACCTTCAATTTTCTTAAATAGGATAAGAACTAAAACAAAAAAAAATTCTTCAAAACTTGCTAGGAACAAAATTTGGCAGGTGTTCAGTCCTTCCTAAACAGTTAATTTGGTGAAAATATAGACAAGAATTTCTTATTTCCTTCTCTCTCTCTCTCTTCAATTCTTGTTTATAGGCATTTTAAAAGGCACTACATATAAGAATTTCATGAATGTAAGAACTAACATTAAATTATTTACAGGTAAGGCTTGCCTCCAAATATCCTTAATGGTTAAAAGACATTAAATAAAATTATCTTTTGATGTTTTATAGTTACTACATATATACAGCATATGCATATATAAATATACATATGCACCACACACACGTGCGCGTGAACACACACACACACACACACACACACACACACAGTATTCCTGCAAGTGTAAAGTAATTTTATTTCTTTTTGGTAATACTAACAAAATGACGAACTAGACTTAAGTGGTATTTTATTTAAGTTCTTTGGATTGACAGCTATAACTCACTTAATGTTCTATCTGCCCATATAGTGATGAAAGGCATTGCAAACTGGGTTAAGTCTCCTGGCAAATCTCACTGAAATGTGAGTTCAATACAGAGTTTTAAAAATAGTTGTATTTTATTTTGAAATCATTATGCTTTTAGAAAGGAATGATGTCCTATAATTTTACTCTAAAGCTCCTAAGGGCTAGAATTAGAAAATTAAAAATTACCTTTCTACTCAATGTTTCTCTTTAGGTATCTTCCTTCTTTCCTTCCTTCCATCGTCCCTTCCTTCGTTCGTTCATTCCTTCCTTCCTTTCTTTTGTCTTTCTTTTTTTAACACTGTCAAGACAAATAAGTATTGTGAAAGTGCAAGTCTATGAGCAGGTGCTCTGAGGTACCATCTATTGACAGGCTGTTGAAATGTATTTGTGTGTCTTCTACCACGGTGATTTTGCAGTTATGCTGTGGGTTTATATCTTTATTGTGCCCCGTTTTCATTCTTTTTAGTGTCCACGGAGAAATCGCAGCAAGTCTTAAAATTGTATTAGTTACTTATAGACACTTATACATAAGAATATATTTTAGTACAGAATGAGAGATTAAAGCAGAAGGACTGAGAAGCAACCCATTGTCTTGGTAGAAATGGTTATTATTACCACTCTTTCTCCTCTTGAGCCAAACAAGTAAGTTGTGTCTGCACTGTGCCCCAATGGAAGAGATTCACATTTGTCTTTTTTACACAAGTGCTGCCAGCATGATTCACAACTAAGGGGACTTATCTCATACTTAGACATAACATTCTGGTTTCTGGAAAAAAAATTAAATTGGGCCTGCAGACAAGTATTGTTAAAGTTACTTTATGCTTTCATGGGATAAATTCTCAGATGGAAATATTTTCTTCAATTACTGATGAGTTTTCAAGATTGAGCTCTGACAGTAAGCTGATTGATCACTATTGATGGATGGAAGAAAGCGATAGGTTTTGTTCTTTGTCTTCTTGTCCTTTTGTTATGAGGGTTCAAAGTCATCTGCAGCATTTTTTTTTTAACCAAAGGCACAGCTGAAGTTTTGAATATAGTTCATAGACACTCTGAAAGTTAATATAGAAAACTACAGGGATTTTGATGAGAATTCTAGGAGAAGCTAAAGATATTCTGGACTGAGCGTAATTCCAATGTTTAATTTTGTTCAAAAGAGAGGAAAGGGAACTTAAGAAAAAAGGTATACAGCAACTTGCAACACTATTCTAGAAACTGTCTGGAGTAGAATTTGTAGGAAGTATAATTTGGGAAGATTTAGAAAACTCTTGAGTGCAGGATAAGAAATTAGAATTTGAGCATTTGGGGCATTTTACAATAGAGAGTGAGTCAGTGAAAATGAGTTTGTGAAAATAAATGTGATGAGGAAAAAACAAGTCATCTAAGAAATTAGAAGGACATGATTTTTTAAAAAATATTGAAAGGCAAATGACCAACAGAATAGCCAATAAATACATATATGAATATATTAAAGTCTCCCAAGCTTAGCCATGCCCTCATCCAGCAAGAACTTATATGTTTTCCCCATTCATCTCCTTTGCTCACTAGTTCATGCAATTTTAAAGCAAGAAGAAGTACTAAAATAAAGATGAAGCAGATGCACTGTGTGAGTGCACCCTGGAATGAATTAATTATAGCAAGCGTACTGCAGCAAGAAAGGAAGGGATTATTAAAAGCAGGCATCATGATTTTCTCATTGAGTTCAAATTCTATGTGTCTTAACAAAAAGAAAGGATCCTCAAGGTCTGCAGACTCTTTCAGCCTGGTTTGTGAAAGCACTGAAATCTGGTAAATACTTATGTTTGGGATCTGCGCAATAAATAATTATTTTGGAGTTGAAGAACACAGCAAGTTAAATTAACTGGAAAATACAAAAGTTAGTGAATAATGGGTTGTGAGACACAATGCCTAATTTTGGATTTAAAAAATAAAAACAAAAACCTGAGTATTTCATTTGAGCTAAATAATTTCATGTTAGGGAAACATAGAATCAGCCTAGTGTTGTGGCAGCACTGTTTCTACCTTCAGTCAGTAAGACATCATGCCTTCTGGAACAGATGTCTTAGGTTAATTCAGATACTTAGCCTCATTAACTACTTCAGATTCATCTTAGGACTTCATTATTTATTATCTGCCCAAGGCATAATGGGCTCAGGAATGTGTGCTGCCTTGATTCACAGTGAGTCCATCTTGCAGGATCCTTACTTTGACTCAGTGGGCAGCCATTTTGACAGTCAGCTTTTATATTTCCCTTTATAAAGGACAGGGTTCTTACAGTGGCTCCTAGTTGCCTAATTAACATTTTCATGTCACTGCATTCATGCTTATAATGATTCTAGATACCATCTTTGTGTCCTTGACATTCAGAAGTACATAACTTCATTCCACTAATTCCATCTTAACTCTTTTCTCTGCTCCAAAATGATCAAGTTTGCATTGTGCCCAATATGAGTCTTCTTTCACTAGATGGCACATTGTTTTGGTCAGAAGTAAAAACTGGACTCAACCTTGAAGAGTTGTCATGGTTTGAATGGCAGAGGAGCTGTGCTATAGAGTTTTGGGAGGAGAAGTATAAGAAAGCAGAATCAAGTTGAGTATGTGTGTGTGTGATCCCATCAAATACTGTCTCGAATAGAGAGGTGCACTGGTGGAGTCAAAGCTTAGCATGGAGGAGAAAAGACATAATTTAAAACAACAGAGTATAAATGAGTGAAAGAATTTGGTCTCCACGTTTGACCCATCTCATTTGTACCCAGCAAGACAAATTCATTTCCTGGAATTTGTTCTGCTCATTGCCCTACTAAGGATATTTAACAAATGTCCACTACCTCCAACTGAATTTAAAATATCCCCTCCCCCATTCTAGAATCTGTATGTAGTAGCACAAGTGACTTTGAAACCAAACTCTGGTCTTTTCTCTCTTGTTGTGCACCTCCCATTTCAGCTGCACTCTGACTATAAATCATTGACTTCCCCATCTACGCTCATCCCTCACATTACCAGCCATGTATCTTCTTCTAATCTTCCCCTTCAACTTTAGTTATAAACTCCTACACAGGATTACTCTGTAGCTGAAATATAACTCCTGTGTGTATCCTTTCCCAGTCATAATTATTCACTCCCGCACAAGTACATTCAGTGCCCTTGAAGATACTTGTATTACAGCATTCATATTACCCTATATGATTCTTATACAAGGCTCTGTCTACATTTCCATCTAAACTAGCCTCAAAAGAAACATTATATCTCTACATTCCCTGTATATGTTCTCTCAGTACCTGGCAGATTGTAGAGTATGGAATACTTTTCAAAGTGATTGACTGGAGAAACACTGCATGTTTTTATTCTAGAAAATTCTGGGATGAGTGGTATAATCAGGCTGGTTTTTGTATATTTACTGGTTTTACTATGGATTGTTCCTTAATCAGTCTTCCAAGTTTGTGGCTCAACAAATATTCGCATGAATCTTAATAACTAAAATTATTTACTGAAAATTACCTTTGTGTTGTTGGTCGTTCTCATAGAAAGGATTTAGTGAATACTTTCAATTAATGAGATATTTTAAGTTTACTAAATCATAGTAATTTTTATTTCACTAGATATAAACAAATTTTGCATATAAATTAGAATTTTATTAGGTAGGAGATTTATAAATCAAGTGATTTACAATAGCATTCACATAGAACTAATCCATAAGTCTTTTTTTAGCAAGAAATGAAAACATAACCTCAATAATTTTAGATGTAATTTCCATACACTTTGTTTGTGGTGGGATATTATAGATTGATTTTTGCTCTTGATAGACTTTGATGCTGTTTCAGCACATAAAAGCCTTAGTGCAATTTTCTACACATAGAAAGAGCCCCCTAAGCACAACACTATAATTTCTGCACCTAAGTTCTTCATCTTTGAAAACCCTCTCGATTCTCCATTTAGGAGGGGGAAAATAACACAGCTATAATCCTAAAAAAATCATGAAATTTTTATAAAGTAAAATTCAATATACTTAAAGTAAGGAAAACATGGGGTGGCAACCTATTAACTGATGCTCAGAAAAGGTCAACTGTTGGCAGTTTCATATAATTCACTGGTTACAGCTTGCTTTGGGAGTAAGGCAGTAATGGGCAAAGGGAAAAAAAGATCTTAAGAGATGCTTTAGTTGGTTGATGTACAAAAATTACCAAATCCCCAGTGCTGGAGCTGGAGAAATGGCTTGGAGATTGAGAGTATTGGTTGCTCTTCCAGAAATCCTGAGTTCAATTCCCAGTAACCACATGGTGGGTCAAAACCATCCATAATGAGGTCTGGTTCCCTCTTCTGGCATATAGAAGTACATGCAGGCAGAACTATGCATACATAATAAATAAATCTAAAAAAAAATAATAAAGTTAAGAATCCCCAGTGCCAGGGTACAACTGTGTCCATATAGCTGTTCAGCACTAGGGATGGAGTGGCAATAGAGACATCTAGATCCTAGAAGTTCTATGGACAGCCAGGCTAGTAGTCAGTGTTAGGAACAATTACAGCGAGAGATCTAATCTAGAAAAATAAGATGGAGCTCAATGGATAGTATATGAAATATCTCTCTGCATTTTATATGCTTGCATGTGTATATGTATCTACATACCTGCATGCACACACATATACATGTACAGATAACACACATACAAACCAACAATAAGAATAAGCTCATAAAATTGCTGTAATGTGGTTAAAAATAAGACACCATTACCTTAGATTCTGAAACATTGTTAACTTCAACTTAGTCTGCTTTCCATTAATAATTCAGTAATTTAAACCCATTTACAACACCTAAAATAAAGAAGAACTATGACAGTTACTTGCTGAGATGAAATTGGCGGCATGCTTCCTTACCTTACCTTCTGCCTCCAAAGTTGTCTGACCTCATGGGAAGTTTACATAATTGTATAACAAGAATGATCCACTTTGCTTAGTTATCCTGCTAGTGTCCATATTTTTACTGTACTTTTCTGTATTGATTTGTTTAATATCTTACTTGAACAAATAGAACTAAGTTTTATGTTCACTCTATAACCTCCTAATTCCGGTATCTTCCTGATGGCTCCTTACTCTAGTTCTCCAGGATTTGGGTATTTTTGGTTCCTCCCTCCTTTTTTGTCTTTCTTGCCTTCCTTGCTCCTCTTCTCCCTTCACAATCAAGACCCTTAAGACTCCTTTGAAGCTGGAGAGGTCATGCATGACGTGAGAGCATTGGCTACTCTTCCAGGGGACCAGGGTTCAATTCCTAGCACCCACAGTAGCTGACAATGGTCTGTGCTCCATTCTCAGGGGATCTGATGTCCTCTTCTGGCATCCCTGGCAGTGAATACACATAGTTCATAGGCATACATACAGGCAAAATTCCTATACACATACAATTTTTAAAAATAAAAAAGTATTCCCTTGTTTCAGAATTTCTGGGCAAAAGAGACAAGATCATTTTATCTTAAAAATACAAACAAACCTGCTGTTTTTTTGGCTAGACCTCAATGAAAGTACCTGATTTTGAAGCAGTGCATAAATATCCCCTGTTGATTCCACATCCAGATAAGCAGCTCGACAGTGCAAATCCTGCAGGAAGAGTGAGGCTGTCCCCCTTGTAAACTCGAGGGCTTTGACACCAGCTCTTGCATTTTGCCCTCACCTCCATTCCAATACTGCATTGTTTATCTGCACCCGTACATTACTGCCTTACTGCTTTCCAACAATGGCCTCTCATGCACTTCCATCTCCTCTAAATGGACTTGATAAGAGGTTCAAATCCACATTCTGCCCCTTGGAAACTCCAGGCTCTCATTGTTAGTATCCTGGATAGAGTTGTGTGCAAGTCTTAGTCAATTTTCAGTTGCTGTGAAGAGACAACTCTTTGAAAGAAAGCGGTTGATAGGGGCATGTTTACAGTTTCAGAGGTTTAATTCATTACCATCATGGCAGGAGGCATGGTGGCAGGCATGCAGACAAGGTCCTGGAGCAGGAGGTGAAAATGCTACATTTGGATCTGCAGGCAGCAGGGAGAGCAAGACTCTGGGCCTGGGCTGGGCTTTTTGAAACTTCAAAGCCCACCTCTACAGACATACTACCTTCAACAAGATCACACTTAATCCTTTCAAAGGGTAGTACTTACTAGTGACCAAGCAGTTCAATCTCTAAGCCTATTTGTACCAGTCTCATTCAAACCACCAAAAGTCTCTTATTGTGAAATATTAGATGGCAAACAGGTGTTGTATCACAGTACCTCAGTACATGTCTGTGACTGCGGAGGGAAATGATCAGTCCAGTGTCTTCCTTTTGTTCTCATACATACTACAAAACAAAAGGGAGTAGAACTCGGAACTTACATTGTCTCATATTTTAGTGCAAGCCTGACATGTGAATTGTTCTTTTGAATTCTTAAACAAGACTATGGAAAATCTATTACATTGCATAAATTAGAAGCCCAAGTCTAGAGGCTTTGAGGAACATGGTGATGTACACAGTCAGAGGGCAGCAGTCCATATGCACCAGTGTGCCCATTCTCTGCCCCACATACTAAGCTTCCTCAACCTAAAGCAAGATTTATCAAATGCATTTTATTTCCCCAATGGCATGCACTTACCTTAATAAGTCAGAATTAAATGGTGGTGACCATTTGCAATTTTACAGATATGATGACCAGATACAGATCAGATATATAATTTGTGGATCAATCCTTCATAAGAGGAAGACTTGGAATAAGAACTTCAGTTTTTTGAGATGGGGTTTTTCTACATAGCTTGGTTGTCCTGGAACTCAATATATAGAGCAAGCTGGCTCTATCTCTCCTAAGTGCTGAGATCAAAGGCAAGTGCCAGTACACTGAGCACATCAGTAGTATTTAAAAGTAGCCTTTTGCTATTGTGATGTTGGATAATCTCTTTGGTGACATAAAATATCATATATTTAAAAACCCAAATTGTACAAATGTGTATAATTCTCATGTAACATGATTTTAATTCCCATCAAATAAATCACACATACGATAAATACTGAATTTTTACCATTTAAGTTGTGTTTATTTTAAAAATATTCTTCTTACACTCTGTATTATTACTAAATCTTATGAAGTTCCTCTATAAATTTATTTGTGCATTTTGAGAAACGATCTTTCTATGTAGTTCAGGCTAACCTGGAACTCATTATATAGGCAAGGGTGACCTCAAACTCAATGAGATTTACCTGCTTCTTCCTCCTAAATGCTGATATTAACGATGTACACTCCTGGCTTCTATACCATTTTATAATCTGAATATATTTGTAGTGCTATAAATATAATGTGTATATACTGAATGTATTTATATATACTGAATATATTTATAATACACACACATATATTTGAGATAGGACTTTGCTGTTCATCATTTGTGTTCTAATCTTTCTTGAGTAGATTTTTATTTGTTACTGCCTTATGGGCCTGTGATCACATATGATGGGAATTATCTTGACTGTGCTAATTGAGAAGAGAAGGACCAGCTCTTGTGAGTGGAACCATTCCATGAGTGCTAGCCTGACTTAGAAAGAGAAAGTGACCTGAGCACCAGCATCAGTCATTCTGTTTCCCAACTGGATTCTGTGAGATGCCTCACACTCCTGCCACTGGGACTTGCAGACTATTGTAATGTGAGGCACAATAACCCCTTCCTTTTTCAGTTGCTTTTGTTGGGGTATTTTATCACAGCAACAAGAAAATAATGAAGAAAATAAAATGTGCATTGATCTAAATCTTTACCATATACCTTAGAACAAAAAAATGAAACACATCCGTGATACAGCTGAATATTTTTAAAAAGGGGTTTAATATATTGGTGTGGAAACCCTGCCACATGTCTGTGCAGAGACACTAACTTAGCCATTTTTGAAAAAAATATGTGACTTATTTGGTTCTTTTTTTCTGTTGTTCATTTTCCAAAGTTTCTTCCTTGGTATCTCCAACTTTGTAACAAAGAAAATAAAGTTTCTTTATAAAATATAAATTTAAATAGCTATAGTATTTTCATTCTCCACTGACAAAATTTCAGTATTTTAGGTTTTTTTTTTTTTTTTTTTTTTTTTTCTTTTTGTTGTTGTACTTTCTGACCCTTTCAGATCACGTGACTACCATTTCATCTTACCCAGGCTACCTTTTAGGTGCAATATTTGTGGAAAACAAAGAGCTCCCTTAACGCCTTTCTACACAAACTGTTCCAGAGCCTCTTTGAGTCAGCACCTCCTGCTTGACCCAAGAAGAGAGGACACTAAATCACCTTGACAGGTGTCTGCTCACATCAGATCACCAGTCTCTGCCTCCTGTGCTGACACAAGTTTCTTTCAATCCATTATTTTCTTTTCCCAAGTGTACATGCTACCAGACAGAAAGGACATGACATGAGCTACTTTCCCAGAAATTCTAAGCAAGATTACTATTATTGTTATAATGTAGCAAATAGAAATACTAAGAAGGAAGGCAAGGCTAAATTCTTCCTTCTTTCTGCCAGACTAAAACTATTTTTTGTTTGTTTGTTTTGTTTTGTTTTTGTTTTTTGTTTCGTCTTGTTTTTTGTTTTGTCGAAAACTTCCATGGTAAGAAAATTTCCTATTATGTAAAAAAGCAGTCACTGGCAAATTTACAATCACAACATATGCACTTGAATTGTATATTCAGGAGATTTATTCTGATATTCTTGTTAAAGCAGTTTTGTATTAATAAGTCTAACAGGAGATTATTTAATGTTAACTAGGAAACAGGATGTGGGTGAACAAGAAGCCAGCAAACAGAATTCAAGATAAAGAAAATATTGCTACGAGAAGATAATGGGAAAGAGAAACCTTTGATCATTATTATGAGGGGTTCTCCTAGGCTGAGGTCTATTTGGGGATTATGGCAGAGCAAAAGACCCCTTCAAAGAAATATCAGTTAAGTGGAGGAAACATAGGCAAAAGAAGTGTGATGACTGTAATTTGCTTGACACTATGTGAACAAAAGAAAGAGAGCAGCAGAGACGTAGCTTTGCTAATGAGGTTTTCCTTGACCAGTGAAGGTAGCAGCATGTAGATTGTCCAGCTTGACAGGTGACAGAGTACAGAGAAGATAATCTCCCACCAGACACTATCCCTGCATGGTCTACATGCTTCTATCACAGCATCTTTTCCGGGATTTTTAAAAATACTTGTTTCTTTTATGGATTAGAACTTCTAAAGTTATTGTTCTGAATACTATATCCAGATACACAACCAATACTCATAAAATGTTGATTTACTAAAAAAAAAATTGTCCTTTATTTTGAATCTTATTCTAGCTAACCCCATTTAAAAAATTTTTGGAGCAAACATTATTTTTTTATAAGGAACAACTTTACATTTCCTTGAACCCAATGAGTATAAAATGATAATATTGACACTACTTATTTTGGTTGAATTTAGCTCACAGCGTATAAAATAATTGTACTAGTTTTAATGAGATTGGCATGGTCAGATGATGAATTACAGATAGTTCACTTAATTCACCCTGAAGAGAAGAGGCCATCTACATTAAAGTGTCTTAATACATTATTATCCCCAAATCTGTGCTCCTAGAGTATCCCAGATCTTGTCTAGAAAATTTCTGCAGTTAATCATCTTGCTATCATTCCCAAGAAATTCATTCATGACCTCTTCCCTCTCTGAGAGAAGTTTATGCATATAAACTTTCCACTTTCAGACATGACAGGTACAATCCAATGTCATACCAACTTTTATGCTAATGGATTAATCATAGTATTCAAAGGTGAAAGGGCAAAATGTTATGTCACCAAAAAGCTTCATGACCATTAGGAAGGAGAATGATATAGCAATTCTGTGATGATTGTAAGGAGTCGTTAGACTGGTTTAGCACCATGGATCTATAGAAAGAGAAAGAGAGTAAAAAGCCATGCAGTGATGGGAGGGTCGAGGCCCCTGAGGGAGGGTGGCCTGTGAATTTGATTTTAGAAGGTCCTTTAGTAATGTGTCACTCTGTAGTTGGCCCAAGTTTCTGGGAACTATTACTACTTGCCATTTTGGATGAAAGAGCAATTCTGTGTCCATGGAAGGTAAACTCTGAGTGGTTTACATGAAGCAAAGGATTAGCAACGAAAATTCCTCCAACATTGTGAGCAGGTAATGTGTCAAGAAGACCAGCTTTTCAGTCATACACAACTACACTTACAGCTACTGTTAAATATATTTTCAAGTAATCTTTTGGATTTTTCTCTCCTTCCTACTTGCAGTATACCTTGTGAATGACATCCCAAACATTCTAGATTCAGACTTGTTTGTTTGCTTTGGAAATTTTCCCTTGTATACTATTTGCATAACAGGTGTGACAGATGTATAGAAAATGTAAAAAGTTAATTTGATATTAGTAGAAAACTTTTTAATGTGGCAAAAGCTGATTCAAATGTAGGAAGCTAACAAAAGATGCTTATGAATATCTCACCTAGGAAACTAAATGGGAAAAATAGTTGCACTTATTCTTTCAAAAGAGCTAGACAATTTAAATAATGCCTGAGAAAATTAATCTTACAATTATATAATTCACAACCAGAGGATCTGTGTTCAATTCCCAGTACCCACCTGGCAGCTCACAACTGTCTATAACTTCAGTTCTTGGAAAGCTGGTACCCTCACACAGATATACATGTAGGTGAAACACCAATACACATAAAATAAAAATAAATAAATTTTTAAAAATTTGCATTTCAAATTCAAGAAAAATAACATTTTCACTCATCAACATGAGCCCTTTTATTTGTGTTATTTTATGGAATCATAGTACAGTAGTTAATGGATTTGGTTGTAGACAGTCTCAGAGTTGAGTCTCAGGTCTATGAGATAACAATATACATATTGAACTGATCAGATAGATGGTCAAGAGAGACAAATGAGATCACACATAAGTGCTTTGTTCAAAGAGAGTAAGTGTTAAGCTGTTAACTAACCTGTCAGCCCTGTCTATAACAGTACTCAGTAATTTGTCTCAATTTCCACAGAATGGGTTGAAGGAGGTGGCATAGTGGTTTAGAGCATTTGCTGCTTTTGCAGATGCCATGTGTCAAATCCAAGCATCTGTATGGTGTTACACAACTACCTGTCACTCTAGCTGTGTATGTGTGCATTCTCTCTCTCTCTCTCTCTCTCTCTCTCTCTCTCTCTCTCTCTGTCAAATCCAAGCATCTGTATGGTATTGCACAACTATCTGTCACTCTAGCTGTGTATATGTGCATTCTCTCTCTCTCTCTCTTCCTCTCTGATACACACACACACACACACACACACACACACACACACACACACACTTGAAAGACCCTTACTAGTTTACAATTCTAAGTTGTAGTTCAAACATTTAACAAGGAAAAAGAAAAAAAAAGTGAAAGGACATTGATTTGTCATAGACAGTTTTGTGACTACTGTGTCATAGAAAATTGAACTGTGAGGACCTCTCTCTTTTTCATGAAGTTATTTTAAAGCTGTTTTCTTCTGCTTCATCAGTGTTGGGATGTTCAGGTCTTGCTAGTGTAGATCTATAGTTCCTGGTGGTGTTCCATTGCTCTTTTTGTTGTTGAATGGATTATTATACTGATGTCTGCCCATCTCTTCCTTCATTGGATCCTGGTGGAGCCTGTACTTCAGGAAGTGCTTCTTCTTCCAATAGGTTAAGGTGGAGCCTGTGGCTTAGGTGGTTGCTCTTCTTCCAAGTGCAGCTTGGAAATGTGGCTCAGGAATCACTCCTCCCGGTGCAGGCAGGGCCAAGGCTCCAGTCAAAGAAGGAAGGAAGGAAAGAAAGAAGGAGGGGAGGAAGAAGGGAAGGAGAGAAACAGGGAGAGAGAGCTAGTAAGCAGGTGACATTCTTTTCAGCAGAACAAGGGTATAGCCTTCTCTTTGTACAAATCATTTTCAAGAATTTATATCTACCTATAGCCAAAGTTTATTACCACTCCTCTCATGTCCAAACTCACAGCTAAATCCTTACTCAAATCATAGTTAAGCTGCTGTGGTTAAGATGTTGTACCTCCCTCTTAACCTTTGATCCAGTTGTGTTTTTTCCTCAAAAAGATATCTTTCAGATAAAACTTACCTAGAATGCATCTCTACTAGTTTTGGGAATATGTTTCCTCTTTGGCACATGTTCCATGCTCCTTGAACCATCTCACTTATTCCTTGAAGCAGGACTTTCACTCTGGAATTCTGTCATATTTTATGTATGCCTCTGTCTCACTTCCACAGTCCCAATAACAAGGCACCACAAATGTACATGTTTGCCCTAGCACCATAGCAGACCTTAATAGATCAATAAACATTTATTAACTCCCCCACCTCTCTCTCTCTCTCTGCCTCTGTGTGTGTGTATGTGTGTGTGTACTCTTGCATGTACACGATGCAATTTCATAACAAGATTTGTAATTATATGTAGAATGCCTGTGTTGGTCCACACATTAGCTCATACACACACAGTGGGCAAGTGAAGCTGCTAACTGTGATGTTCTGGGGCTGCACAATTAAGGATATTATTTCTGTCTGTGAAAGTTCAACAAGCTGCAGTTCATGTGCACTGTGCCTTGACAGATAGTGCAAGTGAAAACCACTTTCAGCAAGGCTCCACTTAGATCACACACTGGCAATGGATTCATCCGGGTCACACTGTAGACAGAGAGAAAACACTATAAGTTTCTGCCAGAGAAAACCAGCTTGAAATCATGTGAGGCTTGTCACTCCAGGATACTTAGATATGGGGAAGAGTTTGAAGACGTGTGAATGCACCCATGCTAAACTGAACTATTGCCAAGATTATTAATGTATCACTTTGATGAGCCAAGAATTTCCATTTTTCCACACAGGAGAGGACATCTCCAATCATCTGAGGCAGAAAGAGGGCTCAGCTTTTTATTTTAAGAATAGCACATTTCAACTTGAAGAAAGAATTGCAGTTAGGTTTTGACAGAACCTGTTGGGAAGTAGAGGCAAGAGTGATATTTTATAAATGTTGGTATTACAATTATATCTCTTCAAGTAGATGCCTTCTGATTATCTAGTTAGCATAATGTCAGCTGGCCTGGAGAATCATTTCTTTTTTATAAACCATCTGCTTTGTCATGAGAGCCTCTTTAGAGGATACACACTGGCAATGAATTCATTCGTTTTTGAAAATTATCCCCTGTGTTCTTTCTCTCTATACCCTGTAGCCTGAATAGTAATTTTAAACAGACTAAGAACAATTCTGGAAGTGCAGCAGAAGAAATAAATAAATGATCACAAGGAATCATTTGATTGACGATTTTATCAGTGCACCAGTGACCTCATTGTCTGCAGACACATCTCTGACCTCTATCAGGAGAAGGAAATACAGCTCTTGAAATCAGATGACTTGGATCACTCACATTGCCTGCTGAGATTCAACTTTCCTTGTTTTAAAATGGGAGTGAAAACAATGAGGCCATATGTGAAAATATTTCTTAAACTCTTAAGCATTGAAGAAATACCAGTTGCATATTTGTAGGAACTTAAACCATTGCAATTGTAAGCAATTGTTAATTGCAAAAATGCTAGCTAATAGTCACTAACAATTTTGGACGTTTGGTGATACTCGGAATTCCTTCCTAGCAGATTTTTCTTTTTTCATATCTATTTGCTGGATCCACATATACCTGGATGCACAGTTAATCGCGTGTGGTTAATGAGCATGAAATTGTGAGCTATGATAGTTTCTTTCCCCTAAAACATTACTGTCTACATCTATGGCTCAGCTCTGCCTCTCTAACTCATGCCACTTACTTAATCTTAATGATGTGAGCTGTCTTCCAGTCCTTTGGGGAGGCCCCAGTTTGTTTGAATATTCAGTGGTGAGAAGCTATCAGAAAATAAAGAATAACAGCATCAATCCAGGAATGTGTGGACAGTGGCCTGTCATCAAGCTAGATGTTTTGCTTATAAATGCAAACTGATGCCCCTAAGAACAGTCCATGGGGCTTGAAAGATTGGCTCAGTGTTTAAGAGCATATTCTGCTCTTGCAAATGACTGACATTTGTTTACCATCATCCATATGAGGCAACTTACAGCCACCTGTAACTCCAGCTGTAAGGGACCTGACACTTCTGGCTTCCATGAGAACCAGTACTCATGCAAGCATACCCACACCCTAACATACATAAGTACTCATAATGACAAATGATGGAAATAAGTCTTTATTTAAACAAACAGCTCACTAAACTCAAAAGAGTCATGAAAATTTTAGGCCATGCTATTCACATAAGGAAAATGTAGCTATTCTTCAAATAGCCATTCCCTGTGTATAATAGCAACACACTGATGTCATCTGTTTCTATATAGTCAATGCTTTAGAGTTGTCTAAGTGCTTTAAAGCATATTGTCTCACAACAGTGTCTGTCTGTACCCAATCCATCCTTGTTCTTAGATATTAAATTTGAAAATGACAGAGCAGAATAGCTCAAGCCCAATGGTAGCTTACATTTTTGGAAAATCTGCAAATTACAGAACTTGATTCTACTTTTTTTTTTTTTAAGTACAGAACTATGTTACTACCTTCATTTATAAACATATTATGCAGAGCACAAGATGCTGGCTAGTATCTCAACACTCCTGGTAAAGCTGGAATGTGAACCTGAGCCTTCTGTATTTGGCAGAGGGTCCTGTTTGCTTATGCACACATCTAGATCAGCCAGTGAGACTGATTCTGCTAGCTATCTGACAGAAATGCGGCTGTGTTGACAAGAGGCCCACACAGCAACTGTTGGGTTGTGATGTATTTTATCTTGGAAAAGATAATGAATACTTAATGATTGTCTGGTGAATTCTACTACTCCCCAACCTGAGAACTCACAGTAACAGCTGATTCACATTATGAAAGCAGGTCAGATGGAAAAAAAAATCAATGGATTGAGGTGTGGAAGAAAAAAAATACAAAAGCTGCAGGAAACAAATTGCTTTTAAATTTTGCCTCTATAATTTCAAAGCCCAAAGCAACTTATTTTGAAATTGAGGTCAAAATGTAATATCCAAGAAATTTACCAGAATTTAAAAAGAGTATATATAGTGCCAGTGATAACTAACACACAGAAATGTGTTTATTTTAAAGCCCTTCTCTTTGTAAATACACACACGTCTTCTGTGTTTAAAATATAAGAATGTGAGAATTGAAGAGCCATGTGAGGGAAGTGGCCAGTAACTGCTGTATTAGCAGGAAACAGAACCCAGAGCCTTGATCCCTTTGATTTGAAGTTCAGCACTTTTAGACTGGATTTAGGTTAAAACGGTCATAAGTGATGGATGCTTTCCAGCCCAGATGGTTCCCCTGTCTTCATCTATGACTTAAAAACTGAACGAACACAAGAGCTTCTATTTGCTTCCCAGACTGAGCCACACCTAGTGACTGGTAGCCTTTTGAAGAAGTGAGTGTTCAGGGGGAACAGTAATAGGAAGTCCATAGAAGATGTAGATTCCCTGTGATAAAGTTGATATTTTAAGTCATGATGGTTTGCATAAAGTTAAGGAAAGTGGGTTGTGCTTATCAGTGCTCTGCCCAAAATCCCCTCTGTTTCTTCCCTAGGGAACTTTTGTTTGTGTTGTTTTTCTTTTCTCATTTTTGGTGTCCATTTATGTATTTATTGAAGTCTAGGTAAAGGAGTAAGACTTGCAGTAGGAAGGACACAAAGAAAGTTTTTAGCTAAGTGTTATAGGGAGTGCATTTTCTAATTAGCTGCACAGGATACATTGTAGGGGCTCCTCCTGATAACAGAGGTTGGAAGGATTATGATATTTTGTATTTATTTTTCAATGACATTATGCAGTTAAGTTGGCTGTTTAGGTTTTGTTTTTGTATGTTTGTTTGTTTTTGACCACTTATTTCAAATCTGTACTTAAGAACCTAAGAACCATGTCTTGGAAAAAAACAAAACAAAAAACAAAAAACCAAACAACATCATCAACAACAAAAATCCAGTCCTCCTGGAAATCATAGTTTATTCCATTCCATTATTCATAACAACACTATGCATAGGGTTCAGTGCCTATGCTTGGGACCCTTTCAGAATTTCAGAGCCATAATTAAAATAGCATTACCTGACAACTTTCTCTTTCTCTACCTTCCTTCGTTCCTTCCTTCCTCCCTTTCTTTTCTCTTTCTCCCTTCCTTTCTTTTTCTTTTTCCTATTAAAGTGTTTTATTGATTCTCTATCGATTTCACACCATGTACCCCCTTCCCACTTGCCTCTCTGTCCCTTGGTATCTATCATCTGCCTTTGCACCCACTCCCCAAAATAAAATAGAATAAAATAATCTCATCCTGAATGCTGCAGTGTGTCACAGTAATCCACACAATATACTCTTTAGTCCATACATCTTTACTGGCAAATGTTCATTACAATGAGTCATTGGTCTGGCTTGGGGTCTCTGGCTTCTGCTGCATTGTTAACAATGGATCCTCATTGGGACTCCTCTTGGATATCCTGTTGCTGCCCTGCTGAAACCATTTCACAAGTCATATTTAACCCCTTCAATGTTTGCAATTAGAGTTTAGCATTAATTTCATGCCAAGTCACTTGCTACACTTGCACAAAAATATGTGTTTATTCTTGGGCATTTGTCCCATATTTCTGATCAGGGAAATACCTAATTGTTCTGGAAGAAAATATCACAGTCATGCTACGCTGTTAGAAAGCTGCTGTCAGTCCTTATTGTGGTCTTAATGTTTTATTTATATTTCTGCTTCTAGTAGCGTGTAAATCACTTGAGGATGATTTTGTTTACATACTATCATTAAACAGGATAGACTGTTCACCTGGTAAGATCAGCTCAGATGTCCTTGGATTACATTTCATATATCACAAAACAAACAAATAAACAAACAAACAAACAAACAAAAACCCCAGAAAATCAAGATTTAATTCATACTGATTTCAACAGAAAAGGTTTCATTTATGCTACCTCTGTGTTTCCATTAAGTGTGGTGTAATGAAAAGAGGAAGAGAGAAACTACTACCATGAAACTTCAATGTGCATGATCTGATCTTATCAGATTGTACTTTGGTGAATATGACTTGACACCGAGCTAGTGTTAGTGTGCCTTAAATTCCATCTCTTTCATAAGATTTATGACATACACATGCACATGAAGACACGACCACCTGGCCTTTAACCCAGTCTTCATTTGTATGTTGGGAATGAGTTTGCAAGGATGACACCTATGGCATGTGGCTCTGGGCTTTTGTCTATCTTGCTCTTCACATGTTTAAAGAGCAGTAGCACTCACACTAACTGTATAACTACTGGGCCACACCAAATAATTCTCTATTTAGCACACAAGCACATCATGACCTACTTCTAACAACAAAGAAACAAGATGGTATAGTTCCTACTGCAGAGTCTAATAATGCCAAAGGAGACAATTTCGTTGCCTGGACTTGTTTTATTATTCTAATCCATGTGGAAACTTGTTGATAAATCTTTACATTTTTACATCATCACACTCTTCATTTCATTCTATTTATCCAAGTCTGTTTTTGTCACTTGGAAATGAGTATAGGTGCTAACTTCCAGACTGTGTCTCTAACATCCTATCTTTCTGCAAATGTTACTTCATTATTAATTTTACTGGTGTTGGTGATTTATAAATGGTTGTTCATCCAAAATATTTAAAAATATTTGCATTTGATACTTGATTTATCTTCTAATCTTACTGTATAATTGTGTTAAAAGCTCTTTATAAATATATTCGCCCTTGGGTTCTGGTGAAGTGGGATTATCTATTGCCTATGTCTTTGTGAGCATAGTTTACTTCCTTGGGTTGGAGTTTTCCTTCCAGAACTTTCTGTAGGGCTGGATATGTAGATACGTATTGTGAAAATCTGGCTTTGTCATTAAATATATTGTTTTGTTTGTCCATAGTGATTGAGAGTTTTGCTACGTAAAGTAGCCTGGGTTCGCATCTGTGGACTCTGAGTACTTGTAGAATATCTATCCAGAACCTTCTGGCTTTGAGAGGTTCCATGGAGAAGTCAGGTGTAATTTTGATAGTTCTGCCTTTATGTTACCTAGCCTTTTTCCTCCACTGCTCTTAATATTCTTCCTTTATTCTGTATGTTAGGTGTTTTGATGTGTCGAGAGGTCTTTTTTCTTTGGTCCAATCTATTTGGTGTTCTGTATGCTTCTTGTACTTTCATGGGCATATCCTTTTTCAGATTGGGGGAGTTTTCTTCCAGAGAAGGCCTGGTCCCTACTCTAAATGACTTGACAGATTTAGATGACTGCTCCTGGAGGGCATCACCCTACAAGTGAGGTGGTGGAGAATGGGAGGGGAGGGTGGTCAGGGGACATGAGAGGGTGAGAGAGAGGGAAAGAGAGAGGGAGAGAGAGGGAACTGGGATCGATATGTAAAATAAAAAAAAAAAAAACATGAATCAAAATCGATAAAGGAAAAAAATAAGTGAGAAACAAAACAGCTCTTTATACAAAAAGATGCTCCAAAAATTGCAAGAAACAGGCTGAGCCCCTGTATCTCACTAGAATCATAGCGGAATAGACATCAGGTAAAAATAAAAATAAATTGATAATCATGTTTACAAATAATTAGAAGGGAGTTTGCCTTTGAATAAAAACTTCTACTTCATACTAAGTTAGCCTGAAAAATATGAGAACATGGAAACCAGAATTCAGCAAAGGAGGGAACACAGAGTAGAGAGAGGTAGAGATCTCTAGAACTTAAATTCATAATCAGAATATCCCAGACAAGTGTGCACAGGTAGTGCTTCTCAAACTTTAACACCTACCGTTTATGTCACCTGGAGACCCTGTCAACCATTGGTTATAACATCCTATATAATGGCTTTGTTTCCTTTCCATGTTAGCACCACAAATGTTTGCTACTACTTTTCATAGAAAGGCCTTGATCACAAACTGTCTGGATTCAGACACACAAGCCACATTTAAAAAAAAAAAAAAAAAAAAAAAAAAAAAAAAAAACCATCTAGGTGAGTGGTTCTCATCCAGTAGGTTGCAGCCCCTTTTTTTTTGGGGGGGGGGCAGTGACCCTTTCACATGGGTTGCTTCAGACCATTGGAAAACACAGATATATGCATTGTGATTCATCACAGTAGCAAAATTGAAGCAATGGAGTAGCAATGAAAATAATTGTAGGTTGGAGTCACCACAACATGAGAACTGTATTAAAAGGTTGCAACATTAAGAAGGCTGGGAAATACTCCTCTTAGTCTTTCTAATACCTGCTTAAGGGGAGGTGATACATCTGTTCCACTGGCTTATTTCTTTTCTGTTATCACCATGTGCACCCCAAAACTGCTATGCTTCTAAACTGTGGGCCCCACAATTTTCTTCCTGAGCTTAGAGCACTCAATGAATCTCTGCCCTCAAAGCATTAATCAATGCTCCCCAGAAAGTTTTACATGTTGTTGATTCAGGAAGAACAAAGCAAATTCGGAGCTAACTTTTATCCTTACCATCTACTTGAATCTGAACAAAATAAAATGACTCTCTTTACAGAAAGAAAAATCTATACTAGTGATCCATGATAAGATAAAGCATTGTTCCCTTCCAGTGTTTGCATGATGGCACCTCAGGCTCTTTTCTAGTTCCCACTTGTCTGCCCTAGGAGTATAGGATGTTTCATGGCAATCTGAATAATATAGTATATGTGTGCATAGATTGACAGTTTTAGGAGTTACCCCAGGACCAGCACAAGCAGTAACAGACCATATATTCGACAACTAAACTAATTTTCAAGCAAAATATTAGGGACTGCAGTATGTTTGTTCTTCTTCCTCAATAATGACCTAACCTATCCTGGATAGTGTCCTGGATTCTAAATACTTCAGCTCAAGCTTTCAGAACCTAGTTGAATCTTCTACCTATTAAGCAGCGGTGTATCCCCTTGTTCTCCTTTCCCATCAATTGATGTAAAAGATCTGCAAGCAAGCTCACATCAGGGATTTGTGACAATCTAGTTAGCATTATTGGAGCAGGAATGTTAAATGCTGCTGCTGGGGCAGGCAGAGCAACAGAAGGCATGCCTCCCCAAAATGACACTTGCAGCTCTCCAGGGAGAGACCTGGGAAGATCAAAAATGCTTCCAAGCGATTTGCTTATTTGCCATTTAGGGATTTGAGATTCTTGTGTGTAGTGTCTTATTTGATTCAGTCGTGTCCCCAGAGTGAGGCAATTCTTTACAAATATCAGCAATGTGTGTTTCAAATTCCATAGTGTTTTGAAGACAGAATTTTAGTTAAGATGCCTTAAACATTTCCTTGTTGCCCTACTGTGCAATGCCATTCCTCAAGCATACCATAGCTATTAGCAGCTGTGTCTTCTCATAAGAAGCCTTTAACACAGTGGGGCCTGTTGAGGTTCACTCATGAAAGGAAGAGTTCAGGAGGATAGTTGAGAAAGGGGGATATTCCAACCCTTCTTTCCACCCCTCTCATGGTATTGTAACTCTTCCCCAGCTGCAAGGAGTCAGTATGTAGTGGGTGGCAGTTTAATTGACAGAGAAGGGTTGGGGCCTGGTATCATAATTCATGTTGATTAGGACTTTACAGTGATGAACGTGGCTGTTTAGGGTTCATCTGTGTTCTGTAAATAAGCCCAATAAATTAATTAGTTTACGAAGCTGAACTTTGGTGGAGTAATGTCGTTGGTCAGTCCTTGATGATGAGTCTGGAGTTATTAGGTAGTTGTTTGTGTTTTCCCAGGAAAACCATATAGTAACCTGTAAATCGCTTTTCTTCCTTGTAAATCTCTTGTCCTGGGTGAGCTACTAGCCCACCACACTAATTTACTTTCTACATTGTTTCTTCTTTAACAACAGACATTATAAATATGATTATTTAGGTGACATCATACTTATACTTGAATATTTTATCCCTAATAAACAATGGAAAAGAGTTAATATTTTACAATGATTTTAGAAATAATGAATACATTCATATCTCATTGTCAGCTTTATGATATAATTATTTGCATATTAGGATCAGGTCCCTTTTACAAAATAAAACAAAAAAAAACAATAATGGTCAATTTCCCTTTCATCTTGTTTCTTCTGCAAAAGCCATTATAAATCAAAGATATCTTGATTCTGTCAATTCTGCTCTGATACTACTCCTCCCTAGTTTGGAGATTTTTTGACCTTTGCTATTTTTGGGTTAACTATGATGTGTCAAGTTGTGTATTGATGGAATTCGTTATAAGAGCTAAGGGTGTGAGTAGTTACTGTGTTTGCTTAGTGAAAAACCTGGATGTTTTCAATCATGATAATTAACAATTAGCTATAATTTAGATGCTAAATACATTAATTAAATAAAAATATATTTTCTGTTTACACTGGCCTGTTTCTAATCAGCAAACCTATCCCATCACAGCAGTGATCCTACTAGACAGTGCTATTAGACCTACCTGTAATTCCAAGGCTCTCTCCTTCCCCTTCTGTCCTTTTGATGGCAATGGTCTTTGGAATGTAGACTCCCACATTCATGGATTGCCATGCTCCAGACTCTCAGACCTTGGGTCTGCTACAGATGACTACAGGGCTAAAGAACCATGGACTGATTTTGTTTTTTATTTTGGTCTTTAAATCTGAAGCTGCTTTTATATTTTAAGCACTGCAAATAAATAATTGAGAGCAAAAAGATTTCTGAAGCAAAAATTCTGTTCACCTTTGTAAAGAAGTGAACAGTTCATTGCTTTTATTGCAGATTTTGTTTTCTGTTATTATAAATGGTGTGCTTGCTTGCACATATCTGTTCTGTGACTGTGTTGGTTTCCTCCAGCTTCCTCAGTTAATATTAACATTGTTAGTTTCTTGTACAATTTTAGCATAAGGCTCCCATGTGAGAATCCAGACAAAAAGGAGTTCACAGGCATAGAGCATATCACACTGTACACTACTTTATGCTGTCACAATTATTGTACTAGTTTACATACCATAATTTGTATAATTTTCCAGACATGATAGTTACACAGGAATAAAATGCTCTCTGACTTGAATTCTCCCCACTCTAATTATTAGAGATTATACATAAAGAATGGTTTTGTTTCCTTAGTGTTTTCATTTGGTAGTGGCTCTTTGATTTGCCTTTATTTCCACATCAATGTCTTTGCTTGTGTTTTCTTGCTGACCTTTTTTTTTAAAGCTGCTTTTTTTTTTTTTTTTTTTTTTTTTTTGGCTAAGTATTGCAGTACTGATCTGCCTTTTGCTTTCTCTTAAATTTTATTTTCATTCATTTATGTATTTGTATTTTGTGTGTATTTTGTTGTGATTGAATGTGTGTCTATACCTCACATGAGCACAGTGCCATAGGCCAGAAAATGGCATTGTTCCCCTGGACGTAGAATTACAGACAGTTGTGAGTTATCATGTGGTTTCTGGGAATTGAACTCAGGACCTCTGAAGAGCAGCAAGTGTTCTTAACCTCTGAGCCAATTCTCTATACTAACCTTACTTTTTTGACACCAAGTTGTGCCTAAATGTTAGAGTTGGCTGTGAGGAACTCAACTAGATTCATTTTAAAGTGTGAATCAATTTACTTTTGTGTCTTACTGGGAAAAAAATGTATATGAACCTAAATTTATGCTAATAACTTCGTTCTATGATTTCTTCAGAATTTATTTTCTCTTTTTCACACTTAAACATGTAAAATATCTGAGTTTTTTTGTGACTGTGGGTGAGTGTGCTATGGATCCATTACTCAAGCCTGTATCCCACATATATTATTGGCTGTCTAAACTTTGAATTTCTCTCTTCCACCCCAACTCCTAATGCTACTTAACATTATGTGGATTCCATGCAGCTTTATCCTCCTGTTATGTTCCCTATTATTTACCATCCGTATGTTTAACACATAGCAGATTTTTCTTTTCTTTTGAACAATGCTTATATTTAGGACAGATGCATTGGGACCAGCACTGTAGAGAACTTGAAAGATTATTTTCCTTATACATTAACTAAATTGACATTCCAATGTCCTGTCTAGCTTCATTTGAATCATGCACATACATACTCACAGGGAAATTTTGTTAATAGGTAGATAAATTTGATAAAATTACCAATTTATAATGTTGTTGCTTCCACTCTGGGAAGTGACATTATTTCTTATTTATCCATTTATAAAATAATTACTTATTAGCTTGTTCATGAAGTTTTCTAAATTTTCCCCATAGGATCTTATTTTTTGTTGGTTAATTTCACGGTGTTTGATAATTCTGACTGCTATTTTCAATGATATTACTCACTTAAATATTTCCCTATGTCTTTATTTATATAGAAAATCAGACATTTTTAATATTTACTACATGATACAATTATTAAGGTTCATTTTTCTTAATTACAAGAGACTAAATCATTATAAAGATGATACTAACTCTGAAAAGAAACCGGTGTCTTACAGTGGCTTAGACTATCAATAATTAATTGAAACTTGGAGAGTAGGTATGCTTGACTTGTGTCTCACTGAAAAGGAAGGTAGCTTTCCCCCACTGTATGTTATGGCAAAACAGTGAATGTCAAACCTTAGCAGGCATCAGTACCCTCTGTAGGGCCACATTAGTCACTTCTGTTCTCCACCTCTGGAGACTGAGTCATTGAATCATGCTTCTCATTGCTAGTTGCCAGCAGAGTCTACAGTTTTCTCTTAAAAAGGTAACCTGGAGGAGTATGGTGGAGGCACTACTGGGGGCTGGTGAGAGAGAGGCTGCAGAGATGAGTGCTGGTCCGATTGGTGCTCGCTGTGAATACCATATAACTATGTGAATGGCCTGAGAGAAAAAGCCAGTCAGGCTTAATATACTGCTGTAAGGTGTGACTGAGAGATAGATTGGAGGGTGGCAGGAGGCAGAGAGGAGGACTTTCAAATGCCATCATGAAAGCCTTGTTCTGTAAAGAGAATTGCACTTAGGCTCTCAAATGTTTAAATGATCTCTGTGTAGAAAACAGATCTTGAGGAGCAGGAGTGGAGAAGTGCGGTACCTGAGCTCGGACACCAGTGGAGGGAGATGTGATTAGGTGTTTACAGAGTTCAAAGGATTGCATTGAACTTAGAGTTTCTATCTTTGTATGTGGGTCAGCAAAGAAAGGGAGGGAGTTCATATATGCTTCCGATGCTCCAGGCCTAAGCAACAGGAAACTTATAGACTTTACTGGAAGATACCACACCCTTGGCTGTGAGGAATATTCTTAGTTTTTAGTTTTTATGGAGAGACTAAACTGCACTGAGTGTTGCACAATAAAAAACCATAGAAGAATAATTTATTTTGTATTTGAAAGTTGGTTTGTTTTAATAGGCTGTTAAGGAATTATGGTCTTGAGGGTTGGGCCAGGGTAAAGAGATATCTCTGTTGATGCAGTCCTTGCTGTGCAAGCATAAGAATCCCAGCTTCTAAGTAAAATCCAGGCCTGTAGCTTCCATCAGCAATCCCAGTGATGAGGAGGAGACTGGCATTCCACTGGAGCTCATTTGGGATCAGTAAACTGCAGTTCCCAGGAGAGGTCCTGCTCAAAATATAAGATTGAGGAAGATATTCAATTTTGAACATGACCCCCCCCCCAAACACACACATAAACATGTGCACACACACACCACATATACAAACATACCACACACACATACACACCCACCCACTCACACACACACACACACACACACACACACACACACACACACTGTGCACACAAAAGAAACTAAGGGTTGCAGTATACTCTTTTGTGGGGGACATTTAATCTCAAAAGAATCTGATGTTAAAACTACCTCTGCCTCTGGTATTGAAATCTATGATGTAACACAGGGCTGGTGTGGTTCAGAGTTGTGTATTAATCTTTCCCTTTATTCCTGCCTCCATCTTGTCAACAAAATACAGTCATTTCAAATCTCACCATTTTTGTTTTTCCTGGAAATGCAGATAGATGATCTTCCACAAAAGTGGGCCTTCCCTCCCCACCAAGGTGCCTGTTGTGAGCATCTGCAGCTGCAGCACCATATCAGGGACAACAAAAGAGTACTGCAGAGCCCCTGCATCACAGGCCCCCAGGCAAAGGGCTACTTTGTACTGGTTTCATTTGTACTTAAAATGCAGGGACGGATTTGCTTGGGTTATGACTTCTAGCCAACATTTATATAAAGATAATATTTCTCCTTTTCAGTTTAATGATGGTACTTTGATTTTCCCTCCATATGGGAGGATTGTTCCACATTAAGATCAGGTTTTCATGCAAGAAAATTACATTCCAGACCCTAAATTTAGACTGATCTATATTGTTGATAGTCTTATGCGAAATTAAGGCAGCATATCAGGATGTGTGTGTGTCTTGTTTGACTATCAGCCATTAAATATATGTGGTTTTGTTGTAGTTGCTTTAGAAACAGACTTACTGTGTAGCCAATGTGTGATTAAAATCCCCAGTCTTCCTTTCTTAGAGTCAATGCTGAGTTCATAGGTTTGATCCATGCACCTGGCTTTATAAACTATATAACTATATTTCAATGAGGCTTCTTCCACCCAGAGAGTAATGGGTCACAGCAACAAAAGAGAAAAAAAAATATCATTTGACTATTAAAAATCTAGCACCAATGTTTTACAGGGTTTCTGATTGTCTATTCTTAAATACTCTTAAATCTATGGCTTTTCTTATAAATGCTTAGCTTTAGGATAAATAAGAAGTCACTGGTAGAAGTTCTTTTGGTATCCCCACTGAACATCACAGTTCAATTTCTTCTAAAATAGCAAGACTGAGTTATTTCTATTCAGATTCAGAAAAGTGGGACCAATTTAGGAGTAGAAAAGTCATTTGTATCAATCTCAACACCTTCATCAACATATATTATAACTTCTGTGTCCTGGTTGAGTGCTACAATGACAGAAAAGCATCTACTTTGAACCCTTTAAGTTTGCTGAGCTTCAGCTCATTCAAGTATTAAATTCAAATTAAAATACAAATGTCATAGGGTAGCTACTTGATAATATAAACAAAATGCATATGTAAAATCTATTGACATTTCAAAAGTTCAGTCAGATAGATGCCTTGAAGGATATGCAACGTCACCGAAAAGGTTAAGTTAAAAAAAACTGTTAGCTAGTTGTGGTACCACAGCAGAGGCTATTGATCAAACACTTTACAACGTTCTGGTGGCTGGGGGACTGTGGAAGGTGTGTGTGGGGGGGTATTCTTCCAGGCTATGCATCGTCAACTTCTTATACTTCCTGTGTAGAAAGAGAACACTAGACATTAGGGTACCTCTCGTGAGGGCACTAATCTCATTTTTAAGGATTCCATCCTCCTAACCTCTTGACTTTTCAAAGGCCCTGCTTCCAAGGGCCATCCTATGAAGATGAATTCATCAGAATTTGAGAGGATATATTCACAGAAGCACACACAGAAAATGAACTTATATTATTTTATATTAATGCAATTGTAGAGAAATAGTGCAAGAATCTGACTAAGTAACAAAGTAATTATGTAGTAAGCAACTGCAGAGAGTTCTAAAGAACAGAGATTTTTATCATATTTAGAACTGACTTAGACTGTCCAAACATATACAGATGCCCTTCTCCATTGAGATTTGCCAGTCAGAGTTGGCACAGAAATTTTTATGGCCAGCTGCCCTGTAAAAATCTTCCAGGCAAATTTTAGAATTTTGTGAATCAGTCAGGGCTCTGCTGATAAAACTATAGCTGAAGTTAGTTGTAGTCACCCACGATAAAATAAAATAAAAGCAATAATTTTTTGGCCTAAACCAAAATGAAATCTTGATTTATTTTATGACAGGCACTTATAATTACAGAGGAAGGTGTTAGGAAGAAATCAGGGACCCAGGAGACTTAATACTCTGCTACCTACTCCTTGCCTAATAGCATCATGGTAAGCAAATTAAGTTGGAAACTGATTACCACTGATTGCAAAGCTCTTTATATGTAATTTAAAGGATCCATAAAGAACAACTGGTGGTCTGGTTGCCAATACAAATTATTGTGGAACAGGAAATTTGAATGTTTTGATCCCTAAGCTGTAGGTATATAAGACTAAAATATTTTAGGAACCATTTATTTTAATCAAAGAAAAATATATTCTATCTAATCAGTGAAAAAAAACAAAAAAAAGCTCCTCATATGCAGTCATGTTCTTTTCAATTAGCCCTCATCTTTTACTGGTTCCTTCATTGGCTAATGCAAGCTGATAAAAGACCACACCCTTCCCAGAACATTCACAGAAAGACCAGCGACAGAGGGACAGCAATGAAGAAATAAGTTTTAGAAAATCAGGATTGCATGCTTCCATCCTAAACCCTGAGATTGTGCTATATGACCTCATTCCCATAGTGGCATTTTAAAGGAAGGAATCTCATATTTAAATAATTAGGATTTTTGTACCTTCTACTTCCATGATCTCACCCAAGTTCACTGGAATACATGTTGAAAGAAGCAATGAAAAGTTCATCTTTATAGACAACATCACATTCCCTTCCTTACCTGTGTACCTGAAGGTTTTCATGTATGTCAAAAGCTACACAATACAATTTAAAACTTACTGTTCCAAGATAACAAACACTATATGATGACTGATATTGCTTATCCTTTTACTTCACAGAAATTTTGCCCAGGTCTTTTTCCAGATCACCACCATGCTTCTCTGATTAACCTATTTTCAGTATCTCTAAAAAGACTAACATCCACAATACATCTGTTCAAGATACATTGTATAAACCAAGGGCAGAGTAACCCTCGTGATCTTTTCTCCTTTGTTCATATCTTGCTGTTTTACCTAGCTAGAAATTGTACTATTAGTGTACATTCTAGAATGTAGGTAGACAATTGTAGGCACAGAAAATGAAGAAACTTCCCACCACTCAGAAGAGATCATGCTCAAAAGTTCTGGGGCATAAAATAGATAAAAGCATCCTTTCTTACTAAGTTTGTGGCATACCTAACTACCAAATCAGTTTATCCTCTACTTTTATCTTTAAAACCACAACTAAAATAATAAACTCAAGATTGTTGAGAGTAATGTGTAGCCAATTATGTTAAGTGTCTAGCACAGAATCTGAAAAATAAGCCGATGGTGGCTCAGGCCTTTAACCCCAATCTTAGGAGGCAGAGGCAGGTGGCTCTCTGTGAGTTTGAGGTCAGCCTTGTCTACAAAGCTACACAGAGAAACTCTGTCTCAAAAAAAAAAATTAAAACACAGAAAGCACTTGATAAATACAGCTTCTTCTTTTTGTAAATCAGATGATGTAGATTACTTTTTAGCATCTCCAGTCTCATCTTATTTACTTCTAACAAATGGAGTTTTTTTTTCTTAAATACTAATTATACACTGGACTAATTATGTTGCAGCCAGGGAAGTTTATAGAATAGGTCATTAAAGTTGTAATCAGAAATGTGGTGTGGATTTTTCTAGAGAGCTGATAATAAATCCCCCAGAAACTTGTGTATGATTTAACTTTTTTATTTGAAGCCAAAGAACAGGATGAAAATACTAGAGCTTTTCATCTTCAAAAGAGTGTAGGAGCTGCAAGTAATTAGTAGGCAGGGCTCTATAATGTGCTAGGCCAGCATGATTAGCCCAGCTGGCAAAGGAGTGGAAGACATTTCATAGAAAATAAAAAGAAATATTTGCCCCAACATGTCTCGAACAGGATGTGAGGATGTGTGTGTGTGTGTGTGTGTGTGTGTGTGTGTGTGTGTGTGCGTGTGAATGTAATCATGGGCCACTGACAACATTCCTAGAAAAGGAACATATAACATGGGTTGGAAAGACTAACAAAGCTCTACAGTAGGACTAAGGTAAAAATAATTTTGACTGTAGTTTTTACACACACACGCAGACACACACACACACACAAACATAAGAACTGTTGCCTTAAACTAAATGGAGAAAATGATCTTGAGTACAAAAGTAATAAAAAAAAAAAACAGGTATGGTAACTAGCTTATATGCCATCATAGAGCCCTCATCCAATAACTGATGGAAACAGAAGAAGACACACACAGCTAAACACTGAGCTGAACTCCTGGAATCCAGTTGCAGAGAGGAAGGAGTGATAAGAAAAGGGATCAAGACCAGGCTACAGAACCCACAGACACAGCTGACCTGAACAAGGGGGAGCTCATGAACCCCCAGACTGATAGCTGGGAAACCAGCATTGGATTGACTCAGATCTCCTGAACATGAGTCTTAGTTAGAAGGCCTGGGCAGTCTAAGGGACCTCTGACAGTGGAACCAGGATGTATCCTTGGTGCAGGAAAGGACCTTGGGAGCACATTCCCCATGGAGGAATACTCCCTTAACCTAGAGGCAGGAGGGAGGGCCTAGACCCTACTCCAAATGAACTGACAGATTTTAATGATCCCTCCTGGAAGGCATCACCCTTCCAGGTGGAGTGGGTGGAGGATGGGACAGGAGAGGCAGTCGGGAGGTATGGGAGGGAAGGAGAGAGCTGGGATCGATATATGAAACAAGAACGCATAATGAATAAAAAAAATGCATGGGTGTTTATATTGCATTGTTGGATATATGCATCCATCAGTTCCTCCTTATTGATTAAGACAAGTTTTAATAGACAAGAATTGGAAGAATGAATACTTGCTCTTGAACATGTCCATACTTAGTTTGCCTATTTCTCCATAAATTATGCGATACAGAACTACTTATGCAACACCATGTAGTTCATATGCAGACACTAAATACTATTTTGTAAAAGGACTTGAACACACTCATATTATGATGTCAAAGAAGAGTCCAGAACCAGTGTTATACCGACAGTGAGGAAAATCTGTACTTATCTAGATGTATATGACTTATATGTGTATGCCAACATACAAGTGTGCACCATGTAGAGTATTTGGCCAATACTGTTCACAAATTATGTGTTTGTTCCTAATTCTGTATACTGTCTTCAGATCAGCCTTCCATCTGAGGGAAACACTTTATAATCATTTTCTCTTGACTAGTCCTTTAGCCAGTAGAAAGCACCAAACCTGAATGCTTTGTCTCTCCAATTCATTTTCCGTGTTTGTGGTTCATCTACTCTAGCAACCAGTAAAGTGACAGCTCAAGTTCTAGATCTACTTGCTCTACACTAAGTACTTTCACTAAGTACTTTCCCACACTCTCATTCTGTCTTTCTTTATGTCTCTGACTTCTTTTATTTTCTATTGTTTTTGACTTAAATTAAAAACAAGTTTTTTTTCATATCAATTCTGTTTTTCTCTCCTCTTCTGCCCTCCACCAACCCCCTATCCCATTCCCTTCCCAATCCCCAGGGAGGTTGAGGCCTTCCATGGGGGATCTTCAAAGTTTGTCAGGAGCAGGGCCTAGGCCTTCCCCTGTGTTTTGAGGCTGAGAGAGTATCCATCTATGTGGGACTCCCAAGTTAAGGGGATCTGGGTCAGCCCTATGCTGGTTTACTAGCTATTAGTCTGGGATCCATGAGCTCTCCCTTGTTCAGGTCATCTATTTCTATGTTTTTCTCAAGCCTGGTCTTGACCCCTTTACTCATCACTACTCTCTTTCTGCAACTGAATTCCAGGCATTTGGTTCAATGTTTAAGGATGTCTGCTTCTGCTACCATCAGCTACTGGATGAGGGCTCTAGGATGGCATATAAGGTAATTATCAAGGAAGGGCATTTAAGGTAGCCTTTCCACTTAGATTGTTAGTTGGGGTTTTCCTTGTAGGTCTCTGGACATTTCCCTAGTGGGAGGTTTCTCCTTAAACCTATAATGACTTCCTCTATTAAGATATCTCTTTTCTTGCTCTCCTCTATTCTACCTCTGACTCAAACTTCCTGCTCCCTCATGTCTTCCTCTCCCCTCCTTTTCTCTTCTCTTTATCCTGACTCCCTTTCCATCCTCCCACCCCCACTCACAATTTGCTAAGGAGATCTTGTCCCTTTCCCCTTCTCTGGGAGACAATGTATATCTCTCTTAGGGTCCTCCTTGTTTGCTAGCTTCTCTGGAGGGGTGGATTATAGGCTGGTGATCCTTTGCTCTATCATTAAAATCCTTATATGAGTGAGTACTGATGGGAGATGTCATTCTGTAAATGTTTCTCATATTGGTTAATGAATAAAGCACTGATGGCCAATAGGAAAGGAAGATAGGAGGGACTAGGAGACAAGGAGGAAAGAGGAAGTAGTAAGGAGAGTCAAGATGGAGAGTCTGGAGAAAGCAGAATGCCGGCTGGCTCCCAGGTAAGAGAAGACCATGTGGAAATACTAGATTAACAGAAATGGGTTAATAATCAAGGCAGAGCTAGCTGATAAGAAACAACATCATATCAAATACAGAGTCTCTGTATATTATTTGGGGCTGGCGCAGCGGCGGGACCAGACCAGGTGGCGGGCTGAAAAACCTTACTCCTTACAGAGTACATACTATGTTTGTCTTTTTGTGACTGTGATACCTCACTTTCTTCTAGTTCCTTCATTTGCCTGCAAATTTCTAGATTCCATTTCCTTTTTAATCTGAGTACTACTCCATTGTGTAAATGTACCAGATTTTCTTTATCCGTTCTTCATTTGATGTGCATTTAGGTTGCTTCCAGGTTCTGGCTATTACAAATAAAGCTGCTATGAACATAGTTGAATAGGTATCCTTATTGTATGAATATGCATCTTTTGGGTATATGCCTAAGAGTTGAATTGCTGGATCTTGTGGTAGACTGATTCCCATTTTCCCTGAGGAATTGCCATACTGATTTCCAAAGTGGCTGTACAAATATTCACTCCCACCAGCAATGGAGGGCTCTTCCCTTTTCTCCACATCTTCTCAAGTATAAAGTGTCATTAGTGTTTTTGATTTTAGCCATTCTGACAGGAGTGAGATGGTATCTCAGTTGTTTTGACTTGCATTTCTCTGATGGCTAAGGAGGTTGAGCACTTTCTTAAGTTTCTTTTAGCCATTTTATATTCCTCTATTGAGAATTATCTATTTAGTTCCATAACGTACTTTTCAAATGTATTGTTTGGTGTTTTGGTGACTAGCTTCTTGAGTTCTTTGTATAGTTTGGAGATCAGGCCTCAGTCAGATGTGGCATTGCTGAAGATGTTTTCCCATTCTTTGGACTGCTGTTTTGTCTTGTTAACTGTGTCCTTTGCTTTACAGAAGCTTCTCAGTTTCTGGAGGTCACATTTATTAATTGTCAATCTTAGTGTCTGTGCTTCTGGTGTTATGTTTGGGACCTCCTGGTCTGGCAGCTTCAGGGAGGTCTATTTGCTCCCTGCAAATCAAGCAATCCAGGGTCTGCTGACAACTCTGTGCTAGTCTTGCTCCCACTCAGGGAAGGGTTGAGCTTGGGCCTCTGTCTTGGGCCCGACTTCCTCTTGCCCTCTTTGAGATCTCCTGGCCTGGTGGCTTCAGATAAGTCAACTTGTTCCTAGCAGATCAAGCCATCCAGAGGCTGCTGACATGGTTCTAGGCCTCCTTCAATCCAACACGAGATGGAGTCTCTAAGACCCACTTGTACCCATCCATCGTGAGACCCATCTGAATATTGGACCTGCTTGCTCCCACTGGAAGAGAAACTTAGACCTGTACCCACCAGGAGAGGAAGAGACCCCACCTGCACCCACTTGAAGAAGGGATGGAAACGACATAACCAACAACAGAAAGATCAATATGACACCACCAGTATCCAAGGACTTCACACTAACAAGACCTGAACTTCTGAACACAGATGAAGCAGAGGAGAATGGCCTTAAAAACAACTTCATAAAGATGACAGGGACCCTAAAGTTAGAATTCCACAACAACACATTTATAATGGGAGATTTCAACACCCCATTCTCAACACTTGACAGGAGCACCAAACAGAAACTCATCAAAGAAACAAAAGAACTAACAGAAGTTATGGCCCTATTGTGTATAAAGACATCTATAGAACATTGCATCCAAACAAAAATGAATATGCCTTCTTCTCAGCCATACATGGAACCTTCTCTAAAATTGACTACATACTCAGCAACATAGCAAACCTCAACAGATACTAAAAATATTGGAATAATCCCCTGTATCTTATCAGACCACCATGCTATAAAGTTAGAATTCAACAACAACACAAATTGCAGAAACCCACAAACTCATGGAAACTGAACAATGCACAATTGCACCATTCCTGGGTCAAGGAAGAAATAAAGAAAGAATTAAAAGACTTTCTAGAATTCAATGAGAATGAAGACACAACATACCCAAACTTGTGGGACACTTGGAAAGCAGTACTAAGAGGAAATTTCATAGCACTATGTGCCCACATGGAGAAACCTGTGAATAATCACATTAGAGAATTAACAGCAGAACTGAAATCTCTAGAACAAAAAGAATCAAACTCATTCATGAGGAGTAGATACCAGGAAACAATCAAATTGAGGGCTGAAGTAAATGAAATAGAAACAAAGAAAAAAAATACAAAGAATCAATGTAACAAAGAGTTCTTCCTGAGAATCAATAAAATATACAAGCTGTAGCAGGATATTCACTTTGTCTCCTTTTGTGGCACTGACTACGCCCATTGGGGGGTGGAGCCAGGGGCAGAAGTGACCAGTGAAAGGAAGTCTGAGAAGGAGCCAGGGAACGCTCTCTTGCTGGCAAATTTGGAGAGGAGAGCATCAGTGGAACTTACTGGTATTCATCTGTGTAGGTTGCAAGTTATTTCTCCCTGAATAAACATCTATTTGGCCTATTTGTTTATCCTGATCCTTATTTAACTTCAATATCTGGTGTTAGAAGCAGGATCAGGATTTTCATGGGACCTAGGTTTCACCCAGGCAGCAGATGCCACTCCCTTTTACCCATGTTGGGCGCCATAACAAGCCTTTATCTAAACTAACCAAAATGGAGAGAGAGAAATGAAAAGGGGGGCATAACAATGGACACTGAGGAAATCCAGAAACTCTTCAGGTCATACTTTGAAAACTTGTACTCCACAAAATCCAAAAATTTAAAGGATATGGACAATTTTCTGCATAGATATCACTTACCAAAATTAAATTAAGAATACATAAGCAATTTTAATGGACTTATAACTGCTAATGAAATAGAAGCTGACATCAAATATCTCCCAACTTAAAAAAAAAAAAAAAAAAAAAAAAAAGCCCAGGAGCCCAGGGCCAGATTCTACCAGAAATTCTAATACCAATACCCAAAGTAATCCACACAATAGAAGCAGAAGGTTCATTGCCAAACTCTTTTTACAAGGCTGCAATTACCCTGATACCCAAGCCACACAAAGATCTAAGAAAGAGAACTACAGATCAATATCCCTCATGAATACTGATGCAAAAATACTCAATAAAATAGTGGCAAATCGAATCCAAGAACACATTAGAGAAATCATCCACCATGATCAAATATGCTTCATCTCAGAGATGCAGGCATAGTTCAACATATGAAAATCTCCATGACTTCTTACTCCATCAACCTTTATACAGGATAAAATGAATTTAATTCTGTTAATTTACCATTCTCTATTGAGTTATTCACCATTATTCACCTGTACCACAGACATTATTACATTTTCTTGATTCAAAGGTATTTCTGTATTTCTGTGTTCAAATACAGATGCAGGTTGCTTGGCATGTTTAATTATTTAATTTTAATTGATTATCTATATTGAGAGATTGGAATATTTTAACATATTAAGTTCAAAGACTTGTTGACTATCACTTTGGTCTTTTTGTTTTTTTTTGCAATTTCAAACTCTTATGCCATAAAGTAACAATGAGTATATCATTAAATTGTAGTTTCATTTTTGTTATATACACAATAACTATACAATGATAGGCCATTCCTTGCTAAAAAAAAAAAAATAGTTGCTAGAGCACAAAACTAAAGAATATACATAATACTTAAGAATGGTCAAGAAAGATAAGAAATGGAGAAACAGCTCCAGATGTTGGTTTAAGATGGATATTAATGTGACTGTGCACACTGATTTCTATGTATCCCGGGGCACTAGAGTGCATTTCTCTTTGCCCCAGAGTCCTCCCCATGAGATGGTTGTAGAGGCACCTCCTGTTCCTCATCTGCTAGCTTGAGAATTAATTCATCTCACTGTTGTAAAGCTCTCAGCACATGCAAGCTTGCTGTAGGACATTGGGGAAGTTGGTCCTTACTGTAGCTGTTGTTTTATAAGTTGATGTATTTTCTAAAAAGCACTTTTCTGGCCAATGTATTCTAAAATAAAAATAGAATAAAACATCAGGTGTAACCCTTCCATGCTTAATGTTAGTATAAAGTGATCATAGGCTATTTAATGATTTAAAGTTATAACTCATCTTCTGAGCTTTCATTATAGCTTTCCAGCAGTCCAGTTAAGTACTGTAGTGGTGTGAATGAGAAATGTCTCTATAGGTTTGAACATTTGAATGTTTTGTTCTCAACTGGTGTCAGTGTTTGTAGAGGTCTAGGAAATGTTGGGGGAAGCACATCACAACAAGCTGGCTATGTACTTGTGGTTCAAAATAAAAGCCCTCAACTATCTTCTCCAGCTGTCAAACTACTGTTCTGCTACCATGAACTCGTACCCCTCTGGTGGAATTGTAAGCTAATACTCACTGTTTCTTCTTTAAATTGTCCTAGTCATGGTGTTTATCATAACCACAGAAATGTAACTAATACAAGTACCCTTCAGAATTCATCTTAGCTGGACCTACTCACTGTGTGTGTGTGTGTGTGTGTGTGTGTGTGTGTGTGTGTATGCCTGAGTGTGTATATGGCTGAGCGTGTGTGTGTATCTGTTGTTTGTGTGTGTGTGTTTGTGTGTGTATGTCTATGCTTGTGAATGTGTGTCTATATATGTATATCTGTTGTTTATGAGTGTATGTCTGTATTTGTGAAGTATCTGTGTGTGTATGTGTGAGTATGTGCCTGAGTGTGTGTTTGTGTACATGTGTGAGTGTATGTGTAATTTTCCCATGTTGCAAAGACATTCAGATTTAGAATGATAGTTTTTCACTGTCTTGTCAATTTCAAGTTGATTGCTTTGATATTATCTTTTAACCTTGGCTTTGACATAAAGCTGGAAGAAGAAAGTGAAATAAGGCTGTAGCCTGTTCAATTACACTGGCCTTTCTACAAAAGAATGTTTCATTGGAATTATTTGGAAAAGTCTGACATCAGATGTGGCATATAAATTTGGGGAAAAAAAAATCACAAAATACCAGAAAACCCCCTAAATTTAGAAAATAAATGTGTGGGTACTGGACCTTGTTGAGCTGCTTGTGCCCGTTTATGACTGACCCAGATCCCTAGTTCTTGTTTTAAAACTTCCTCCTCTATAAAATGTGGCAGTTAGATTAGGTGACTTTTATGATTTTTTTCCTCCACAACATATATACATTGGGTATAAAATTTACATATGTGTCTGGTTAAATGAGGAGGGTTTGTTTTTGGTTGTGTTGTGTGTGTATACCCACAAGTGTGTCTGTGCATCATTTACTATAATATTGGGGCATTCCACTTATAGAAAGTTAAATGAGAATAGTACTGTTTGATATAGTCAGCACAAAAAAGAAAGTAAATCATATCTTAAAACTGAATTGTCTGCCACATCCTGTGTGGCATCACCAGTAAGTATATTTTAAGTTGGAAATGAACAGATACTGGCTGTGGATAATGCACTTGCTCCGCAGGCCTCACAACCTGAGTTCAGACTTCCAGGATCTACAAAAAGCCTAACACAGCAGTGTAGGTATTTTTAATCTCAGCATCCTTAGTGGGAGGTGGGAAGTAGAGGCAGGAGAATCCCATGAAGCCCAGGGCCAACTAAGCTGAGTTATGAAGCTGGCATCATGCGGAACCACTTCTTCTGCAAAGCAGGAATGATGCATGGGCTGCTCACCAATACCTAGGTTACTGCATCGCCATAACTTCTACCTCCTCACCACCATAACCTCTTCCCAAACACAGGAAAGTTTAACACATGACTTCCATCTGAGATTATCCTCTTTGATTGTTTCATATCTCCAAATAACACATGGTATCCGTGTCTTGCTTTGTCTAATCTAGATAGAATACCAACTTTCTCAGTTAGTTAGTTACCCTACACCCCATATCTTCCCTGGTCTCCTTACTTCGCCTGTTGTTCTTAGCTTCCAAGGTTGGTCTTAATGACATTTCAGTGTGCAGAGTAGCATGAGTAAGAAATGGGGCTTTTATATAAAATCAGCATTGGTCTAGTCACACAGTTCTCTGTTTTCTTAACAGGTTTTCAAACTCTTAGTGATTATGTTTAGCTGCATATCCATTTAAACCTCAGAGCCTGATTCACCATTTGTTTGTTTGTTTTGTTTTTGTAAAGGGCAGGTTCCTCTTTAAAGTTCTTAGTCTGAAAAGTTATCATCTGTGTTGCATGGAGTGTTTTAATATGAAATCATTGTCCATTTTAGCCAAAACTTCCTTTTTGCTGATGCATGTCATACATAATGAAAGATTGTATCCCCTTTTCCTCAGCAGCAAATCATTTATCACACAAGGGAGATCTAGTACTGTGGATTCCAATCAAGGCTGCCCAATTCCTCTACCATGCAGATATGCTGGTCCAGTCTGCTGACTGGACAAGATCCTGGAGAAATGGGAAAAATATGCTATTGAATTGGGAGTCTGTAACTCTAGAGGCTTCTAAGATGGCTTTAGAAAACAATTTACATTTCATGTAGAACTTTCTATGATGTGGACATGGAAACTGGGAAAGTCTTTTTTTTCCTGCCTTAATTAAATCAGAAAGCTCTGTGACACTTTGCAGCAAGCTCTTTGATGTTGGTAAACTGATTTGTGGATGACACTGTGTGGCTACTTTGTGCCCTTTCTCAGGGAGACAATAATTACTACCACTTCTTTTGAAACATGTTGTGTGTGGTTTATCAGTTCCCTTGCTAATGAACTGGCCTTCTCGTTTATATTGCCAATCATGGGGACACCTTTAAAGTAAAAATTATCTCTCAGCTTTATTATCATTTTGTTTTTATTCTTCCATAGCAAGCTCTGTACGGTTTTGCTCCAGGGAGTCCCCCACACAGCCCAGACAGAAAACAAACTGACTCTCTTGCTCTCTTGTGAATGGCATTCTCTCACCATCTCAAACACCAACACTGAATTGCAGAAAGGAAACCACAGTGCCTCACACGGGTCTCCTCTTCTGTCTGCCCACTGATTGTTGGCAATCACTGCCCTGTGTGACACACTTGTACAGTTTGTTTTCAAATTCAATAACACAAGAGTATTAAACATAGACAAAGTAAAGTGAGCAGAAACATGAAGCAGGAATTTTTCCTAACCTCTATCCTCGTGGGGCTACTGCCCCAGTCCTCTTCTGGTTTATTTTGTTGTTATGCAGAGTATGTTGGTAGATCCAATCAAGGCAGACATCTGCACTCAGGCAATTACAAACACCATTACTTCAATTGAACATCACCTCTTTTTGAAGCTGCCTGTCAGCACTCGGGTTGCTGAAGAGTCATGTACTGGATTTGTAGCTGGGCTGTGTAAGCTCATTGCATGCTTTATGGGGATTATACAAGGACACATAAGGAAAAGGAAACTGACATTGCAAAAGCATATCAGAATTCTGACATGATAGTTATGGTAATAATGCTATTCCTTAACTTAAATCTAGGTGTTCCTAGATTTGTTCCTAGGTTGTTAATTTTCTCTTGATGATTTTCCCCCCATGTAGGTAAAAATCAAAGCTGAAGTGGAAAAATGTTGTTAGTCAGGCCATCTTTGTACTAAATAATACTATATCATATCCTAAACTGTCTGGTATCTTCATCCAACATTACATGTTTTAGTTTTGTGACTGAGGTATTAAGGGAAAAGTAAAAGTCAAGAGCAATTAGAGTCAAGCAACCACATCAAAGGCTAAATGTTCATTGAGACTAATGTGACCACACCTTAGTAATGATTCTTCCAGGGAATCTGTGCTATGGTTTCTAGTGATAGCAAATGATGTAGCTGGCCAGGTAGCTGCTAGACACACTGCATGCCTGGTGACGAAATTCTTAAGGCTTCGAAGTCACACGTTTGCTAGTGTATCTCTTCAGAATGTCTTACTTGATGACACTCTTTTCCTTTATTGCTTTGTGACTCAACACATCTATTTCCTGCATCTAGTTAGAAGACTTAAAGCTTGCATGTGAAATCATAGAAGTTTTAATGTAACTAATTGGTCTTTATATCCTAGTTTTGTTAGAAGTGGTGAATTATAAAATAAGTCCTAGTATTTTTTAGATTTTGAACATAGGGTCATTAGTCAGAAATATCAGAATGACATTAGAAGAATTGTTTTCACCAGCCATGGACTTGATAACATGTTGATAAGGTATTGCAGTAACTTGTTGAGAAATCTCTACATTATAGAAAGCATCTGCTACACTGAGATTTACACAAATCAATCCTAAATTCTTTCTTTCATAGTCAAAAGTGTTGTAAGTATGTACCCATAGTTAATCAGTAGATAATGTTAATAACAAGTAGTTAATGTACAAATCTTGCTGTCTTAATTAGTGTTCCTTTTAAAATAAGACCACTTAATTAAATTCTCAGTCAGATTAAAAAAAAAACTACACTTTAATCAATGTCACAATATTCTCAGTTGTCAAGCCTATATTCTCATTTCAGTTGAAGACTGGCTGGAGACATAGATTTATTCTAAAACCATTAATGATTTTAACCCAATGATGCTTGGATACTGATCCTTGGGGAGAGAAAATTCTGATCCACCCATCACATTTATCATTTAAAACAAGCAGCTTTTTGAATTGTTACTTCTCCACATCTATCTCATTCATGCTGGGCCATTCACTTCACATTACTTGAATCAATCTTTTGATTTTGTTTGGTTAGCTAATTGTTTTTAGCTTTAGGTTTTGTTTTTAATCCAGATAGTCTGCCATTAATAAGTGTCATCAACATTGGATGCCTGAAAGACCACTTTTCTGCCCTGTTTTGAAACTTAAGTTCTTAAGTTCCACAAATGAGCAGGACTGTATCGGATTCAGTTGTTTTCCCTTAGCTGATCCTGCACAACACAATGTACTTCAGTGATGTACACAGTGTACAAGGTAGTTATTTGTAATGTCCCAAAGGACATTACCAAAGCATATTCTTTCATTATGGTTGCAAGTATCTGTACTGGGTGGCCTTATGTCAACTTGACACAAGCTAGAGCCATCAGAGAAGAAAAAGCCTCAACTGAGAAAATGCCTCCATAAGATCCATCTGTTAGGTGTAGCAGGTTTTTATGGACCACCAAACCCCAAATCACAACACAGAGATTTATTATTAACTACAAATGCTTGACTTAGTTTAGGCTTGTTTCTAGCTAGGTTTTCTTTAACTTAAATTAACCCATTTCTATTAATCTATGTGTTACCCGGTAGCTTGTTTACCTCATATATCTGCTATCCGTCATGCTTTCCTGCTTCCTCTTGCTAGCTGTTCCACTGGCTGGCTGCCCTCAGCTAGCTGACTGGCTCTCATTTTCTCTCTGCCTAGCCATATCATCACATCTTCACATAGTTAAACAAACGCAACATGAACAAGATCAATGCGCCTTTACATAAACAATTATTCTGCAACACACACAAATGCAATACATCATTACATAGTTAATCAAATATTCTATTATGCCACAGTAAGGCATTTTCTTAATTAGTGATCAACATGGGTGGTATCATCCCTGGTTGATGGTCCTGGGTTCTATAAAAGAACAGGATGAACAAGCCATATGAAACAAGCCAGTAAACAGCATTCTCCATGGCTTCTGCATCAGCTCCTGCCTCCAGGTTCCTGGCCTGTTTGAGTTCCTGTTCTGACTTCTTTTGGTGGTAAGCTACAATGTGGAAGTTTAAGCTGAATAAACCCTATCCTCCCCAACTTGCATTTTGGTCATAGTGTTTTATTGCAGCAAGAGAAACTCTAAGACAGTATCTTATTGATTATTTTATATTGTTCTTTACCTCTTTTTCATTTGTTATTACTAGGTACTTAGGTCAACTCCATATCATGGCTACTATGAATAACACTGCAGTGAATAGAGACAAGAAAATATTTCCTTAGCATGCATATTTCATTTTTTGTTTGAATGTGTATGCAATATAAATAGGGAGATAGCTGAACTAGATATGTTTTCTATCTGTTGTTTTCCACATTCACTGTACTAACATATGTAGCAAAAAAATAAATAAATAAATAAAAGAACCAGAGACAGATATTGGGCTTCAACCTGAAGATCAGGGAAGCAAAGAAGTCAAGCTACCATAGAGCTCTTGCCTCTAAAAGGACTGAGGTGTTCCTATTCTGAACATGGCTGGAGGATGAATGCTCAATACTGGCTAAACAAGACGCTGAGACTATCTTTTATACCATTCTAGTGCTAGAAATAAAGGCATGTGATCTCACTCAGGTGTTTAAAGCATCTTTTTGTGAGCTGGTTCTTTCTAGGACTGGTCAATCTTTTGTAGATTTGTGTGGCCTTGAACTCACAGAGATCCATCTACCTCTTAATCCTGAGTCCTAGGATTGAAGGTGTGCACCACCACTTCTTAGCTTCTGGCTGCTGGGATTAAAGGTGTATGCCTAGTTTTTATAGCTTGTGGCTGACTTTTTTTTCTGAATCATCATCCTCAGCAAGCTTTAATAAATCATAAAAATATATCACTACAAACATACATTCCCAATAATGGCATGAAAGTAATAAGTTTATAGTACACATTATATCTTGTGGAAACTATACAAAACTTTTATGTACTTACATGTTGTTGAACAAACTTTAAGTGTACTTATTGTTAAAAATGAAGTAAGGCAATGCTCGTATTATTTGATTAACATTTGCACAATATATGTAAATTTGAAATCATGTTATACATCATGCACATCTCTAATTTGTAACCATGAATAGATGATTGTAAGGATTTCTTAAATAATGATGTTTGTCTTAAATCAGTGTCTGTGTGATGCTCTTTGTGTAAGAACATTTTGATATTAGATAACAATTTACAGATCAAGTTCTATTACTTTTAAAGTAATAACTTCACTTAATGATATCTGAAGCACATGAAGTGTTTAGCCATATATAAAATGTAGAATGAATGCCAATCTATATATTGAGCAAATTTCCCTGGAGAGAATGAAAGGGTTCATAGGTAGAGCAGAGGTGTGAAGTCAATCCATTGAGTCTGTAGGAAGTGCAAGTTCTTGTTGTGAAATTCTGAATTAGTATTGATAACTTTGCTGTGTCTGCTCCCTTGCTGAAAAAGCTGGCATGATAGTTCAAGGAACAGTGAGAACTGGAATCTATTAAATGTTTACCATGAGCCATTTTTATACTATCGTCTATTATTATTTGTATTTCTAGACATTTGCTACTATCATCTTCAAGGATGAGAAAGATTAATAGTCATTAAACACTGGATCCAGGATTCAGAATCAGACAATGCTATAAACTCAGCCCCAAATACTAAATGTAGTTTCATCATGGTCTCTCCATTTTTCTTATGCAAAGACTGGCAATGAAGAGGTTTGGCAAAAGACAGGATAAAATACTTGGAGGAATTGTCCTCTGTCAAACCTTCATTCTATAGAGCCCTTGAAATTGACAGAGAGATTCAAAATGACCAGATTCTATCTACTTTCTGGACATTTCAAAAGGAATGACCACTTTTTTTTTTTTGAAAGAACAGGCTATTCCGTCAGAAATAAATAAGTATCTATATTTATTAATATATATATATATATATTTTCTGCCACCAGTCCCTTCATAGATATTGTTGATTTCTTTTGTTTACAAGTTTGTTCAAAGTCAAGTATTTATGTTTCCCATAGAATTTTATAGATATTGTACACAACACAGGTACTCAAACAATCTTGCATATATTTTCATTGTTCATATATTTAATTAGTGCATTACCTGAAACCCATCCTGTGTCCAAAAAAGCATAAGGATTCTAGATATGAAACTAGCCAAAATATAGTATATGAACTCTATATTTTATTTTTTTCTGTACTAATATTATGCTTATTTTATGTTGCTTGAGCTGAAATTTGTAAAATAAGAAAAGACACTAGAAATATTGATATAAAATATATACAGAGAAAAGCTAAGTGAAAAGAGCTGGGTGTGGTGGCCCATGCCTTTGATCTCAGCACTCAGGAGGAAGAGGCTGTCAGAGTTCTGTGAGTTCAAATCCAGCCTGATCTACAAAGGGAGTTCCAGGACAGACAAGAATGTTACACAGAGAAACCCTGTATTGAAAAGCAAAAAACAAAACAAACAAACAAAACTCACCAAAAAAGAAAAAAACCCTAAATGAAACCTCAGGATAGAAATTTAACTTTTTACTAATTATGATATTAATGGGGAAGATGGGTTGTGAAGACAATGCACTGGATAGATCATCCATACATGTAATCAGGTCATATATTAAAATAAAGACAGAGAATAATGAGGTTACAGGTCAGGTGAACAACAACATCTTCTACAAGAAATGAGAAAATTAAGGAGGAAAAGAAAGTGAAAGTCTATTTCACCTAATAGGCATCTTATGTTAAATTATATCATTTTATCAAGATGTTGAAATTAAAACTCTGGAAGCATTAGATACCTTTTAATGACACCTGGGGATTCTTCAGCTTTTACCCATAGTAACTCACTAGAATCCTTTGATCAAACTCTCTCATGAGAACTGTAACAATTGAAATGAAAATGATGTTAGAAGTTGGGTAGATAACTGCAAGAATTGCCTTAAACCAATCAAAGATGATAGGAACATAAACACATAACCAAAACTTTTTTATCATGTAAACGTTTATGTCAATTTTGTAAGTGTATATAGTACATTCTATTTATTCTAACCCACTACTCTGTTATCCCCCTCCTTCTCCATTATCCATCCTCCAACTGCTATGAGAGTTTTTTCTCCACATTCATGTGCCTTTTTGTTTTATTTTCAACTGATTATAACCAGGACCAGTTTTGTGACTATGGGTTTGGAACTAATCATTGGAGCCAAATGGTATTACCTTTGGTGTACAACTGAAGCTGGTTACTGTTTCTCCTCAGGAGTCAATTAACAACTAATAGTTCCTCAGTGAGGTATAGGCCTGGTGATCTGCTTCATGATCCATCACTGCCTGTTGACAAAACCAGTCTTGTTCTGGCCCAGTGCAGGGAGTAGCATCAGCTACTATAAAATCACTCTGCATTGTTTGTGTCAGGCTCTGAAGCCAGTACTCCACTATCCTTCTCCCTATCATCTTGCTCTTAGTCTTTCTGCTCCTGTTTCTGGGTTGTTCCTTGAGATTTAGAGGGGGTATTATACATGTCCCATTTAGAGCTAAACACTTAACCATCATTTATTCCTTGGCCCCTTAGCAAACTGAGTCTTTGAATTCATTGCTATTTACTATACTGGAAAGACATTCATGGGACAGTGAAAGTATGCCAACTGGAATACTTAAAACTCTCTCCTTTGGCAGTCTTGATGTATTGACCATTCTGTTTCGCCATGCCAGATAAAACAAGTATTGGAAGTATTGAATTCTAGCCAAAGATAATGTATCCATGGTTTCTTCCTTTGGTTACTTTTTGCTTTGTTTTTTTTTTTTTTTTTTTTTTTTTTTTACTAACCAGCAACTGGGCTTTTTCTTGGGGGGAAGAGGAGAGGAAAAATGATTCTTAAGGATTCCTATTATTTCAGATGAAACTGGACATGTGAGAAGAGAAATAAAGGCAAATCGGAGAGGACATGAAGAAGAGTAGGCATGTGTACATGTCTGGAGACATGAGTGTAATGGTACCTAGACCCATCATTGGCTAGATCTGGCAGATACTGGAGCTAGGTTTGCAAAGTACCCATCCTTCTCCCTACTCCCTCTCCACAGATTCCGGTGGCCAGTTTCTCTTATTCAAAAGAACAATCATAGTTGCAGCTATGTCTTTTCACCTCCCCTACTTGGCTTCAGATGCCACCTTAATGATTCTCCTCCTTATGGCCATTTATATTTGAAAATAAAGCAGAATGCATCTTAAGAAGCCACAGTTTCTAAAGAGACAACTCCTTCAGCTCAGAGTAGACACAGGGAATTTGAGGCTAATTTTGCTCTTGCAAACCAACTTTGTTTTGTGGTTATTTCACAGTTGGCAGTAATTCTTTCATTTTTCTCATGCAACCTTTTGTCAACCCTTGCTGTTTCCTGCCTGAGTATGCAGGATCAAAACTTGTCTGTGAAATGACCAGACAATATTGTGTTTTTAAAAAAGATGGCTATGAGGCAAGCTTCTAAAAGACAAAGAAATACAGAGAATGGATGTACTGAGTGAACATTCAGAGAAAAGCAGAGAAGAAAGTGAACAGATTACTAACTCACCTAAGGCATGATTTGTGCTTTTCCAAAGAAAGCCATATTTGCCATTAAACTATCCAGGTACTTTTCAATCTAACATTTTAAGAGGAAACCAATATTCTGGTGTATAAATGCCTTTCTTGTTCTTTACACTTTATTTTTCAAAAAAGAAAATGGTAACTCTTGGCATCTTCCAAACTAACTGAAACGGAAGCAAACCACACAGAATTTGTCAATTACCACCACAAGAGATGGTCCACTAGAGTCATTTGGGCAATAGACATGCTTTTGGAAATGCTCCCCTGCCCCAGACACCAACACTTCAATATTGTCATAGATCCAAACGACTTCATCAGCAGCCTGTGCTAACAGCATTCCATCTTCATGTTTGAATGCATCTGAGCGTATGGAGGTGATGTATGTGTGATTTTTAAATGAGAAATTTATGTGTTGTTTTTTTTCAAGCCCTAGCACCAATTAGTAGTGGCTTTTGCATCGTTCCCAACAGAGAAAGGCTTGCTGTGGCTGTGTATGTTGCTGTGGCATCAGTCTGTGCTGGGCTCCCTAGCCTGAGCATGGTTGCTACACCACCATCAGGCTCTATTATCTGTAGCCCACAGGTGTGAAGGCAGCTGAAAAAGACCCACATTATGATATTGCCAATGCCCCCTGAGGCCTAAACTCTATGGTGGGCTCTGATTGTTGGTCAATCAGTTTAAGACTGGAAAAATTGCAAAGTCTTTCTTTATTTTGTTTTCCACACACAAATGGAACAATGTGTTTTCAGTAACAATGAACCTTTAAAAAGCTAAGCAAAGTGCAAGAAAAAAAAAAAAGCAAACGAAAAGGCACTTCCTTTCTTCCTTTTAAAAGCTGTCATCTCCCCTCCTAGGATGCCATTTCCATGGTAAACATACAAATAGTTAAAGGGTACTTAAAAACTTTCCAGCATGGGCTGGAAATAACATCCTTTGAAAGTATAAGTGTTTGATAACACATACACAGGGCAAGGCTCACAGTCACAGGGAAATGAGGATTGCAGCACCTTGACACTGCTAATTGTAGAGGAGCACAAATGTCACACCCAGGGCAGTTCTCAGAACACACAACTTATTTATTACAAATAGGTTTCAGCTCTAAGCATTGTCTACCTGACTTTGCACCATTAGAACACCAAGCACTTACCTATTTTATTTCAAGAACGATATATGGTTTTTTTATTTTATTTTAAAGCAGTGAAGATAAGAGTTTGCACAAATGAATCCATAGGCATCTGCGATTTCTGGGATATCTGTACACACATAGTACAATTATTTGTTCTCAGACTATGGGGAAAAACCACCAAATACATTTGAGAATGCCATCTTTTAAAAAGGTATTAAAGAGAGCCTGTCCGATTTAGCTCAAAATGAAAGGCAGAAAAAGGACTTCAGTGCTTTCGAAGTTACTGTTTTTGTCGCACTAAGCCTCATCTAATGCTTCCTCACACTTAGGAAACAAAGCATACTCTCAGGAAGAATTCACAGCCCTCTTGGCCAGTGCATTGGGACTGTGTTTTTGAATACGTGTCAATTTCATAGATTTCTAACAAGCAGACCTGATTTTTCAAACCTGATTTTCATGTCAGCAGTCCAATTATTTCCTTCTGTAACTATGAGGGATTCATCCAACAGGTGACAATGGTGACTTCTCTGCTTAGCTCAAGCATGACGGATTAAGCTTTATGAAGAACAGTAAATACTACCTTCCCATTTAAAAGACCTTCCCCAGGCAGTATTTAGAGCCTGAGTTACATTAGCTAGACCTAGCTGTAGATGTGTTGTGGTTGTTGGTCAAGCAGCTATGATAGATTGAACCAAGCAGAACAAGTAGGACTAAGGGTTTGGGTGTGCCTCGTTACTACAGCTTCCAGGATGTTCCTAACTTCAGCATCATACTCATTCAGGATCTTGCCCTGTACAGTGCGTGGTAGAGACCAGGCACTTGGCATGTATTTTCTGAACATAAAGGAGCAAACAGGGGGACTCCGATGCCTCTCAGACCCTGCCAGGTGATATGCTGATATTTCTGGAAAGGAAGAAACTCTGGCAGGCAAGAGCCAAGGAGTGAATTTAAAAAAAAAAAAAAAAAAATAGTGAAATCAGCAAAGGAGCAAAGCAATAAAACACAAGGAAAAATATAGTAAACCTAAATATGTAGGTGATGTGTAATATTAGAAAATGTGCCTTGTAAGAAAAATGGTGCTTGCAAAATGTTTCTGAACACATTTGGAAACCAGAGTATTGAATAAAGAAACATGCACCTGGTGCCAGCCATATAGGATAACAAGATAACCACTATCCACACTGCTGAGAGGACCATTTGAGATGCTGGTGGATTTGCTCTTAGGATATTGTGTTTACAGCTATATCTGCAAAGCCATGTTATTCTGGGTGTTTTTGTTTATTTGTTTGTTTTGAACAAAAGTGGAATCTATAATCTGCCCATAAATATTGGAGACAGGCTGAATCAAATACAAAAGGCTAAGTATACCATTCACAATTCACTGTGAATGCTGAATCTGCTTGATGAAATCTCAACTCTTTCACAACCACATGCATATATTTGTCATTTATCCCCTTTTCTCAGGTGCAAGGAAGGCTACCAAGGAGTCCGTTGTGATCAATTTCTGCCGAAAACAGACTCCATCTTATCGGATCCAAGTAGGTCAAGCCTTTTTCTTCTCTGTAATGGGATGTGTAGGCCGTCTTGCCTGAGTGCAGGTCTTAACTTGGCTGAAGGTTGTATTTCACTCCTGGGTCTCTGAAAGCTGCCAAAGATAGAAAATGGGGGGAGGCGTCCATGTTCAAAGCACAACCAGGATTAACTCAGTCTAGTTCCTCTCCCATGTGACATTTAGCCTTGGGTTTAATGCCACCCTGCCCCTCTGCTGGGAAATAACTGCAGGCAACTCCTTGCCTTAACTACACAGTCTGACTCCTAGTATCACTCCGTTGCACAAAGAAGGATATAGAGAAATAGTTCATTATACTCTACGGAATGCAATGAAACTACGTTTTCATATTGCTTCTGAGACTGTGTCTGGTAATTTGTGATAATGGGGAACTTATTAACATTTACTTTCCTGAAATAATAAAATATGTGTGCGAAATTACTTAAGATGTTTTCAAACAAACTGTAAAAGCCCAGCTTCAGTCTGACAACACTACTTTCTTATCAGGAATTATGAAACTATTGAAATTATTATTTTTCTTTATGAAAGATTATTTTTTACAAGCTCAAATACTATTGGTTATTAGTTTCAGCTAGTATATGAATTTAAAGGTGACTATGTGAAAATGACAGTTCTGGTTAAAAGTAAATATTTTGCTTTGGATGTGATAAATACTTTGCTCTTTCAATGGTTGCTACAATTTAATCATCACTGAAGATGAAAGATTTTGATGGACTTAGAAATTGAGTTCAATGAGAATACTGACATACTTTTCTAAACTGTATAGGCAATGTTGTGGTTTTATACATATTTAACATGCTCCATGAAGATTTAGAAAGTATTTTGTATGGATTATAGCTTCTTAGTCACCTGTGTCTTATAATACAAAGTAGATGTCTGGCTGTCTTCAACATCTTTTCACAATATATGTATCAATTTTTCCATAAAATTCTAGCCAAATTATTTTGGAGCATGCAAGCTTATTTAAAGAAGGGATTTATTTCTTTAATTTCATTTAAATGTGTTTTGTCTTGACAAGGCATTTGTCTTGACATCATTTACAAACTTACCTTCCCTTGACGAGTGGGAAGGTTGTTAAAGGCAAACAACCTATCCAGGTCTCTGTTCTGTGAAAGATGTAGTATCCTTCCTTTGAAATTATCAAAACATCACTATGTTCGTGGGCCACTTTGTGCTTTCTTCATTTTGTAGTTGTGGTGACTTGTTGAGCTGGTATCTGAAGCTCAATTTAACAAAACAACAACAACCAAAAAACCACACAAAAACACATAAACAAACAAACAAAAAAAAACTTGATGATTTTGATGATTTGCTTTCTCCTCTCCCCACAAAGCTATTTCCTAAAATGTCTAGTTTGCATTTATTCTTCATTCTCTTTCCCTCTTTCTGTTTTGTTTGCAAATTAAGTTTATACTTTTCCCTTTCCCGCCCCGCTTTCTCTCTCTGTGAGTGTGTAAGTACATGCGTGTGCATGTATTTAAGAACACACATGCATGTCATGGTGTACACATGGGGGTCACAGGGAAACCTGAGGAAGTCAGATAGAACATGCTAGTCCTGGAGGGGGGGTGTGATATTAGGTGGTCAGGCTCTGTGGCAAGTGCTTTTACTCACTGAGCTGTATATTTCACCAGCCACTTCTTCCTTAAAAAGCAAAACTTTATATGTGGTGGTAAAATGTTTATCAAGAACAAAATTCTAGACAAGGCATTGTAGATTATACAAAGTGGGTAAAATAATTGCTCTTTAAAACACCTAATCAAATTTTGTGATTCAGTTGGACTCAGAAATTTAATTCAATGAGGATAATGACAGACAATTTCAAATTGCAAAGGCAAATTTTCATCTATCAGTATGGGTGTTGAGAATGTGTGACCCATACCAGTAACTATGTGTTTCTCCAAGGGAAAAAAAAATTCCCTGTGAACATTCATAGCTAAGATTAAGGTGCATAAGATTATTTCCCACAGCAATGGTGGGAAAGGAAATATTAGGAACTACATACAACATTTTTGTCTTTGAAACATTTCATACTTTATTATCTACAAGAATAACAAATGCCTGAAATGTTTATATCATGTGACATCATGAAAGAAAATTAATTATGTAGGGCTGCAAAATGAACATTCTTTGATATATAGTTAGAAATAAAAAATATAGCTTTGCTCAAGAGGGTGTCCTTTCAGGATTTAGGGTTATGAAATTATGTGAACTTGTTTTCCTGTTAGTCAAAGATTCAGTAAAAAGAAAATTTTCTTAAGAGTCAAAATGCTAATATTCCTTGAAATCAAAATGAAGTATTCCTACATATTAAGAATCTATAAATGAATCCCTGAGTCATATATTATATCATATATTCATCCATGTATACATTTATTTATGAGCTCATTAATTCATTCCACTAGCCCTTTTGAAGAAAACACCAAATTGTTAATCAGACAGATTATGATAATACAATGTGATTTTAGCTCTGAGCACCCTACCAACTAATAATGGAAAATATCATGCTTACACATAAACACTGAGATGGGTTTGGGATACACCTTAAACCATGGCACATATATTCAGTTTCCAAGTCTCACAATTCTCTTCTGAGTGAAGGCAATGGTGGTAGATTTTAGTATAACACAGAGATGGAGAAAGTCACTGCCGGGTATATTTTAGCTCACTCCATTGTATTGTCATCATAGGAGTATGCTGTTAGATGTTCTACATGCCAGGGTCTGTGCTGAAGGGCTTCCACTGGATTATTTCATTAAATCTTCACAGTCACAGACTAGTGGGGAGCACACTGGAAATTGTTCACATTTTATGTATGTGGAAATTAGACTGCAGAGATGCAAAATACACTAACTCAAGGTCACATGGCCAGTTAACACTGGAGTCTCACTTCTCTTCCAAATGACTCTAGGGTCTAAGCTTCCAACTGCTGGCTCTTTTCTCTCTCTCCTGGAGCCTTTCCTCTGCTAGCTATTTTCAACAGGACATTTATCACTCTAAATTTCATTGACTGAAACTCAATGACCTGCGGCAAACATCATTCTAAGGAACAATATTTGCACAATTTTCATATCTTAATGCAGCAACTTGAGCTTCCATTGAGATTTAAATCCCTAATGAAATTTCCTTGTCAAAATTCTTGCTGAAGAATTGTTTAATTTGCAGCTCATGATCTCTTCGGAGTGGCTTCATGCTCAGGAAATAATTGTTCCTCTATTACCCTCACATTTTTTTTCTCCACCCTTTCTCCTCTCCATCTCTTCTTCCTTTTCCCCTTTCCTTTCAACTTGATCCCTGCATGCATTTATTGACTAAAACCCCATAATGTTATTTTCTCCCTTAGGTAATGCAGAGTTGGTCAGAAATGGGCACCCTCCACTGTATACTTTGAAAAATCACATTACTTTGTATACACTTAGGAAAATGAGGCAAAGATGTCACCGTCGGAGATACAATGGCTGCTGTGACAAGTATCTGAGCCCTGAAATGTGCTAAAAGGAACCAAAGGAACCTATAAGATAAATCCATACTGAACTATGTCCCTAATAACCTTATGAAGTGTTTGAAAGTCTGATATGAAACAATTCCAAACCTAATGTATTCAGCTCTCTCTCTTAAAGGTTCAGTATATTGTGAGTTACGGTCACATCACTAGGGTGTTTTTTTTTTTTTTTTTTTTTTTTTTCAGGGTAGGATGGTGGTAAGAGGTATGAACTTTTGTCAGGATCAGAGGGGGTGGTTTTCTGTGAAGAACCAGAATGAGTATAAGTAGCCTCTTAGATCATATATGACTGCCCCATCTCCTGCTGTTTTAGTCCTTGTCGTGTATAACAGCCATCAACAATCATACCATCTTAAACATTTCTAATGTAGTTTTTATTATTCTCTACAAATGCTGGGTCATTCTCTGTTTCTTCTTTTGATCACTCTTGGCCACTGAAGTCAGTATCATACTCAGTCTTGAAGAAAAGTGGGAAGGAACTAAAGAGCCATGAACTGGCTATGGTTTGGGAAGATAACCATATGCCACCTGGGTGCTCACTAGAAACTTGCAGAATGATACTGATCCTGGAGTAGATTCCCAGCCCTTTTAAAGTTAGGAACTGTATCACTTAAAAGTCATTTTAAATTCCTTGTGCCTTTCTCTTCTAACTGTCTTCTATTCTAATGGCCACTGTTTGCATGGCCAAGGCAACAGATAATATATCTGCAAACCTGAGATTTGGTCAGCATATGACTCACCTTAAACTCCTGGAGTTTGTAATCTCCATGATAACATAGAAAGCAATACCCAATACTGGTTCGTGCTGTTTCTTACCAGAAATTTTGGAAAGTACAACTTAGAATGTTGCATGGTACCAAGGAAACTGAGGTTTCTTCTCAGGGTACTTAATCTTATTAATAAAATAATTTAAAATGCACTCAAAATGAATTTACAACAAGTTTATTAGTTTAAAAGAAAAAATATAGGACAGCTATAAGTCTCAGCAGTTTCCAGAGGAGGAAGATGGAGACAGGGAAGAGAGAAAACCATTAAAATTATAAGCAGCCACATGGTAGAAGGGAAGAGAAGGAAATTGCTTCAGAGACAAATAAGAAAGTACAAATATCCAAGGCAGCATGTCTATGATATGGAGGGTATAAAAAAGAAACAAGTCAGGACAAAGAGAAAGCATAACATAAGGCTAAAAGGGGAAAGTCAAGGCTGATTTCACCAAATGTAAAATGGGTTTCTGGAAAGGAAAAGAACAATTATCTCATTAAAGTGGTACTTATTCCTCCCATCTTTTTTTAGCATGGCTTTAGATGAATCAACATTCCTGGGTTACAGTCTCTTGGCCAGGTGACTGAGAGTCTGACTAGATTAACCCTTAGGTTTTGGGTACTTTGAACTGTGTAATATCTTCACAATCCAGAAATAGATCTTAGATTCTATTGTTTTGATCAGAGGAAATAGATTTAGCTTAATGGGCCTCAACAAGTCCTTAATCAAGACTATTGTAACATTCCCCTTCTAAACAGGTAACCTACCCTCCAAAAAATCCATTTATGAGATTGGCTACAATTAGGGAATTGATACATCCCTTTTCACCTTGAAAATCTAGAGATCCAATTCTAAAGCTGTTCACACACAAAAAGGGATTGTTGTTCTTGTTGGAGAGTTAAAGCTCATGTTTAGCTTTCAAGTAAGGGTACTCATTTAGAAGGAGACAAGAAAAAAAATAGAAAGAAAGAAAGAAAAAAGAAAAAGAAAGCTGGGTGTTGGTGGCACACACCTTTAGTTCCAGCACTTGAGAGGCAAAGGCAGGTGGATCTCTGTGAGTTTGAGGCCAGTCTGGTCTACAGATCGAGTGCCAGGACAGGCTCCAAACAATACAGGGAAACCCTGTCTGGAAAAACAAACAAAACAAAACAAAAAACTCAAGAAAACAAACAAAACAACAACAAGGGAGACAAGAAATCAGAGCTGCCTTCTGCAATTCTTAGTTAAAGAACCAAGGACTTTCCAGAATGCTGCCTTCTGGGCCTCTGCCCTGTGTCTCATGAGTTTGGAGCCTCATTTGAAGAGTGAAAATCCCACAATAAGTTAATATCTCACTGAAGTCCCTTATTAAGGTACTGATTTAGAGGTTAGGTTTCAGGATAGCACAGAAATAATGTATTCAGGAGAAAGAAAATTCCATAGACAAATGTAGTAAGTGAAGATTCATAAAAGCACAAAGCATAAGCCAATCACCATTTGACTCTGGGCCATTCATCCATATGACTGAAACTGGGTGCTTTTAGATTGAAATACTGAAGCAGCCAGTGGTGTTTCTGGGCCCCATTCCACTCATATTCGATGACTGTAAGGAGAATTCCTAGCAGTGTTATTGTCTCTGCATAGCGCACCCATAGCTAGAGTGGGGGTAAGCTAAGAGTTGCTTTGCTTATTTATCATTCCCTGCTCTGTCAATCATCCAAGCTGTGTCAGATCAGGGTCTATGTTTCTAACACTGTGTTCCTATGGTCCAGTTGGAGGAATTTTATCAGAGTTCCTAGTACTGAGATATGTAGTTTAATATGAATTAGCTCCATTCTTCAACAGTTTTTTTCTCAGTTAAAAGAGATTTCCCCCTTTCAGTTCCTCTCTATAATCCTTTTCCATGTACCATTCCTTTGTTCCCTTACTGCTTCTCAAAAACATGACCTGTTTTTCTTTGATTATTATTGTTACATTGTGGCCGACCACTGTGGGTATGAACAAATACGTAAACACAACCTGCTAAGTTTTCTTTAGTGTGTTGCTTCTAAGTACATGATTTTAGATCTCACTGCCTGTTATTGGATAACCACTTAGGGGGCTCATTCCTGGAGAAGGCTAACTTTCCCTTTCTGACCAGTAATTACTTACCTGTAGATCTTTTTCTAGTGTTTGGACTCCTTGAGATTTCCCATTCGATGTTACCCTGTCTATTAGTATTGCCACTGTTGACCTCTTGTTTAGGCAGCCCTACTGTTGAAGTGTCACGGATAAAACTTTCTTATAATCTCTAGGAGATACAGACATTTTGGTCCTCTGACTGCTGCAGTCTTTCAGTCCTCACTTACTCAGATTTCCCCAAGCCTTAGGCACAGAAATTCTGTTGTAGATCTAGTAATTAGGGCTGTGCAACCCAGTTTTCCGCTGTACGTTGACCAGTTGGTGTTTTCTGTGATGACTTCTGTCTGTTGCAAAGAAATATTTTGATAAGGGGTGAGAGGAACCCCTATCTGTGGATATCATGCCTATACTTATTAGAAAGGTGCCCTGCAATATGAGCATATTTAAACAAAACAGTTTTTATCTCCAAGCATAATTTTAATTATTATTATTATTTATTTTACATATCGATCCAGTTCCCTTTCCCGCCCATCCTCCCATGCATCCTGACCCCCCCCAATCCCATTCCCTGCCCATTCCACAGGGAGGGTGAGTACTTCCAGGAGGGACCATCAAAATCTGACAAGTCATTTGGAGTAGGGCCTAGGCCCTCCCTCTTTTCTCTAAGTTAAGGGAGCAACCCTCCATGGGGAATGTGCTCTCAGAGTCCTTTTGTGCACCAGGGGCACATCCTGGTTCAACTGTCACAGGTCCTGTAGACTGCTCAGGCCCTCCAACTGAGGCCCACTTTCAAGGGTCTGGGTCAGTCCAATGCTGGTTTCCCAGCTGTCAGTCTGGGGTCCATGAGCTCTTCCCTGTTTAGGTCAGCTCTCTCTGTGGTTTTCTGTTGCCAGGCTTTGACTCCTTTGTTCATCACTCCTCCATCTCTGCAACTGTACTCCAGGAGTTCAGCTCATTTTTTTATTTGATTCCAATGGTCTACCTGTCTATTTCTGTGTCAATATGAAGCTGTTTTTAGGACTATAGTTCTAAAATAGAGCTAGAAGTCAGAGATGGTGATGACATGATATGTTCCTTTATTGTACATGGTTGCTTTGTCTATCCTGGGGCTTTTATTTTTCCATATAAAGTTGAATATTATCCTTTCAAGGTCAGTGAAGAATTGTGCTGTGATTTTAATGGGGATTGCATTGAATCTATAGTTTGTTTTTGGAAAAATTGTCATCTTTCCATTTTCTGGCATCTTCTTTTATTTCTTTCTTTAAATTCTCAAAGTTCTTGCTATATAGGTCTTTCACTTGTTTGATTAGCATTACCCCAAGAGATATTTTATGTTGTTTGTGGCTATTGTAAAGGGTGATGTTTCTCTGATTTCTTTCTCAGCCCCTTTACGTCTGTATATAGTAGGGTTACTGATGTTTTTGAGTTTATTTTGTAACCTGTCACTTTGCTGAAGGTGTTTATCAGCTACAGGAGTTGCCTGGTAGAGTTTTTTTTCAGGTCACTTTTGGAAACATATCATCTGCAAATAGTGAAAGTCTGACTTCTTCTTTTCCAAATTTTATCCCCTTGATATCTTTTTGTTTTCTTATTGCTGTAGCTAAAACTTCAAGTACAATATTGAAGAGATATGGAAAGAATGGACAGCCTTGTCTTGTTCCTGATTTTAGAGGAATCACATTAAATTTCTCTCCATTTAGTATGATGTTGGCTGTTGGTTTACTGTATATGGCTTTTATTATGTTCAAGTATATTCCTGTTATCCCTGATGTTTCTAAGACCTTTATCATGAAGGGGTATTAGATTTACTCAAAGGCTTTTTCAGCATCTAGTGAGTTGATCATATGCTTTTTCTCTTTCAGTTTGTTTATATGGTGGATTACATTGACAGATTTCTGTATGTTGAACCATCCCTGTATCCCTACTTGGTCATGGTGGGTGATTTCTCTGATATGTCCTTATTCAATTTGCCAGTATTCTATTGAGTATTTTTGCATCAATGTTCATTAGGGATGTTGCTCTGTGTTTCTCTTTCTCAGTTGCATCTTTGTGTGGCTTATCACACCTATACTGAACAGGTGCCGATTTTTCTTCTTACTCCCAAAATAATTCATGACAAATACTGACACAGCACTTATGTTGTATCAAGAATTATAAGAAATACATAGATTATTTGAAGTACATTGTAGGATGCATATGAATACTTCACTATTATATACTGGGCACATGAGCTTCCATCCACACATTTATCTGAGGGGAGTCCTTTGCTCAACCTTCCCTTGGTAAGGACATTATTTGGATTATTAATTAGACATAATTAATTAGACATGATCATGGTAGTCCTTTTCTAGATTTGTTCATGAATGTAGATTATTTCATTCCATATTCCTATTTTTCTGCTTTTCTTCATTAAAAATGTTATGACACGAACTGTTTCACAGCTATTTAAAAGTGCTTCTTCTATATGCTTCCAAATGCTAAGTGTTAGCATTTTGAAGAATGAATTCTTTAAAATTCTGTAGGACTGGAGAGTGAGATCAATATCAAAGAATATATGCTGCCCTTAAGACAACCTGGGTTTGATTCCCATCACCTACATGGCAGCTCACAGCTTTCTGTAAATCCAGTTGTAGGGAATTTGATGCCCTCTTTCTGACCTCTGTGGTCACCAGACTTGTATATGGTATAAATACACTCATACACATGAAAAAGTAAATCAATTTTAAAATGAAGAGATAACTGCAAAGCAAAATCTTTTTGTACCTAATGGGAGGTCTATGACATCTAATGTTATATTGTTCCCTCTACTCATGGCTTTTGTGTTCCTTTCTTTTTATCTTTTTAATATAGATTTAAAAAATGCTCTAGATAGGTTCTATGTCAAATGCAGGAGTAACTACAGTGGATTCACCTAGGCTAATTAGTCTTTCCTAATGTGCCTGTGCATTTATGTTCTATTCCCAGGGGCTGCTGTGTTTTGGAGATGAACAACAGCATGACTGGTTCATTTGGATGCTTTCTCTTATGATGCTCAGAGAATAAGTGTACAAATCAGTGCACATTCCATCCTCTTTTCCACCAGAACTGCTTCAATAGATGACGGGAGTTCAGTCTCACTGACATGAAATGAAATAGTTTGTGTTCTTTCTATCTTTCTTTCTAATTTGAAATGATCCTTTTCTGTTTTTATATAGTTTTAGAAATCTAAACACACAAATTGTACACAGCTTCTTCCAATGAAGATTTTAAAAGGGAGCACAGAAAAGTTTAAAAGTCAAGTATAGTGTTGACAAGAATCAGAGATGCAAATAGCTTTTCTCTTAAATCCAGGGTCATATTTCAAATTCTAACAGAGGCATTGTGATAAACGGTGACTTATATTTTCTAAATACTGTGCTAAATTTAAGTTTATATTTCCTCTTATTACCAAGCTTTAATTATTGCAATTTTATGGTGAGAAAACTGAAATTTGAGACAATAATTAACCCACCAAAATTATGGGTTTCTAGGAACTTTAAAATCTGTGCATTCTGTACTTTAGGCTTCCAAGTGCTTTCTGATTCAGAAGTTAATAACTTTTTCCCCAAGGGCAACTTTTAAAAATTTACTTTTATTCTTTTGTGAGTAATTAAGAATAAAACATTCAGTTTTGTTTGAATTTACATTTATTTTCACATGAATATAAAAATAAATGTACAGAAATTTATGGATTTGAATATGATATATGACCTAAAAACTGGACTGAACATTGCTTTACATCCATTATGGTATGGTGTGAACACTGTTTTGTCTGGGTTTATAAAAATATATCCCATTATTGTTATCTCTAGTAACTCTATTGAATATAGCACATCAAAGTATCTCCAGCCCACCTACTGATAACTCAGTACCCATTGGCCAGCATCTCCTATCCTGTCATCCCTTTGTCCATGGTTTCTACGTACCTCCATTCAATTCTTTCATCCTATGAGATCAACTTTAGTTTTCACTACTGAGTAAGAAAGCATGGTACTTGTCATTTGTGCCTAATTGATTTCTCTTAAAGCAGTTGCTTCTAGATCTATGTTTGTACTAAATTCCTATCGAAAGTGGGTAAGGTTCCTCTTTTCTTTACAACTTCACTGAGACTTTTAATTCCTTTGTTGACTTCGAAAAGGCCAGTTTTAGTAGATTCTAGTGGTACCTCATAGTGATTTTGCATTTCCATTTTGTCATATTGGAAATTTTGTCTACATACCTTTTGGCTATTTGCACCCCTTCTAAGAAATGTCTAGGTAGCTCTGCTCTCTACCTGGAATCTGATTTTTTTTTTACTATAGAATTTTCTAGTACTTTCATGTTTTGAATAATATCCACCCATTAGAGATACAATTTACAAATACTTTCATTCATTTAGTAAGTTGTCTCTTCATTCTTATGACTAGATTGGTTCTATGTGTTGTTCATCAATTGAGTGGTCAATGTGTGTGGATACTTAGGTACCCAAATGTGGAATCCAGAAGTCAAGCTTGAGTGCCATGCCACAGGCATGGGCAACCTTCTTCCAAATCAAAGATTTCACTGACATAGATATCTCTAATTAGACTGAGGTAGCCATCCAACATGTTACAGGGGACCTTACTGTCTCTACCTCCACAGCTCTTGCATTATAAATGTACACTGCATTCCCTAGCTTTTCATATGTACCCTGCAGATCCAAACTCAGATTCTCATGCTTTGCCCTGCAAGCGTGTTCACAACTAAATCATCCTTCAACTCAATTGGATAGTTAAGTTGCATTGCTAAGCATCGCTGTCACTTCTAATTTTTTGGAATCTTAGAAACTTCACTCCCCTTACAGGAAGTTTTGTGGGAGACTAATGTGGTTTTGACTGAAGACAAATATATGGTTTTCACTGTCATTTAAACCATATGGATATCATCAGAATTACCATTTTCCTGAATTCTTGTCTTTCCAACAAAGATCCATGGTTATACCTATATGAAGTTCCCAAATGTGGGCATAATGCATTGCAGTGGTCCAGAGATACACTGCAGACCCAATAGAACTATTTTAGACAAATTTTAAATGTTGCCTCACCATTAAGCAAGAACAATGAGAAACACAAAGACCCATTAAACATTTATGCCATACAGATGTTTTAATATACAAGTAATAATTATGGTGAACTTATTCTAGCTTATGTAAGAACCAAGGCCAATTCATATATGTCCTGTGTGTTCAGAAAATTTAAAGCATGTTTGCACAATAAAATTATACCTTCCACTCCCAGTTTTCTTATTGGGGAAGAGCAGAGTGCGTCAGTCTCAAAGCAGTGCTCATGTTGGATTCAACCTTTATATGTTCTCTCCAATCTCAGCCTTCCCAGTCCTTTTATTACATATGTGACTCTGGATAGTCCAGTCCATGGGTACAGGCTCCCCTGCATGCAATCATGCAGTCGCCAGTCCTCAGTTGGCTCTGAGCAGGGCACTGGAAAGTGGACTCCTATGTGACATCATGTTTGAAACCACTTATATTTTAAACTATATGTATGTATGTATGTATGGGCGTGTATATATATATGTGTGTGTGTGTGTGTGTGTGTGTGTGTGTGTGTGTGTGTGTGTATTATGTTAAAATTTAGATGGCGAAAACTGAAGATTTATGAAAGGATATGTAATCTACATGGAATCCTGCAGTATGTTCTGACACATATGACACAATACAGTTTGAGTTGAGTATTCAGTTCTATACGAAATCTTCAGACTATGTCTTCAGTGCTTTTGTTAGCTATCATCTGTCTGTCTGTCTGTCTGTCTGTCTGTCTATCTATCTTTTGGATTTCTCTCTGGAAACAGATAAGCAATGTTGTGAAATGGAATGCCGATTTTACAAGAACACACAGCATCTGGGATTTGCTCACCACAAGGAGCCATGTGTTTGATGTTGCCCTCACATCTGTCAATGAAGTAATGTTGAATGACTGAAAAAAAAAATGTTCAGTGGAAATAGTTTTGCTGGATCCCATTTTAAGATGTGTTCTGTTCTTCCTACTTCAAAAGTCATCTAATATCTGCCAAGTGCCTATAAGTTTACTAAATATTAAAATTAACAGAATGCTGGACATGGTAGTACATAGCTTTAATCCACGCAGTTGGGAGGCAAATACAGGGAGAACTTTGTGAGTTTGGGGCCAGCCTGGTCTACATAGTAAATTGCAAGACAGCCAGAATTACATTGTGAGACCGTTTCAAATAAATAAATAAATAAATAAATAAATAAATAAATAAATAAATAATGAAAATAAAATAAAATTAACAGTGACATTTTAAATTTTTAAATGCCAAATTTCAGTTTAGAAGATTAATTCTTAGAAGAGTTGTATACTCACATTGTTCAGAAGTATAATAGTGTTTACATTGAGTATGTTCCCACTCCAAGAAAATGTGAAAGAGAGGAAAAAAAAATCTTGTGTTGTCAGGTCTGTCACCGGTCCTGTGACTTTGTGCAGGTAATCAGAGCTCTGTTTATGGAAGAAGCATCCCAAGTAACCCATCAACATTTCATAACATTGAAGAAGTTTTAACATTTCCCAAGGACTACTCAAAACCTTGCTTAACCAGCTCTGTCTTGATCAATTATACTGTGTCATGTACAGTGTCATTTGCCCTAAAACATACCTCTAACTTTCTGCTTTTAGGACATTTGCTTTCTCTAAAGTATATACACATGTAACTTGAGCAAACAAATGAATATTTATTGGAGATTATTCAGCACTAGTATATATTACTGTAATGCCAGGAATTAATGATAAGCAGAAGCACAACATGAATATAGGCATAGGCTATGATGTGCTTAGCATGTGTTTTGTTGAGTAGACCATCATTTTTGTACAGATTTAGAACCAAGTTATATCCCCAGATGGGAACTAGAGCCTCACATGAAGGCATTTTCCTGGAATAGTGATGAGGTTAGAAAAATGAGTCTGAGAAGGGTCTGCCATAATTGGAGTCTCAATAGAGTTCATGATACCAGACACCATATAACAACCCATCATATATAACAACCCACCATATAACAACCCATCATATATAACAACCCATCATATAACAACCCATCATATATAACAAGCCATCATAAGGGACGAGAAAGAGTTGTGTCTCTTCTGAATATGCCCCAGTTTTCATCATGTCCAGAAATAGACTGAGCCAAGTTGGCTCTGTCCTCCATTCTTATAAATAACCTTTAATTATTCTGCCTATGTGCATATTACCATTTCTTTCAGTGGAATTATTTGGTCCCTAATATTCCTGTAACAGTTTGTGCATTCTCCTAAGGTGCTCAACATAGGGACCATATGACTTGACATTTGTTAGGTATCTAACATTGTTCATTTGAACTCGTCATCTCATTTCATCTTTACCTCTTTCAAAACAACAACAACAACAACAAAAACAATCATATAAAACAAAACCACATTGAGAACAAATTTCCAATTATTTTTAGATCAGAGACTGGGTGTTACTTTTTAGGTAAGACTTAGGCAATAGCTTCATTTGTAGCTTTGTCAAAACAGATTTTGGATGACATGATTCTTTTGGCCTTTGCTAGGGAGAAATTCAGGGGTATAGCATGAATAATAAAAGACCCAGAGACTTGTATTGGGGTTCAAGCTTCAAGCTGAGGATCAGATAATCAAAGCAGGCTAAAAGGACTGTCCCAGGGAGGGATACCCTCTTAACCTAGAGGCAGGAGGGAGGGCCTAGTCCCTACTCCAAATGACTTGACAGATATTGTTGACCCCTCCTAGAAGGCACCACCATCCCTGTGGAGTAGGGGTGGTGATGCAATAGGAGAGGGTTGGGGGGCATGGGAAGGAGGGAGAAAGGAAGCAAGAAGGAACTGGGATCGATATGTAAAATAAGAAAATAAATTAATTAATTAAAAAAAAGGGCTGTCCTGTCTCCACTGTCTCAAGGAATCCTCAGAGGCAAAAGCTCAGTTCCTTTCTCCCATCCTTGTGTTCCTTTCTCTGCCTACCTTCCTGTTGTCTCCACCTTCCCAGTGCTGCGATTAAAGGCCTGTGATACCAAGTGCTAGGATCAAAGGTGAGAGCTCTGTTACTCTTCACTCTTCAATCAAAGGTGAGACCTCTGTTACTCTTCACTCTTCCGTAACTCAGGGTAGCCTTGAATTCAGAGAGATCCATCTGCCTGTCTCCTGAGTCCTGGTATTAAAGGTGTGTGGCATCACTGCCTGGCTCTATAGATAGCTAGTATGACTGCTGGGATTAAAAGGGTGTGTCACCATGGTCTGACCTCCATAGCTTGTGCCTAACTCTGCTTTGTAAACCCTCAGGCAAGCTTTAATAAACCATAAATAATATATCACCACACAGGGGGTTTATTGATGATTGTAACAAGGAAATGTGTGGATATTAGAAAATAGAAAGGAAATAATGAAATAAAAATAATTCTGGGGAAGTAGAAGTCATACAACCATGAATTCTTGGCTATTTGATTCATTCACAGAAAGCCACATAATTTCTTTTATAGCACAGAGCTGATGCATACTTTACTTTTGTCTATAGTGACATAATAAAACATGTTCTACCTACTTCACCTTTCCTATTCTCAGTGTTACAACTGCTCAAGGGATGGAGGTAAACTTTACTTGCTCTTTGTAAACCCAGCTTGCCTAGCGGTGATGACTGCATCCATGGCTTGCTCATATTGTGCAGAATTTTACAACTTGTTCTTGTACATTGCTGTTGCACTCGGTATTCTCATTGGTAGTCCACAGCTTACAGATTTACAATATAGTTTTCTTTTTCCCCAAATAGACAATAATTTACCAGGTTATAAATCCTCTAAGGAAGCAGGTGAGACTCTAATTTCAGGCCAATGTTCTCTCAAGTTAAGGGCCATGATCCATTAGCTGGTGTGGGAAAAGAAGAGTCTGTCTTACACAAAGGAACACACAAATAAACGAAAGTTGCTGCAAGGCAAAACCTTTTACAAAAAAAAAAAAAAAAAAAAAAAGGGCTCAGCAGAACCCAACAGAACTAGGTAGAATGCACAGGCTGGAAGGCTTCTAACTTTTATCCCTATGGAGGTGGTAACTGTGTCTCATCCCTTTGGTGGCAGGTTGACTTCATATTCTAATATTGGCTAATTGGTAAAATGAGGATGGAGGTATTTCAGCAAATATAAGCTTGTGTCAGGCAAACTACCTTTGATATAATATGTAAAATAATATTTCTCACACTGGAAACCCAAGTCCTCATGCCCATACATGACTTATGAGTTGGGTGCTTTACTTGTTACTATGACAAAATACCCAACGGAAGCAATTTAACAGGAGAAGCTGATTTTGGTGTATGGTGTCAGGCTTTCCCCACCATGTTAGGGAAGACTTGGCAGAGGTCATGGTGATGGATGTGGCCCTGTTCATGTTGGTGCTCATGTGAGGTGACTAGGTATATTATGACAGCAGAGAATAGATGAAAAATGAATACAATCCTTAAAGTTCTATTCCTGGTGGCCTAGATGTAAACTCCAGGGCTCATGTCCCAACCATTAATAGCTGCTATGAATACTCAAAAAATAAAATAAAATAAAAGCTACTTGTCATCTATGGGAAATCCATACCAGATGGCAGCTTCATTGTTCTTTCATTTTGCCAATTTTTAGTAACTTTATTCTAACATTTTCACAGTAAATCCTTCCCAGGTTTCCTCATGCCCTATGATATCACAAACTCTCTCCCACCCACCTATATTCATTTGAATAATTCTGCTAGTTTTTCATTATTATACTTTAAGATGTTGGGATTTTAATGCTTCTGAATCTGTGTGTTCAAATCTGTGTGAGCCTCTGGTGTTACTAAAATAATGCAATTCTACTAACTTGGGAGTAAAATAACCAACTTGGCATTGGAATTGGGTGACTCAAAAATAAGTGCCTCATTGTCAACTGATTTTGGGCCTTCCTCCTAGGTTTTCTTTTTTTTTGGCGGAGGGGAGGTAGGTTAGTATGGGCAAGTGATGGGAAGATAAATGGGATTAGAAGGTATGATGTGAAATCCATAAAGAATCAAAAAAGTTAGAATCAAAGAAGTTACAAAAAAATATATTACTGATGGTGTCAACCCTTTTTATGATACAGGACAGTATGTTCTTTCCTCACAAATGTGGATTCAGCTTCCTTTGTTCTTTGTTTTTTTTTTTTTTTTTTTTTTTTTTTTTTTTTTGGTTTTTGGTTTTTGGTTTTTCAAGACATGGTTTCTCTGTATGGCTTTGGAGCATGTCCTGGAACTAGCTCTGTAGACTAGGCTGATATTGAACTCCTGCCACTGCCTCCTGAGTACTGGGATTAAAGGTGTGTGCCACCACCACCTGGCTAGCTTCCTTTATTCTGCAAATGCACTGTCTGAGAATTGAGCAACTATTGTATTTAGAACCTTCATTTGCATTCTGTTGTCAGTTTCACACACACACACACACACACACAGAGAGAGAGAGAGAGAGAGAGAGAGAGAGAGAGAGAGAGAGAGAGAGAGAGATTTTGCCTAACAGACCATGTTCGATCCTAGGATTTACATCTAGTGATGCTTCCTTGCTTTCAGAGACCCAGGGTGGTGCAGACCATTGCTCAGTGAGAAAAAAGGAGTGTGGATGTACAGGCTAATATTTGCTGATTGGTTCCTTTCATAGGGCACCAGTATTTAGTCATGAGGGTGCTATACTTATGACCTTAGCTAAACTTAATCACTTAGCAAAGGCTCCATTCTAAATATGGCTTCTGGATTGTTTATATCTTTTTGATACTTCAAAATTGACACTAAACATCAAAATAAATTTTATAGGGTACAACCAAAGAATAACGTACGCACATGTTGTCAGCTTTTTAAAGTTACCAAATCAAGACCTTAAATGGTCATACAATTTTAGTAGGGAGAGGAAGCATATGAGAAAGAACCGACGCATCTGACTGAAAGACCTGCAGAGTGTGGACCTTCATGCTCTCACTCAGGAAAGGCGACACCCCAAATCCCTCATAAGAAGTGGTCTTGATGTAAAAGCATGAGGATTTTTAATTCCAAGTGCACTGAGGTCCACAGTCATACACCACCCTGGGGTAGAGGGCTGAGCAACTCGAGGGCAGAATTGAGACAATTTTTATAGGGCTTACAACAAAGCCCACATATAGGATACTGGGATGGGGGTTTCACAAGCAGTTTAAAGTCAGATAAGTGGTTAGTCAGCTCATTTTCTGTTATCTTACTAGGCAAGGATTATATACTCAAGGGCCTGTCTGTGGTAAGCAGCAATGAGTGTGACCTTGCCTATTTACTGGCAGAGGACAGGGTCTGGAATTCGAGGTTTTAAGGGCTTTTTAGATAGTATTTCTAAACTTCTAGCTTCTTGGGGTCATTGGAGAGTTAGGCTGTATTTTCCATTCTTTCATGACCAGAATTTTATACAAGGATATGAGATAATTCTTAGGGAGGATTCTGTAATAATGCAGGCATTATTCAAATTGGACTTTTTAGTTACATCGTATAATTGCTTGAAAAGCCACACTATTGGCTAAGTGTAGAGAATATATAGACAACATTTAATTTTTATAAGATACTAGACTAGACTTCTACTGCTTACAAGGAAAATATAAAAAGATGGTTACATGAAAATGCATTCAATTAAAAATTACACCAAGTATCAAGTAAGTGAAAAACCAGAATGCTATGAGAATACAGGAAAGAGAATTTGGGATAGGGATTGTTGGGATATGGTCATTCATTCATTCATTAAAAAAAATCAATGAATATTAACTAAGTCAATGTACTTGTACATGAGTTGGAGATATAGAGATTCAAAATAAATAGGAAAATAACTGAAAATTGAAAGTAAGATGAAATAGATAATTAAAGTATGACCTTTAGAGTTTAGAGCAGAAAAGAAGTAGCATTGTAACTGGCAGATCTTTTTGGCGAAAGAGAATTCCCTGCAGAAAACAACAAGAACAAAGCCAAAAACAAAACAACAAAACAAAAGCAAAAACAAAACAAACAAACAAACACCCATGAGGAGGACCACCTTCATGAGATAAATCTAAAATGTTGGAAATACCTGCAATCTCAGATTGGTAGTGAAACTCATTAGATGAAAACTAATGTAAACAGGTGAGTGATTGTCACCGAATTAAAGAGCAATTCAGAGTTTGAAAGCTACTGCTGTATTAGCGAATAAGTCGTTACCAGACACAAGGATGTGTCTAGACAAGTTGGACTTGTAGTCACTTTAGACTAATGGTTTTTCCATCATGAGCCATTTTGTCATCCAGGAGATATTTTTGCAATGTATGAACATATTTATATTTTTTGGTCACTACTTGAACAGACAGTTCTACAGAATGCAGTGGCAGATGGCAAGTGTAGAACAACCTGTACTGCAAGGGATAGCTTGAAAGAAGGTTCATGTGAATCAAGCTGTCAGTGATGGTGGGGATGAGGAACTCTTGTTTTCAACTGAAGACATGAGTTATGTATATTTTTGTTTGAGTCAAGTCAAGTTGAAATTCAAAGCCTTGGAAGTATTCAAGGAAAAATTGATACATCTGTCTGGTTCTACAATATTCTTTTGTCAAATTTAGGGATAAATGGGGAAGTCAACATGGAGAAGGCAGGCAATTTGAACTCATAGATGTTGGGAAAAAAAAGGAGTGTTCAGTTGCCTAAAAGGATACCAAGAGATGAAATAATAAGTGAGAGTTGAAACTGACAAATTTTGATTTTGACTGTGACAAGAGTACTGTTGCAGATTTAAGGTAGAAAAGAAATCCAACTAAGATCAGTTGAGAGAAGAAACTGAAAATCAATTACTGAAGAAATTCATGGTATCTGTCACTCTAAAGAGGGTCAAAGAGGATATGTCAGCTGAAGAAATCGCATATGTTTTAGAAGAAAGTCATGTTCCTGCATTAAAATAATTGAATAATTGTTACAACACAAATGGTCATGTACAAAGGAGAGAAACTTCAGGGAAGGCAATCAGGTGTAGGGAGGTCCTTGGGAGTGACAATAGAGGGTAGAGTGATACCATGGGCTCTGAGGGACAGTTAGATACAAGCTTAGTTCATCATGACAAGACTAAGAAAGTGTATTAGCACCTAGCTGCTTTTCAATCCTCCTCTCTTATATCATCCTGTTATATTTGTAATCCTCCTTTCTTATATTATCCTGTTATATTTGCATTAATACAGTCTACTTAGGAAATTGGTGTGTGTGTGTGTGTGTGTGTGTGTGTGTGTTGGGTTGGTCTTTTTTGACAGGGTGTTCACACAGGAAATATTTTTTATGCATTTGAATATTTGAGAAACATGAATTTGGTAGACTGAAATGTTTTCTTAAACCTCTTGAAATAAATTCTAATTCTTCTAGTATATACTTAATTTCTTACCAAATAGACTTTCATTTAAATATTTGCAAGTTTGTGTCTGACTGTTCATCTTCTTTCTTTCCAGTCCTGTAAATTTTTCCAAGTATGTTAATACTATAGAGTGGTGAACTTGGTGAAAACATCACATGTGGATGGCAATTATTTCACCTCAAATGGTCTGTCATACCCTAGCTGAAATGAAGTAACTTTGATTTACTGCACTTGAGGTGGAAGATTGCTGAAGGTTACAAGATTGATTCTGCTTTTATTGTCATATTTGAGGTTGACTTTTATGCCCCAGTAACTTGCCTGAATTTGTGCTTTTCATGTGTCTGTGATGCTCAGTGTCAGAAAGAGCCTTGGATGACACTCTAAGATGTAGAAGTTTGCTGAACAGTTGGTAAGAAAGCAAATTTGAAAGAGCATTTTAGGACTGAAATTGGTTCTCCATATTGTAAATGACCAGATCAGCAATTAAAGATATGTTTGTGTAAGAGCTAAAATGTAAAAAGAAGTATCTCTAGACAGACCAAGTATCTCAGTGAATACAAATTGCCCATTCCATAATAAGAAAATGAAGACCAACTAGATGACAACTCATTACAATATAGGGTAAAGTTCAGTTTCATCTCTATATTCACATTAAAAATCCAAGGAAGTGAAATATCACAATTTCAGCATTTTAAGAACACACATCTGGTAGTTCTTGACTGCCCTCTTTCTGCCCCTCACAGAAAAAAATCAGGTCAGCAATCTTTAGATGTCCATTTTCCCTTTGCCAAATAAAACGTGTAGCAGGTGAGTAAATGGAAGAATACAGGAAATATTTCAGCATGAGAAACTAGTGGCATACTGACTTTCCCACGCTGTGTGTGCACAGAGAGGGTAGTTCTGTAAATTTAAAGAAAAAAAAAATAAAGCTATTGGTGGTAAATGAAAGAGACCACACTCACATCGATCCAAATGATTAGCATCAGTAATAATAATAGAAAAAAAAGAAAACAAAGTCATGAAACCAGATAGATGTTATTGGGTACCAGAATGACAACAGCACCTTATCCTGTACATGGAGCTCTTGGCATAGGTGACAGAACACACTGAAGGGGTGCAGATGTTGGTACACAAGGCCATGACTCAATATATAAACATAAGTTGTTGAGAGAAAATATCTATGATGGGGGATGTCCTTCTGTATATATATTTCTCTTATTGGTTGATGAATAGATGAATAAAACACAGTTTGGTGAATAGAGGTAGAAGATAAGCGGGTTGAGGAGACAAGGAGAATTTTGGGAAAGGTAGGCAGAGGGTATCCATCAAGGAAGAGATACCATGCAGACAACAAAGGAGTGACAGGTAAAGATCCTTCTCTAGTAAGATAAGGCCACATTGAAATACTTAGATTTATAAAAATGGGTTAATAATTATGACAGATCTAGACAATAAGAAGCCCTAGTCATTGGCCATTCATTTTATAACTAATATAGTGTCTGTATGTTCATTTGGGGCTAAAGGGAGGCAGGACCTGGTGGGACAAAGAAAAACCACCGACAATGTATCTATGTAGACATTTCAAAATTGTTGACAAAAATCTCCTCAATACATCTGTATTACCTAAAAATAGAACAATCTATTCTTGAAAGAAAGAAAGGAAAAAAGAAAAATGAAAGAAAAGAAGGAACAGAGGAGAACAAATATTTAATAAAATTTTCTTGGAATTATATCTGAATATCTGGACATGAATTTTAATGTTAAAGTCATGAGTCCAAATGGGGGCCAGTGTGTGAAAGAAGTTCTAGAATAAGATACCCGTACCACATGTTGAAGGGACTTTCCTGAGTCACCCAGAAATGTCTTGCTGTGGTCTACAGTTGAAAGAGAAATACAGGGGGAGAAAACCCTCTGGAGTATCTTAAAAGGTAGATTATAAACTGCTCCTAATCTTATCTACTGAACAATTCCAGTAGATGCAAATCAGGCAATCTCCTGTATAGACTTCCTATAGGAACTCCCCTTGACAGTAAGAACTTATATGGTGTCTGTCTTCCCAGATAGCAGGGATCTCCCAGGAAAATTCACAACAAAACAAGAAAAGGAAAAATAAAAGCATTGCATTTTTAAATGCACAGAATTAAGTGGCCCAGATGCAAAAATCAATGCAGAACACAGCCCAGAATTAATATGAAGAACAATTGAATAAAAATTAGCTTAAAACAATTGACATATCATGCCTTAAGGGGAAAAATCACTCACAATTTATAGTAAAACATGAAAAATGGGAAATACAATCCTAAAAACTCAACTTACTATTGAAATTTTAACCAGTGTAACTAAAAAATGGGAAAGAAAATAGAAATATGAAAGATAAAGTTCATTTTATTGTGCTTTTCAGAGACTGTGAGATATCTATAGTGGAAATAAGAAAAGTCACTAGCCATTAAAATGGAGACAAGAAAAATATTGGATAAGGAAACATCAATTTTCAGCTAGAGCTAGTAAGAAAATACAATTCTATCATATATGCCTGTGGGAGCTCTATGCTCTTATTGAACATATATGGAGGTATCATGCACAAGTAAATATGCATTATAAAATTAAGCATATATGTGCAGAAAAAATATGAGCAATTATATAAAACAGGCAAAACATTCTATTCCCAAAAGCTTTGGATATTGTGTAATGCAATTTTTCAAAGTGAGGATTAATGAAAAACTATCAGAACTAACAAGAATTTTTTTTTTTTTACAAATAGCACTAGAGAAAATGAATGCCAATGTAAAAACACCCATATATATTTCATATTCATAAAACAAAACTCTCAGATAAAGTATCAAATATAGACACAAGGCATCAATAATGAAATTAAGTTATAGATTCAAAACACAAAGTAAAATTAATTTCCATCCCTCATCATCAACTCATTTTTATAACAGAAAAAATTAAAAATGTAAGAAATGATTTACATTAATTATAATAAATGAACAATATTTTCATGGAATTTAAACATTTTAATCTACAAACTATGATCATAGCTGAAAAAATTAGAAACAAAGATGGATGAACAAAAGTTGACACAAAATCTTTCGGGTGAAACCAGACTTTGACTGCCTCCAAGCAGTCAGTAATTTAAATTGGAAATCAATGCAACAAGCAAGATCACACAGCAATGACCATCACCCAGTAGAAATTATGTGAGAAAAGTACTTAGATAATGTGTGATGCTCAAGGTTTTAAAAGAGAACAATGGGAATAATTTTAGGGCGACAATTAAAAAGTCAGTACATTTGAATAGGTAAATGTGAACTGTGTCAAACTATAAGGATGTCATGTTTTGTTTATAAAGTTTCTAGTGATGGAGAGAAATGATGTAACTATGGCTCTTATTATAGATTCCAACATTTCAAAGAAAAAGGAAGGTGTGGAACTGAAGACTTAAACAGAGATGTGTTCATTTCAGTCATGAATCGGGATAATGAAATACAATAGAGTCAAGAAAGTGAATATTTAAAATGCCAAGTAATGATTTGTGGAAACTTGAGCACTAGACTCCAACATTTTTACAATAATTCCTTGCCATTTCATTTAATTTGAAGCTCTGGAAAGCGGTTGGAGACTCAATGTGTTTCAAAAGGTTAACACAGTGAAATATTAAATCTGACATTGATCACAAAAACTTAAAAATAATACTCTCTCTCTCTCTCTCTCTCTCTCTCTCTCTCTCTCTCTCTCACACACACACACACACACACACACACACACACACCTGAATTTAGAGCATGAAAATTATAGATGACAAAATGTTATCACCCTTAATGTCTCCAAATATTGTTCTCTGCAAGTAGCTGGGAAGGTTTTACTGAGTGAGAGCTTCCCCACGCTAAGCTCTTCCAGATTAATAAAGCCTTTGTTTAGTCACATGTGTTACTTACTATCAGCTGATGAATCTTACTGCACCTTGCTATTTTTTTTTATCACTATGTTGGTTTTCTTTCATTCCCCTCTTCTGTAAAATCCCCTGACTTCCTAAGTTAATATTATTAACAAATTGGTAGTTTAAAAATTAATTATACTATGACCTAATACTATAATAAATGAATGTTTTTATATAAATATATAAAGTTCACCATTTTAGGAAGAGAAAGAGTCAAATCTTGCAAACTGTCCTCTGCCCTTCACATATGTATCATGGCAAGGGTGCATGCCTATGTGATAAACAAATGCAGTAAAACAAATTAATATTTAGCTAGCATAAAAGGGGCATAGGAATTTTGCTTAAAACTATACAATTAGTCATGGTGTATTTGAGGGAGAAAAGGAAGGAAGAAGAGTGATGAGATTGATAAGTAACAAGGTAAGTTTCTGTTATGGCCATTTCTGAAAATTATGACATAAAGTAATTTCAACTATATTGTGTCATCTTCTCTCAGTGTTCATCAATATCAAGTTATCAGTGTCATAAAGAAAGAATTGCCTGACTAATAGTTTAATACAACTTGAATTTTTTTCATTTGAGTAATATATGTCTTAAAGTTTATCAAATAAACACATAAAAACCAAGAAATACTTGATAAGTTAGAAGATTAAAGATTAATAATAGCTTTAAGATAGTAAAAAAACATAATACACTATATTCTATTAAACAAAGTGTCTAATCACAATGAAATGAAACAGCAAAACTAAATTCCTTTTCTCCCAATTATACAAAAATTTAAAGTATTAGAGATTTATATATGATACAACACAAAATTGGTATTGGACCTAAACATTTCTAATATGATCTTGTTGGTGGGAAAGTATAACTAAGTATGCTAGTACATATGCCTTATATGCATGAAACACTCTACAAGGCTGATTGGCCAAATCGAACTTCGGTGATTATGGAGCGTTAGAATGTTGTAGGTCCCAATTACCCTCAGCTATCTTGTTCTCATATACAGACATTTATGCTCACCTCTCTGCTTAGCCTACCATCCTTGTGACACTTAGGTAAATCCATGTTGGATGTACAAAAAGAAACTTGGTTTGGCTATAAACTATGTACCTGACATTTTCAGCAGTGTTTTTGAAAATTGTTTTAGTTTATGAGCTTTATTATTCAATTACCATCAAAGCTCCATGAAACGGTTCCTGCATTGTAACAAGATATTTGGGGTAGCCTGGATCAATGTTTTCTAGGCTGTAGTCACACATACATGACACCATTTAAAAGTTTGGAGCAAGAACTATGAGCTGAGTTTGTTGGAATAACAATATAAACATAGACTGTCTCACAGAAAATACTACAAAAAAGTACACAGAAAACGATGCATGGCAAGTTATCCAAGTTTGTGAATAGAGAAAAGAAATGAAAACTGAAAATTTTGTAGTTCCTAAGGAATTGCTTCAGTGCTCATTAAGTAAGCAAGCTTTACTGGAAAAAAAGAAAACAGGTGACAAGTAGCTAGGGAGGAATAAAAAGAAAAAGTCCTGTCAAAACACCAATTAATTTTCTTCTTTATCCTGCTCCTTTCTGATTGAAACGTACTAAAAGATTTTGGTGTTGTATTTGAAAAACTATGTGGTATGCTTGTAAATATTTACTTTCTCGTAATATAGGAGCAAAGGTTGTAGACAGAACTTTAGTTAGTGGCATGAGCAAACATCATCCATTTGAGCATGACTTTTTTTTTTTGGAATTATTTTGAAATGTCATCTCTAACTGACATAGCAAGCCATCTCTAAGTAATAAAATTTAATATGAGATTTGATTTCTATTCACATTTTGTGTGTTCAAGGTTCTCATTTCAGTAAAGGTAATATTGCTTTGCAGAAGTTAAACCTTCTTAGTTTCAATTCAATTGCTTTGATGTGCCTATTTCTTTGAGCAAAAGCTCTCCTTTTAAATGCTCTTTTGATATATAAGCTTCTGCTTGCCTTGAAGTTATTCCTGAAAGCAAATCGCTGATGAAGCCTTCTAGAGTTTGCAAAAAAAAGTATTTATTTTGATACATTTGTTGATGTTTTCTTGATAGGCAATGGGCTAGAAATGACTTTTTAAAAGGTTCATTTCTTTGTATGAATATTTAAAACTAAACAGCAGGGTACAAGCACTGTTTAAAGCAGGAGAAAGGAGTGTTTGGGAGACAGCCTCCTTTTTGCCCTTTGGTAGACCCTCTCTTGTGTACTGTGATGCTCAGGCAATGTGGATGAAGACAGAAAGGGTCAGACAAAGCTTTTAAGAAAGAAGTCCACAGCAAAAGACTTAGAAAAAAAATGCTATTTAAAAACACTTTAATCAATTCAATACAGGTCTGCTTATATTGAACTGAAATGAAAAATAGAACACAATAGAGAAGAATGAATGCTGCTTTTTACATTGACATGAGGTCAGTGATGTTGTATTAGCTCACAAGTTGTTGAGCTCCAAGTGTTCTAGCACAGTATCCTTTTCTTGATCTCACATCAACAATGTGGCCCTGCTCATGGGACCGGGGATGCGGTAGAGGCTTCTTGCTATAAAGCCCCTACAACTGTTCCTTCTTATCCTGAGATTAAGTCTCTCATGAGTTACTCTCCCAATTAACTCCTTATATTAAATAACTCGCATTTGTCAAATATCTGACAAAACCAGCTTAAGAAAGCAGGGTTTATTTCAGCTCTCAATTTGAAGACAGGGAAGCATAGCAGCAGTAGCATGAGACAGCTGTTCACACTATTTGCCTGAGAGGAGGATTAGGGGAGTACATTGGGATTTCTGTTTATGACATTAATAATGCTTTTGTCCTGGAGTCTCTTCATTTAAAGGTATGTCTCGCTCGGAACCAGTATCCTTATGTTATGCCTCACTCTCAAAATGCTCTTACCATCACGGTTGTTTTGAAGATTACAAAATATTGCTTCATACTGGGCATGGGGTCCAGGGACAATAGCAGAGGGTAGATTTCAAGGTCTATGGACCTTCAAGGTCTTATTTGATGTATGCATCCTTAGTTTTCCTTCCATATGTTGTGTGCTGACATGCTCCTGTCTGGACTTCTCTCTAGACTCATTTCCTGCTGTATCTTTTCTCAAATCTGCTGTAGGTGGAACATCTCCTACCTTAGTACAATGTCTACCATTAGACTCACAGCCTTCAAGAACTGGTATAAACTTCTTATACCTTATTGGTTTTTTAATAATCTGCTAATTGAAGTAGCTTTTTAATCTACTTATCATTAAAATGTTCATGCATGTATACAGTTTATCTTGATCTTATTATCCTTTCTCTTTCCTCTAGTTCTTCCCAGGCTTCTTTCTAACAAATTCCTCAACTTCATAATTTTTGTTTTACTATGTTTTACATTTTTAACGCCGAAATTGTAGCCAGTTCTTCCTGTATGCTTAATAGTATGTGATCTTTCACTGGGGTAGGGATAGTCTACTAATGACTACCCCATCAAAAAGAACTGACCATCCTTCCCACTAGCACCCATTAACTACTAATAGTCCCTAAGCTAGGGATGGGTGTTCCTGTGCCCCTTCCCCATAGTTGCTGGCATTATAAACTGGTTTGATCTTGTACTGGTGACCACAGCTTCTGTGAGTTATGCTGTGCCCAAGTCATTGTTGCAAAATTTGCTTTTTGTATCATGCTTGTCCATTCTGTAGCCTTTCTGCCTCATCTTCGACAATATTCCTATGCCTGAAACAGGAGTAGAGAGATTGATAGAATTACATCTATACATCTATAGATAAGTATATATTTACATTTTAATTGTACACCTAGATAAAAAGATAATTGTTGTAAATATTATTTTAAGACATGTACATATGTTTATGTTGCATAATATTTGTTTAATGATGCAATGATGTGTTACATTCTTTAATATTGCATTTTTTAACTCTGTGAAGCTGTGTTACTTTGCCTTTCTAAAACACTTGATTGGTCTAAGAAAGAGCTGAGCAACCAATAGAGAGACAGTATAAAGGTTAGGCAGGGCTGAGAGTCAGAGAAAATAAATAGGAAGAGAAATCTGGGAAGAAGATAGGAGAGGAAAAAGAGAAGTAAAGGAGGACATCAGGGGCCAGCCACCAGCTACACAACAAGCCACAGAATAAGAAGAGAGAAAGACAGAAATATAGAAAGGGAAAAGCCCAGAGGTTAAAGATAGATGGGATAATTTAAGAAAAGTTGGCTAAAAATTAACCAGATTAAGCCAGACAACCATAAGAAAGAGTAAGACTCCATGTGTGCGTTTATTTGGGAGTGGGGTGGTGGACCCCCAGAAAGCCAGAATAAAGAGAGAAAAAGAAAAAAGCTACTGATAATACATACATATACATTAAAAACTCATATTTATCAGAATTTGTCCTAGAGATTTATATTGCCTTACTAATTACCTACCTACCCTTGGTTAATTGCAGGAACTCCATGTCTCTTCTAACATTAATGTCAAATACTCTTTGTATTATCCTGCAAATTTGTCACATAGCATACATAATTTTTTCATTGATGGTAGTTAATATTGTTGAATATTTTAACGACATAAAATATCTCACTTTGTCTCAATGCCATATTTTCAGATGAAAATTATAGATTTTCTGGCTTCTTATACTATTTAAATCTCAGCAGAAAGACTTGTCTGAAAACTCATATTGCATACTTCAAAATAGCATTGCTGTTGTGCAAATATATCTCTGAGCTTAAGTTTGCTCCCCAGTAAAATGTGTCCCTTAAGCAAGTTATTTATGAAACAAAATGTATGTGATGAGATAATGTACTTTCAGATGCACTTAATCATAAATACAGAATCCAATGGCAAACCACTGCAGGGCCTTCATCATGTCATCAGTCCTTTAGGACAAATTATTATTATTGATTATTAGAACCAAACGCTGTAGTTGAGTTTTAATGCATACCCACTATGGTACTAAATAATCCACATGAGTCATTTTTGCTGGTGCCTTACAATGGAATAGCTTTAAATATTCCCAATCCAGGTTTTCATATTTCCTGCCCAGAATAGCTTAGAGCTTGAAAAATACACTTCACAAACTATAAAATAAGTTTAATTATTTTTCACAAGTTTCAAATGCAAACTCCAGTTAATTCTGAGATGAATTTTGACTATCTGGTTTTTGATAATTTTGTATAATTTTCTGAGTTTAGCAAAAATATAAACATAATGACCATGTTGAAATATGCAAATTAAAAACAGTCTGTGCCCCTATGATTTGAAATGACAGATCTAAGGTGAAGGACTAATGATTACAAATATGCTTTTGTACATGGAAGAAAATAGTGAGGGCTACAGTGAAGGCTAAAGTGACAACTAGGGAAAGTCAGATATCAAAGCATGACTATCATGAGTTAAGATGTCTATCCATCCTTATGTGTGGATTGATAAAATTCCTTCCTCCCAAACCTCCTTTATGAAGTGTGTGTTGGTGATACAAACATTTTCAGAATGGCCACCAGAGCAGAGAAGCATTTCACAGTGCAAAGAATCCCTGAGCAATGTACTAAGATTGATATTGGCAAGAATCCCCAAGTGCTCCTTGGGAATTGCTAGACAGCTAGCTGGACTTTGCTTTGATGTGTCATTGAACTGTAGTACTCAGGAGTTCTCTGGAAGCTGAAGTCTGGGTCTTCTAAGATGGTATTTATCAGAATGAAGGGAAAATAGTTGTCAGTTGCCTCCTTCAAGTTTAGTGCAGGCCTCAGGTAGGGGTTCTATAAGAGCTTGGCTTAGAGAGAGTTCTAATAAACTCTTGGTTTGTGAGGCAAAGAACTTTGTAACTGGTGGTCTTGGATCCTTACAGGATGAAACAAGGACCTGAATGCATCCATTTGGGGTGAGTTAGGATGGAGTGAGGAGTGCCAGATTAACATTCCAGATTTTGTTATTTTTTCCCCTCGCTGAAAATTTTCTAATCTTGCAAAAATTGGAATAATATTACAAAACATTATCTAATACAGGTTAACTGATGGGAATTCTGGTAACTGAATTATATGCCTATTACATTTTTTGAATATTTACAAATAAAATATTTTAAATTTTCTTAATTTTAGAAAACAAAACAATGTCAATATTTTGCAGACTATTTCATGGTCTTGGAGCTTAAGTCGTAGAAACTAATCGCTAAAGTAGGGTTACACTCTGTGCTGTGGAAACAGTCTTCATTTATAATTTAGGCTTATTTCTTGATGGCTCAATAGTCCTGTCTTCCTGGTCAACAGCAGTATGGTAAACTACTACTTGTTGGTGTACATTGGTTTAACCCAGTAGGGTTTTGATGAAAGTAGAATATTCTGAGGTCCCAGGGAAAGTAAAATAATTTATTCAATCATGAATTCCTTCAATGATCACAAAAAGTCATATGCTTCCCCAGGCCAGCATCAGACCTCCTGGTCAATGGGAAGCTCAGTGAATTACTAGGATAACAGAGTTTTATGTATGAGGTTTTCAACCTCAGCAACACTCACAGCAAAGGAAACTAAGCTATTGCTCAAATTGTTCTCTGACATTTATATAAGTGTTGACTTGCAGACTCTGTAGTCCTGGATAGATTCAAACTTTCAATCTATTGCCTCAGCCATCAGTGCTAGGATTCTAGTCCTCAGCTACCATGCTGAACTCTCCTTATTTTACATACAAATGAAAACAAGTATTTATATTTTCCTCTCTATTTAAACCACTTCAAATTTATCCAGTTTCTCTTCTCACTGTCATTCACAGTTTCAACTCTTGTGCTCTCTCTCTCTTTCCCTCTCTCTCTCTCTCTCTCTCTCTCTCTGTCTCTGTCCTTCTATCCACACTCTCTCTCCATAGTCTCCCTGATGTCTAGTCAATAACCCAGGCTATCCCCTATTGTTGTATCTTCAGGTTCATTGATCCCATATTATATACTCAATATTTTATTCTTGGTAAGTGTTTTATTATACTTTGTGAATTTTTCTTCTTTGTAATTTTAATATGTTTAGATTTTTATATTCACTTGGTAAGAGTTTACATTTTGTTTTATATTTTTTCAATGATATTTGTATTAACTTGCTGAAGAGCTTTTTATAGTTTCTGCTTTATGATAGCTTCTTGGGAACCTTAGCCATACAATTCTCACTCTTACTAACTCAGCCTAGGTTCTTCCTTTCTCTCTATCTTACTTTTTATTTCCCTTCTCTATGATTTCCCCTAGCCCTTGTTTTTCCATACTTCTTTCCATTCACACTGTACTCTTCTGGTTCTGAGTATGATAAAAGCTTTGGAATCCTACCCTAGGCATTCTTGATGTTACATTGGAAGACTCTGGATGTTAGATTTGATAATGTATTCTTTTAAACAGACATTCACTATATTCAGATGTGCTATGTAGACACTAAGCTAATTGTATGGGTTAAATATCCAACAACAACTTAACTTTTCAGGGCCTTTGAGGCACTATTTTCATCTGCTAAATTTGCCTGGTGCCAATATGCCTTTGTTGGTCTCTGTTGATACCACTATGGAAAGAGAAAGTACTGCCCCAGGCTGTTAGCTGTTAGCTGGAATCTAGGAGGACCCATTACCTAGCCTGTTATTATCCATGTATTCTTGCATAATTTCTACCTACATTTTCAGGTCTCTTGAGATACCCTGTTATCGGTAGTGGTCATGAGGTTACAGTTTCAGGAACAGACAAAACTGGTATTGAGATCTCACTGATGGGGTAGGAGGGATTCAGCTGGGCTGATTTCTCTTGATGAGGATTTGATGATCAAGAGATGCCATGTCTGATTTTTTTTTTTCTTGGCCTGGGATTTGGGACAGCAATTGGAAGAGGTCTTGTGGTCTACAGCCAGCATATCTTCCTCTTTCTACCTTTCAGGATCCTCAGAATTAAATATAATCTCAACAGAAAGGCATTTCAGTCTGACAAGGACTCAGGAAAATGAGCAACCAGTTCCCAGTGCTAAAGCTTGTCTCCATGATTGCTCGAGGCCTGTCCCTATGGGGATTAATAAAAATACAAAGTGTGTTATTCATCACATTTCTTTATAAGTTGATTTAAGTTTGTAGTATATTTACTAAGGACCACCTGGAAATGATGAGTCTGCCATTTTGTTCACTTTGTCTCAGGTTGTCTACCATAGTTTCTTTTTTGTTCATACCTTAGTATTTGCCAGTTAATTTCCATGAAATTCATGTAAAACACTAATATTCTTCCCTAAGTCTGGCCTTGTCAATGGGGGCCCAGTGCTGCACATAACACATATTAAAAAAAAACAGTAAAATTACAATGTGCCATGGCTCCGTGACAGTCTTCTTGACTTCTCTCAAATTTGTACTGATTATCCCACTGCAATGGATCAGTGACTTTACTCTACCCCCTTGCCATACACACACACACACACACACACACACACACACACACACACACACACACATTGATTTTTTGGGAAGAAGAATGACTTGCTTTCAACTTTATACTCATTGGTTAATAAAATGATTCTTGAGTGATTCATTTCAAAAGGGAAGCATATCATATACCAAGTATATAAAGAGATCAACTATGTTGTCTAGGTAATAAGGAGGAATCTGTGTGTGAGCTGTTCTTGCATGAAGAGGGGACATTTTCCAGGAGGAAGAAGTTTCAGAAGGGCATTACAAGCGATATAGAGTGATTTCATGGAGAACTTGTCCCCATGAAATCACTTTCTATTGCTTGAGCACATGGGAGGTTGGGGGGGGGGGGCAGTGAGTGGAGAGGGAACTAGGAGAAAGAGGAGGGGAGGAGAGGAAAGCATGTGGGACTAGGCAGATTGGAAGAATAGAAGGTAGGGAAGAGAGAGAGAGAGAGAGAGAGAGAGAGAGAGAGAGAGAGAGAGAGAGAACTTAACAGAGGGAGTCATTATAGGATTAAAGAGATCTTAAAGAAATGTCCAGAGACCTATAAGACTGACTCCAACTAACAATTTGAGCAACATTAAAAAGGTTACCATAAAAGCCCTTCCCTGATAATGAGATCAATGACTAACTTACCCATCATCATCTAGCCTCATCTAGTACCTGTTGGAAACAGAAGCAAACACCCATAACTAAGCACTAAGCAGAACTAGAATCCAGATGCAGAGAGGGACGACAAGACCAGGTTGCTGAAACACTTACAGACAGCAGACCTGAACAAGGAGGAGCTAACGGGCCCCCAGACCTGGGTAGCCAACATGGGACTGACTCAGACCCTCTGAACATGGGTCTTAGTTAGAAGGCCTGGGCAGTCTAAGAGACCTTAGATAGTGGAACCAGGATGTTTTCCTGGTGCACAAATGGACCTTGAGCTCACCCCCCCCCATAGAGGGATACTCCCTTAACCTAGAGATAGGAGAGAAGTCCTAGTCCCTACTTCAAATGACTTGACAGATTTAGATGACCCCTCCTGGATGGCATCACCCTACATGTGGAGTGGGGGGGGGATGGGAGGGGAGGGTGGTCAGTGTGCATGTGAGGAGGGGGAGAGAGAGAAAGAGGAAGGGAAAGAGGGTAGAAGGGAGGTATGGAGGGAGGAAGGGAGGGAAAAGGAAGGAACTGGGATAAATATGTAAAATAAAAATAAAAAAAGAAAGAAAAAAAGAAGAAAGTGATTTCATGGAGACAGGAAAGAGAGAGATATACCACCTAAAACAAAACTGAGCAAGTTCCTATGACCCTGTGGACAACATCCATCTGTGCCTTCAAATCCGTGCTGAGCCTGCTTCTGCAGCCTTAAGAAATTGGTGTTTTGCAGCTCCCTAGAGACCACCTGGCATTGCCTGGCCTGGTTTGTTACTGCTCTCTGTCCCATGTGCAAGAATGAAGAATGAGTATCAATAAATCTGAATGTCAAAACTCCAATTCAAATGTCAAGACCATTCCACATCACTGGTTGCTTTGAATTCCGAGCCCAGCTCCTAAAGCCAAAGGGGATAGGGGAAAAAAAAATTGAGCATGTCACCATTTTCTTGTCAGATAAAATTCCTAGAACACCAAGCCTAGACTGAAATAGTGTGCTCTTCTGAAAGTGTCACGCAACAGCAAATAACCTTGCTGGGTATCTCAGAATTTAAAATTCCTTTAGTAATACCTCTCGTGAAAGACATTTAAGAAAGTTGGCCAACCAAAAGTGATGGTGCTGTCAACATTTGCATGTCTTCTTTGCATTTCTGTTGAAACCGGAAAATCTGGCCTTTTTCCTTTGTTTACCTTTTTGAGGAGAAGAAATATTCAAAATGTTTTTGTGGGGGCGGAAGTTTTTGGTTGTCTTACCATTTGTGTGAGAAAACAGAATTACACATGGCTTTAAAATCCCAGTGTTTCTTGATGTTGGGGCACTGAAAGAGAATAATGTACATTTTTGGCTTTTTTATGATAATATTTTTTTATTTAAATTTGAAACAAGCTTGTTTTCCATGTCAATCCCAGTTCCCTCCCCTTCCCTACCTCCCTTGCTCCCTGCATAACCCCCATCCCATCTCCTTTCTGCTCCCCAGGGAGAGTGATGCCTTCCATGGGGGAATCTTTAAAGTCTGTTATATCATTTGGAGTAGGGCCTAGGCCCTCCCCAATGTGTCTAGGCTGAGAGAGTATCCCTCTATGTGGAATGGGCTCCCAAAGTCCAGGTCATATGCTAGGGATAAATACTGATCCATTTCCAGAGGTCTCATAGACTGCCCAGTCCTCCTAAGTAACACAGAAGTTCAGGGGGTCCGGATCAGTCCTACATTGCTTTCCCAACTATCTGACTGGGATCCATGATCTCTACCCTGCTCAGGTCAGCTGTTTCTGTGGGTTTCTCCCATCTAGTCTTGACCCCTTTGCTCATTACTCCTTGGCTTTTGAAAGAAAGAAATATGTGAAGGGTCTCATATGAAGCAGTAAGTTAAATCATATGTTATTTAACTAAAAGGATGTGGTATGTTGTTTAGGTAAATCTCCACTAGATACATACATGGGTGCCCAACAGAGTTTTGTTCAACTTTAGTATTTTACAAAATTTATTCAAAGGAACTTGAAGGCACTCACATATTGAGGCTATCTGTGAAGTGCTCTCCCCTACTCTTTGATAACTTCCTAGTTTTCTTCTTTTGTAGCACACTGTTGTGGGTTGGGGTTATATTACATAATTCCATCTGGCATCAGATTCTAAATGGCATCCATAAATAGTTGAAGGAACTCTTCAGGTCCCTGACGAAATCCTTCTTTCCCTCATCATGTATTACCACAGAAGATACGTGTTGTTTTCAGAATACATAATGAGAATCCCTTGAGTCTTGTGAAATGGAGTCTTGATATTTTCTGATTCATTAATATAATTGATCAGGTGGAATTTGCATGTAATCAAAATGCAGTTCTTGGCCTGAAACATTTTCTCATTAGTAACGATCAACTGGTGCTTACTCAGCTGAGCCATGCAATTTTTGGTTTAATAAAAGCACAATCTGTTCATTTGTTTACTATGTTTACTCCCTATAGGCTGAAGCTTTTGTGACTGAACACAATGGATAGTAAACAAAGGAGGGACTATTAACTGTAGGTACTATTTTGGCAGCATGTTCTACAGAGCTGGAGTTGGCTACTACCCAAATGACTGTTGGGCAGAATGGACCAAGCTGCCTTTAAACTTAGACTGCCAGAGGTCACAAAATAGATCTTGTGCCCAGAGAAACACAGTGTATAAAAATTTCCTATTTTCTGGGAATAGGTCAAAGGAACTCAGCCAACATTTGTTCTCACTCCCAGTCCATCAGCCTTCATGCTGCTTTTCTCTTAAGCTGTGGACCATATGCATAAAAAGTGCATTGATCCCAAAGTATCATTGATGTTAACAAAGGGGAAGGGGACTGTAACTTCCTTTCCTAAGGGGAATTCACATCTCTGTAGGCAAACTCTCATATACATTCTAATTACTGTTCCACTGCTGATACCAAAAAGAGAACAGAACAGGCTTGAAATTCCAAGGAAGGGAGGTGCAGCAGTATTAGCATAGGAAATATGGATTAAAAAAAATGAACTCATCGTTTTGCAAAAATGACAGGAGAGGGATCCCCAGAGCCAAGCACTACAGCTACTGAACCATTTCTCCTACCCAAATAAATATATGAATTTCAAAGCTGGTGGAAAACATGGAGGTAGGGGAGAAGTGGGAGTGGGAAAGGAAAAGGAAAGGAAAGGGAAAGGAAAGATGTCTGTCCAATTCCTATGAAAATCTATTAGGAAACAGATTAAAAGCTGAATCAGACATACAATAAATACGTACTATAATGCTGATAGTGTAAGGATGGAAAAATTAAGCCTAACTCTCCCCAGACCCTGTCCTCTAGCAGTGAGTAGGCAAAAGGTCACATTCTTGACTGTTTTCAACAGCACCTGTGAATGAGTGAACACAGGAAATGAGCCTTGTTACCCCAACCAGAAGCCCTAGGGAAAGCAGACTTCCTGGGCTAAGCATGGGCTTGGATAGTTCAAATTGATTGGTCCACACTGGATGCTATGAGATGATTGGTTTATGATGCATAGGCTTTGTTGTAACCCTATAAAAGCTGTCTCAATCCTGTACCCAGGGTTCCCCAGTCCTCTACCCCCCACTCCTCCCAAGGAATATAAAAGACCTCATGCTTTTGCATCAAGACCGCTTCTCGTGAGTGATTCGGGGTGGGGGGGCGCTTTTCCTGAGTCGGGGTGTGAGGGTCCATGTGCTCTGTGGGTCTTTCAATAGTTTCATAGTTGGGGTGATTGTCTCCCCATCCTGTCACTCACTCAGGTTAAAATTGAGCTGCCAAAGTGTCATCTCTTCTTCATGGCAATTTTCAACCAAATATTCAGTCATGCTGGGTGTGGTGCTGCAGGCCTGTAATCCCAGCTACATAGGGAGCTAAGGAGGAAGGACACTAGTCTAAGGCCAGAATGTATAGCTCAGACAGATGCTGTCTCAAAAGTAGAAATTGGGCTTGGGATATAGCTCAGTGGTAGAATACTCACCTGCCATGCATGGGGCTGTAGGTTCAATTGCCAGTATTTAGACAAAAACAAAAACATACACAACAAAACCATTGTTTGCTCACCCCAGGTTCCAAAGACTTTCTCAAATCTATTGTGGCTTTTCTCTTCCTACAACCACTGTGTTAACTCCACCTGCAGCTAAAATGGCCTCCTTGCAGTGACTTCTTTGAGTTCCCTGTGGTTTTCCTAAGGCAGTGCTTTACAGTTTCATCTCACTGAGATGAGTGTTGCCAGCAGGAGTCGTTTTTTTCCTTTAGTGGCTCAGGTGTTTTTCTGGGCAGTGTGTTCTTCACCTATTTATATTTTGCACACATAAAAAGAATGAACAATTTTTGAACAGAAATTACAGTGTAATAACTAGGAAAATAATCATGAATATATTGAAATGTCTCAGCATCCCTAAAGTTGCTCCACCTGTCATTCTTTATAAATTATTTCTTGTCCTTTTTAAAACTTGTGTATACAGATGATAATGTCTTTAAGAACCTGTTTGGAAAAGTATGTGACATTTTCTCCTTTTTTCTAGTATATTACAGCCTTATACTGTAACTTCATAGTTCAGTGTTCTCTCTCTCTCTCTCTCTCTCTCTCTCTCTCTCTCTCTCTCTCTCACACACACACACACACACACACACACACACACATAAGTGACTTGAATGAAGAAAACAGACCTGTACAACAACCAAACCCAATCCAATCTTGGTGCAGGAGGGAGGAGAGGAGAGAGAGTAGAGGAGATGAAGGAAAGGGGGTGCAGGGAGGAGAACGTAGTTTCCAGAAAGTAGTCTCAGTGACATACATGTAATGTGACACAAAAGGAAACTGCTAACTCTGGGTACAATTTCACACACATGCAATAGGCTATCTGTAGTTTCATTCTCCATGGTTTAAGTTGGTCACAGTCAGCCAATATGCAGTGGAATGTTCCGAAAATATCAGAACATTCCAGAAATAAATAGTTCTTACTTTTAAAATTGTTTAATTTTTTAGTGGTTTTATGGAGATCCACATTGTCCTAATCCTTTTCACCCAGGATGGCATTTGCTTAGATTTTTTAATAATAAATAACAAAAGAACAAGACTTAGATTGGTTATTATGCTTTAATTATTTTTGCCTATGGGCAAAAAAACAAACTTGACCTCTAATAGTAACATGTATTGATTTTTGTGCATCTAATAATGAGTATCATTAATTCACATAACAAATATTGATTGTTACAGTAAGCACTGTGCAGGGGGTTGTATGGAATGAGACAACACATCTTCTGGGTGGAGGAGGCACCTGTAACTTTAAAAATACTCAGTTAAATGATCTTACATTGTTGATGTTCGTTAAATGACAACAGTGGAACACAAAGCATGCTTTGTTTACTTTCTAGTAATATTTTGAAGTTAGATAATGTTGAAAGTACCAAGTAAGGAACTTCAATAATAAGAGATTGAGTAATAGTCCAGAAATCAATGGGGGAGGGTTAAATTAGTGAGGATTCTCTTTGTTTGAATTTTCACTTCGCTGAGGGAAGACTTGTCCAAATCCTAAGACGTGAGATGGGTGTGCAGCTAGTGTGCAGGGAGGCAAAGAGAAAGGTTCCGTTGAACTGAAATGGCTGTCATTTGGAAACACATTCTTGAGAATACTTGGACTAAATGGGAAGAGATATGGAGAAGCAACAGAGAGGAAAAAGCCTTCATCACCTGTCTAAAAGGATTCAGGAAATGATATTAAGGGAAATAGTCACTTTGCTCACAGGAGGAAAGATAAGTGAGTCTGGGTCCTGAGATACTAGCAATGCTTTAGAAGACACCAGTTGTGCAAGAACTAGTATACTCTGCTAGAGAAAAATGTTTGTTTTCAAATATGTGATTTGCTGTGTCTATTATTTATTTTAAACCTTTACCCAAGTGGATGTTCAACCATCATGTTTAACTGTGAGAACTGGAACAATTTTACGTGGTCCTGTATCAGAATATATTAGGAACTTAGGAACCAGAGCAAGGATCCAAGAAGGATGATGTAACTAAAGAAGTAGCTCGTCCAGCTTCTTCGCACCTTGGCTTGATAATGTTACCTTATTTTATTTATTTCATTTATTTTATTTTCAAAGAAGGAGCTGACATTTTCAAGGCCATTAGCAGATCGCCAAGGCAGCTAGCAATGGATTACAGGTGTCAAACTGTGGAATCATAGAAGTGAAGGTTAATCATTATGTCACTGATGTCCCCACAGTTCATAATTTCAGGCTTTGTACAAATGGAAAATTGTAAACATCAGCTGCCTTTTGCTAGGCTATTGAGTGACAGGTACTGTGCTGACAAAATGCCCATTAACCTGGAGCACATAGTGCCCATCTTTTAAGGCACTGTTTGAAGGATGCATGGGATTTCTTAGGAGAGGAATATTCTGGAAGACAGATATGCTCACAGGGCTCTGTGGTATTTGTTTTCCCCGTAAATGTCTGTATAATGTGATGGTAAGTTCAGATTATCTGTTCCAGTTGACATGAGCCATTTAGCACCCCATATGATGCATTACTGTGTCATGCTTTATTTTCTCTGGGTTCCTTTAAATTACCAAAAATCTCTAGTAGGCAAGATGTTCTGGCCAGCATTCATATTTGAAGGCATCCTATACTTAAAATAGAAAAATATCACCATGACATATAGGTTTTATTTCCTTGACACAGAACACTAATATTAATTGGGTACTAAAGTGAGCGAAGTTCACCAGAGGTACTTTGATTGTGTGTGTGTGTGTGTGTGTGTGTTTGTGTATGGATGCATGTGTGTTATGCACTCATGTTTGTGTGTATGTGTGTGTATGTGTTATGATCATGAGTATATTTGTTTGTGTGTTTGTGTGTCAAAGGTTAGGATTGGGTATTGTGGTAGTTTGAATATATTTGACCCCAATAATCTTATAGGAGTGACCCAATTAGGAGGAATGTCTTAGTTGGCGTGAATAGGGCCTTGTTAGAGGAAGTGTGCCGCTGAGAGGGTGGGCTTGAGGTTTCTTATCCTCAGGATACTGCCCAGTGAATCATTTCATTTACTGTTGCCTGCAAGATGTAGCATTGTCAGCTATTGCACCATGTCTGACTACATGCTACCATGCTCCCATGGCAATAGTTGACTGAATATCTGAAACTGTAAGGGAGCTCACTCATTTAAATATTTTCTTTATAAGAGTTGTTGTGGTCATGGAATCTCTTCATAGCAATAAATACCTAACTAAGACAAGTATCACCCTCTGTCTCTTATCCCATTATTTTTTTCTGAGGAATGGTATCTTGTTGAGCCCAGAGTTTACCAACTGGTTAAGAGTAGTTTGGCCAGTGAACTCAAGGAAGTGATCTTTCTCTGCTTCTGAAGTACTGGGATTAAAGGTGTTACCTCCATGTCTGGCTTGTTCAAAGATACCTGGGATCTGAACTCATGTCTTCATGTACTTGCTTCAGGCACTTTACTGACTAAGCAGCCTCCTAAACAGCATATTATAAGATTTTATGCAGATGCTTATTTCTCTATTTCTTATCAGATTGTGTACATTGAAAATAAACTTGAATATTAAGAAAGTGAAAGAGATGTAAATTAATCAAGATGGTGAAAGAGGTCTGTGTTCTGCCACAAATGAGTAGCTTCTCAAAAGCAAATATCTAAACATCAGAAGAGGGTATTCCATGACAGGAAATGCCACTGGAAGTTTCTTATCTGAGCAAGTAGCTTGAGCCAATGCTGCATGATTTAAATGCTATGAAAACATACACTGTTCAAGGTGATTAAACTCAGATTTAATGGTCTAAGCAAAAAAGAATGCCTAGAGATGATAAACTCATAGGCTGTTACATATTATTGTTGATTCTAGGAGCACAGCATCCCCATACTGGCTATGAGACATCTCATGGATAGTTTGGATGCACCATCTACAGGGCAGTTTGGTTCATGGCTCTCTTCATTTGTGATTTTTTGTTTTTTAAAATCCTTATAGCAGTTGTCTGAGCTAATGCAAAGTCTTGTTTTATAGTAGAGGGAATAATGATTTAAGGAGCAGTGTAGAAAATGTCAGGGGCAACATGAACTTTTGTAGTGAATTTGAGATTTAAATAAAGCTCCCTGAAGGGCCTAAACTATGACACTACACCTCAATCATCAGAACTATAGGACCTGTATCTGTGATAAACTATTCTGACTAGCAGTGATCTTTGTTGTGGTATGAACTAGAAACCCTGTAATATGGGTTCACAACTTTTTTTTTTAGAAGAGTTTAGAAATATGCAGTCAATATCATCATAGAAATTATTCTAACAGTAAGTATAGCTAGGGACATCTGATTAATATTCATCTCCTGATGTATTAGTGAAGACAACTAAATCAACTGGTTTACTTATTTTAATCTTTGCTGAAGGGCACATTTTAAAACACAAATATTAGTTCAATAATTCCATTTGTAAATCTTTGAAGTTTTGCTGGTAATTATTCAGCTTAAAGGGTTTCTTCTCTGTTTTTTATCCCTTTATTGGCTGTTTATAGAGAATCAGAATCTCATATATTGTCTTGAGAAGGTGACAGATGCAGGTAGAAATGGGTTCAGTGCCATTCCCAAAAGTCATTCTCTAATTGAGGAAAGACTTGAAATTTCATATCAGATATAATTTTTTAATTGCGTTCTATAAGCAAGACCTGTAAGTTGTCTACCCCTCACCTTCTTGACTAATGAAAAAGATGTAATTAGCATCCTCAGAGGTTGGATGAAAATGGAATATGAGGCACAAAACATACTGCTTCATGATTGGGACTTAGTGAATGGTCAGGAAACACTAGCTGCAAAATGACCACACAGATTCTGGCTGTATTCTCACATGGGTAAAACATTGATGGTTTCCAAGCTCCATTTTTGACCTTTATAGTGACACCCATGTGGGCAGGTGAACACATGAAGCCTTTGACATTACCCAGAGCTTTGATGAGTGAGAATGATCCTTGCCATACTAACTCACACAGTCACCAATTTTCTGCCAACCAGCTGCTTACAGCTCAGCTTGGAAATGTAACTAGGCAAAATTGATGGTATAGTCAGAGCTCTCAATTGTCAGATATGGGGGAAGAATAACTTCTTTTAACATTTCTTTATTGACCAAGGGAGGTAAAACATTTGGAAAGTTCAACCTGCACTTACTTAACTCAATATCAGTTAAATTTCAGTTATAAGAAATAGGCCAGTTAACTGCCATATAGAGGTTAAAGTATCCCAGATACATTAGCCAAACCATGTCACTTCTTTGAGCTTCTCTTGGAATTTATGTTCATGTAGTTGGGTCTGTTCAACATGTGATCTGCACATAGGTCCTATGCTGGTTTCTGAGCTATCAGACCGGGGTGCATGAGCTCCCCCTTTTTCACATCAGGTGATTCTGTGGGTTTCTCCAGCCTGGTCTTGACTCCTTTCCTCATCACTCCTTCCTCTTTATAACTGGATTCTTGGAGTTCTGCTAGTGTTTAGCTGTTGGTGTCTGCTTCTGCTTCTGCTTCTATAAGCTACTAGGTGAAAGCACTACTATAAAGTAGTTGTCAGTCTCATTATTGTGGAAGGGCATTAAAGGTAGCTTCTCTGCTATTGCTTAGAATGTTAGTTGGGTTCATTCTTGTAGATCTCTGGGCATTTCCCTGGTGCCAGATTCCTCTTTATACTGAAAAGAAAAACCCGCTCAGCTTTTCAAGGGTCTTCATATCCTTCCAAATTTAAGTCAAGTCTTGTCTTGACACTCCTGGGTAATGTACACCCTTCATGGCACATTGCCTTCATCATGGTGCTTCTCCAGCTCAACAGCAACTCTCTGATATGTTTGACCTCAATTTTCTTCATCAGTGAGGATAGAGACCCAAACAGAGCAGTTGGAATTCAGTTCCGAATGTCTCATGCTTCTTGTTGACCACAGGCATTCAACTAGGAAAGCTATAGCTGGAGACTAACTGGCATGGATGTAAACTCTTCCCTGTCCACAATCATTGCCTTGAAATCAAACTGGTATCTCAACTCCATCAGCCTCTGCTACCTCCCCTTTCATTTTAAAGCATGTTATCCCACTCCATAAGGCTCCCTTGGGCAACAAATCACACTCATGTTTCATTTAGAACCACTATCTATGGTAGTAATCAATACATGCTACTAATATGTTCCTAAAGAAGTGTTATGGGGGAAGAACTAGCTATATACAAAGCTACATCAATGCTCTTTACCTTTAAAAGATGGCTTTGAGCTATAGCTTGTTATTTAAAAAAAATCCTTTATTCAACACTTCACCATTCATTCACTGAAGCTGCCTTAGGCCAGTGGCTTACATTCCCAAGATGCACTGCTTACTGTCAAACTTAATTTGTATACAAGGATGCCTGTGTTTCTGTGACTAATGATTATTTTTACTGATGTTAGTCTTGCCTCCGATACTCTCTGATTCATCTGACCAAAGAGTTGTCTGAACTGTTTCCTCCATCCACATGTCCTCCTCATTGCAGGTGATAATAGAATAAAATCAAGAATGCTCTACAGCAGATCCAATGAGGAAAATTGACACTTTCCATAGTGCTGCATCATTGATTACAAATTGAATACATGATGGCTTCTTTTCCAGGAGTTTAGAAAAAGAAATCATCTTATGAAACACCCAGGAAGCCTTTCAAGGAAACTAATTAATGGCATTATTAGTTTAAGCACAATGAAGATTGTTGAAATCTTGCCTGTCACTCAAAATGCTTTGGAAAATAAAGTATGGTTACTTTGGACGAAGCTTTATTGGGCTTTAATGAAGTTTCCATTGATTTTTCTGCATGTTAACTAAGATGTTTAAGGCTTTATTTTTCAAGGATTCACCCAGCAAGCAGGTGAAGAATGGAAGAAATCATACCTTACTATGGAAGAAATTCTTGCAATTAAGGAAGAAAATCATAGAGCCAGACACCACCTTGCTCCCCATCCTTTTGTCCCCCCAACCTGCTAATATCCATCCTCTTTTCTTCCTTCTCCTTCAATCCTCATTTGACTTTTTTTAAAAACTAGGTTCCTGGCACTGTAGCAAGGCAAGCATTTGCAGTGTAGTTAGAAAGGCCCATTTGTTCCCTTGCCTTACCTCATTGTTCCCCACATCTGAATGAAGAAGATGGCTGGTGAAAGAAAGTTCAATCCTAGGTGGTCTCACACAACTAAAAGAAAAAGTTAATTCATTTCCTTTGTTACTTCACTGTTATCCTCCAAGTCAAGAGTTTATTCTACTTCATTCTTCTATCAAAAGTTTGTAGTTTTAACATTAACCTGAACTTATTATGAGACCAAAACAGCAACAATATACCTTGTAGGTTAAGGTCTCTGCAATTAAGACAGTTATGAATAAGTTCCTATTTTTCCTGTGCAGGTAAAGTTTCTGTTTGTAGGTAAAGAATAAAGTCCTGTTTTTACCTATGTTATGTCTTTGCAAGTTGAGGTTTCTATTTGTAATTAAGAATTAGCTTCTGCTTCTTAGACCTGATGTAAACTGTAAAAAAAACATGTTTCCAACCTGAATTTTAGACCTCATTCACACTCTTGGGCTTCCCTTTTATTGTATTTTTCTAACCTTGTATAACAACCAATTCTCTCACTCCTGTACCTCAAGAAACCAACAGGGGCTGTTCCCTAAAATTTCAATTTAGGATGACGCTGCTAGACTAGCTAGTCTATGTGAACACTGCTCCCACCTCCCCACAAAATACAGCTTGCTTCAAATGGACAATCCATGGATTCATTCTCCTCACAATTCTCAGGATTTCCGGATTCCACTTACATTTTGGTATATCTTTAAGTTTTTCTCAGAAGTGTCATGTCTCTAGTTTACTTTTAATGAGACTTTGCTTTTGGTACACCCTCTGCTATTTTTATTTCACCAGGACCATTTTTATTTACCTAGGTCTTAAAAAGAATATTTCACTAGTTACAGAAACCCACATAAGAAAACTGAAGTGATGTGAAGGGGTTTTATTTCAGCTCATCTCTCAGTCTGTTTTCACTGGCCTCCTTTGCTGATGCTACTATTGCAGGCCACTGCAAATAGTCATCCTTATTCTCTAATTTTAACATTTTACTTGCTTCTCCACAACACTATAATGCATCTGAAATTCAATCATTTATGTTATAATGGTAATTCTTTGTTTTTTACATCTGTGACTTTTTTTATCATTTCTGGAATTTCTCATCCATCAGATACTCATAGATCACCTTTAATTCTTTTCTCTATCAGAGATTTGGGAGGTATATTCAATTTTCTTTATCATTCATTTAGTGTGTGTGTGTGCGTGCATGTGTGTGTGTGTGTGTGTGTGTGTGTGTGTGTGTGTGTGTGTGTGTTTGTGTGAGACTGTGTGATAATATTTTGTATTTCAATTTATTTAAAGCTTTTTTTATTTGTCAGTTCCAGTTCCCTCACCCTATGCTTCTTGTCTGTCCTCCTCCAAACCCACATCTCATCCCCTTTCTGCTCCACAGGGAGGGTGAGGCCTTCCATGGGGGATCTTCAAAGTTTGTCATATCATTTGGAACAGGGCCTAGGCCCTCCCCCCATGTATCTAGGCTGAAAGAGTATCCATTTATGCGGAATGGGCTCCCAAAGTACCGTTTGTATACTAGGGATAAATACTGATTCTCTACCAGAGACCCTATAGACTGCCCAGTCCTCCTAACCAACATCAAGTTCAGGGGTTCTGGGTCAGTCCTATGCTGGTTTCCAAAGTAGCAGACTGGGGTCCATAAGCTCCTCTTTGTTCAGGTCAGCTGTTTTTGTGGGTTTCTCCAACCTGGTTTTGACTTTTGCTTGTTACTTCTCCCTGTCTGCAACTAGATTCCAGGAGTCTGGCTATTGTTTAGCTGTGGTGTCTGCTTCTGCTTCCATCAGCTACTGGATAAAGGCTCTAGGATGGCACATAAGTAATCATCCTCATTATCAGGGAAGGGCATTTAAGGTAGCCGCTCCTCTATTGCTCAGATTGTTAGTTGGGATCATCCTTGTAGATCTCTGGACATTTCCCTAGTGCCAGATTTCTCTGTATACCTATAATGGCTCCCTCTATTATGGTATCTCTTTTCTTGTTCTCTTCTATTCTTTCCCTGACTCAATTTTCCTGCTCTTTTATACCCTCCTCTCCTCTTCTCCCCTTCTCTTTCTCCTAACTCCCTCTCCCCTTCCCACATGCTCCAATTTGCTCTGGATATCTTGTCCCTTTCCCCTTCTCCAACGACCACGTATGTTTCTATGAAAGAACAATACTCAACTTTATATGAGTAAACAAAAGACCCAGGACAGCCAAAACAACCCTGTAAAATAAAGGACCTCAACGTAAATGCAGGAACACTGAACCTCTTAGAAGAAAAGTGGGAGGTATATTTGAACAAATTGGTATAGGAGATTGCTTCCTGAACAAAACATCAGTAGCAGGGCACTGAGATCAACAATTAATAAATGGGACCTCCTGAAATAAAAAAGCTTCTGTAAGGCAAAGTACACAGGCATCAATTTCTTTTAAGCATTAATATTTTCTCACTTATTTGTATGTGTGTGTGTGAGTGTATGTGTGGTTTATAGGCATAAACCTGTTACCTCACACACAGGGAGGGCCGAGGCAAATTAAAAGGATTCATTCTCTACCATGTTTGTCCCCTGGCTCAGACTATGGCCATCAGTTTTGTCAGCAAGTCTTTTTGTCAGCTGAGAATTCTCGCTGGCCCTTAAGCACTTTTTTTATTCTCTTCCCATATTATTTTACCTCTATTATATTCTAGATAAATCCTATATTTTTCCTGTTACTAGATATCCACTCATTACCTTTCACCAACAGAATAAGCAAAGCTTTAATAACCATACCTGACCAGAAAAGGCTCAGAGGTCTCCTGGAGTGTATGTTACATGATTATATCTATTACATGAAACCACACATTATTTTACATGCTATATAAGTGATCTATAAATATATCTAGAGTATACTCAGTATATATATATATATATATATATATATATATACTGAGAGAGAGAGAGAGAGAGAGAGAGAGTATAATCAGCATAAATTATATGATCAGTGGGCTGTAACACATATAATGAATATAAAACATATATGTGAATGCTTTTATATTTACATATGTAAAAATCTCAATATTAGAGGTTGGGTTTGAACACAGATCTGTGTTTTACAGTATAGGTTTTCTTTTTCTTTAGAACTTAATGTGATCCAAGACTAGCAACATCAGCATCATCAGGGAGCTTGTTAGAGATGCAGAAATGTAGGTATCACCCTGGGCCAAGCTATCAGAGCATCCATTTTAATAAGATCCCCTGACAAACCTTTTGCACATTACAGACTGAAAAATATTGATTTATACAGCATGCCTCCAAAGGGCTTTTCACAACCCCACTTTCTCTATTACTTATGTTTTTCATATGGTGCATATGACTTTCCATGCATGTGGAATATTAAAAATAAATTTATATTCTTACAGTACACATCTGAATTTTATTAAAAGGCCAATGATCTCATAGTACTTGCCAGTTTTTAAAAATTAAAATAAAAATATGTATATGGCTACTTTGCTTGCATTTAAGTCTGGGTAATATGTGCGAGCCCAATGCCTATGTAGACCAGGAAAGGGTATCAGGACGTCTGAAACTAGAGTCACAGATGGCTATGAACTGATATGTGGATGATGAAAATCAAACTGGGTCCTCTGGAAGAGCAGCCATTGCTCCTAACTACTGAGCCATCTCTCAAGCTCTACACTAATTAATTTTTACAAATTTCTTTATCATTTAGTCTCCTCTTGTATGCAGTTTCTTTTCTTCTTCTCAAAGCACAGCTGGTGACTTTTTTTCTAGTAAACTGATTTTATGTTATTGTAATGTGTTATATGTATGTTACTATATTTGGTAAAGAAGAAATGTTTATAGCTAAATCATGGGTTTTGAAATGAATTTATATTGCATTTGCCATACATCCGATAAGTTTGCTCACATATACTTCCCATGAACATGATGGTTTATGAATACATAATTTCAAAATATAATATCCAAGTAGTCACTGTAAATAAGCACTGTAAATAAATCTATATTAGTCACTTCTGTGTTATGACACCCATTTTCTATTTATACGTGTATGACAATTTAAATCTAAAAAATACGTAGATAAATTAAAATTTACTAAAGTCACAAGCTTAATGCTAATAGCATATAGGCTAATAGTCTATAATACCAGCACTCAGGAGGACAAATTCTTGTTTCAGTAAAGGAAATATGTAGATACATATAAATTTATTAAAGTCATTGGATTATTCCATTTTCCACTTGAAATCGTTTATTTATTTATTTCTAGCACATGGTGGCCTAGAAATCACTATGTTTCCCAGGTTAGCTTCAAACTCACAGCCTTCATAGCTCAGCTTCCCTCCTACTGGGATTGGAAGTGTGTGCCACCATGCCTGGATTTACAATAGTCTTACGACACCTAGTGTATGCAAGTTGTTTTATTGGTGATTTCATATATATATATATATATATATATATATATATATATATATATATGATTCTTTATGTTCTTGAACCCAATAGTGAAAAAGATTCTGTACTTAAACTTCCAGCTTTTTACAAATAGTTTTCCTGCAACAAATATTTTTCTCGTTGTTAGTAAAATTTCTTAGGCTTTACTAAAAAACAATCTATCCAGAATTTAAGCGATTATGATTGTCTCAAAATAATGGTTTCATCCAATACATTTTGCTCTATTAGTTCTAGAAGCAACACAAATTGAACCCTGCGGCTCAGGCATGCTATCCAAATGGTCTACCAACTAGTGCTTGCATGGTTGCACTTCATTGGTGGTTCAGGATTTTAGGATCCTCCCCATTACATGTTTTAGATAATGAGACAAAACAGGATAGCTGTACTACTTACAAATGCAAAAGCTTACACGATGCCCAGGCTACTTCTCAGGTGATGTTTACTTTGCAGAAAAAGTGATCTTTGGATAGAGTCTTGAGGTATGAGGACAGATAGGCAGACTTCCCAGTTGAGACAGTGAAGCAACAATGATGGAACATGATTGAAGGGTGTTAAGGGGAGTTGATGGTAGGGGAATATGCTGGACAAGTGCACTGAAGCCAGGCAGTATGTAGAAAACAGAAAGTAGCCCCAAGAGGCAACAAAGCTCATTATGACACCGAAAGTGTATCTAGAGCTTGCCACATGCCATATCTTATTATTATAAGGCTTTCTATCCCTCAGTGTTATATTTTTGGAGAGCAAAAAATGGTGAATCTCATGTTATCTGGCACAAGTGAATGATATTGGACTTCAACTCAAGATTTACTATTTCCAATGCCTCATCTCCTTTTTTAAAAAAGATAAACTACAGTATTTGTATAGAGAACACAAATTATAAATATGTAAACTATATAAAAAAAGATCTATATTCCTAATTACACAGCATGAAGAATGAGTTCACAATATATGAGAGATGACAAATAAGAGGGCTTACAGTTACATTCATAGTTCCAAAAATACTGTTTCGTAGTATAGAAATATAAATAATATTATATTGAACAAAATATATTTAACATATATGACATTACCCAAGCATTGTGGTGCACAGAGCCCTTGCTGGTAGAGGCAGGTAGATCTCTATAAGTATGAAGCTAACCTGGTCTGTCTTACAAAGCAAGTTCTGAGCAAGCCAGGATGCAGAGTGAGAGGCTGTCTCAAAAAATATATTTATTATAATAAATATTATATAATTTTAGTATTAACAATGATAATAATACATGATATTATTAAATAATACAACTTAATCAATAATATTTAACATCATTAAATATTTTATATACAATATAGATGTTATATTTGACAGCTAAGTGCTTAGACTCAGTCCCAAGCTGATGTGACTGAGTTTAGTGAGTGTTATTTACCACATTCGAGAATAGACCACAAGATATGTAACAAAACCCACTTTAAGTGGAGAAAGGGAAGAGGGGGAGTACACAAGCCTGTCTGGAAGAAACGTGGCAAGAGAGAGAGAGAGAGAGAGACAGAGAGAGGAGGTGGGGCCAGCATGTCTGCTTCTAAAGGTCACTTAGTATGGGGCTTTTGTAGCCATTCCAGGCACAGGCATAGATTATGTGACCATGCTGTGCATGTTCGTAAGGCCCTGGGAATCACTAGCCATTTTGCCTGAGTGCTGACGACCCCTTGGGCTGTTATGAGATCCCAGCCAGAAAGGTTGGAAATGATAACAGCTTGTATGAATACTCTCTTTCTATGTGGATGATAATGAAAGAACTTTACATAGAGATAGAGAGCTAGTTCCAGGATAGCTCCAAAGCAATACAGAGATACCCTGTCTCAAAAAAAAAAAAAAAATAGAGATGACACACCTTATTGTTTTGCTGGAGAAAAGACTAGACACAGAAATGACTAAAAGACAAAAACTCCAGTTAAAATGCTACTGTTTTTTTTGTTATTACTACTATTATTATTTCATTAATATTACTATTATTATTAATTGAGACAGAGATTCACTATTTTGCTCTGGCTGTCCTGCAACTCACTATGTAGGACACGTTGTTCTCAAACTCACAAATATCTACATTCCCCTGCCTATGAGTGCTGGGATTAGAGACATTCACCACTACACCCCACTAACAATTTCTGGTTTTAACTACTTAGTTTTGGTGTGGGAAGTTTTTATGTATTTGCAATTTTTTTCTTTTAAATATAATAAAGTTTATATATTTTGTAAAAAGTTACTGAAATAATATAAACATATGATGTTGGCTGACAGAGAAGAAAAGGAAGGAGATAGGCAAAGTAGTTAGGAAGTATTGAACAGAAGCCTGGTATCTACCTTTCATGGGTATGTAATAACATTTTGGTTTAAATTTTCATACATTTCCCAAAGTGGTATGGTATCCTTTTTTGTCCTAATTTGTGATGTTTCCATTTATCCATTTGTGTTATGGTTTCCCCTACTTCCCCTGGTCATTGCTGAAATGACTTTTATCACTCATACATCATTTAGGAATACTTTATTATCTTTATCATGAGTACATAGGCACAGAGGTGCCTGGAAGGTAGCATCTAACCTCATAATTCTGACTTACATTGATATACATACATTACTTATCATAATATTTACATGACTTCTATAGTATCTATCATTTCCAATAGATTGTAAGGTCTTGGAGGGTAAAACAGCATTGTATCTTTCTCCCTGAAATTTAACAAGGACTTGTACTAGTGTTAATTAAATATATATCAGCTAAACACATGGGTAGGAAATTATAGGTGAGAATTTTTGGACACTTCAGCAATTTCTGCTTTTGCTACAATGGTATCATTCTTGTATGATTCCGGAGAGATGACAATGGGCCCTTGGATCTTGTGAGATCTCTTTGCATCCTACAGAACAATTGAAGAATGATAATGACAATGGGAAGTATTGTGAATCCTCAGTTTGGTCCACAGGCACATTGTTAAAGCTATTCATCGTCCATGTGCCATATCAACAGTGAAAGACATAACCTCTAAATTAATCACATTCCTCTAAAAGAATCAGACAGTGAATAGAAACAGGCCTACATCTCAGTACTTGGCTTGTGTAAGGAGGGTATTTCCTGTTTAGTCTCCTCCTCTGCAACAGAATTACACTCTCCAGAAGTCCTTTACTGAGCTAGCTTTGAATTTTCAAATGTCTGTTTCAACCCACTTACCTGAGGAAAAAACCTTGATAACTGCTTGATAACACACAGAATACCTACCATCCTGGCTCCTATAGTTTTTAACCAAACCCTAGTTTGAAAAACTGAACTTCTCTGCTCTACACCACACCTCAAAGAAAGAAACAAGGAAAATTCACCTGGCTTCTGTTGGCACCTGCTCTATGTCAGCTTGCTAAGATGACTCTCATTAGCAGTTACTTAGCTATTCTGAGCAGGCTCTTTCAAATGTTAATATAGATGTACCCACTATCAACATTCCCTACCACAGATTCCAAATCAGTATGTCTGGGAGAGGCAGTCTTCATTACTCATCAGTCTCTAGCTGCTGCTGATAGTTCCAGGCTAGGCAGTAGCCCCTGGGCAACTGAACCTGAAAATCTGATATAGGTACTAGAATTTTACAACCTAAATTTCAGATTAACACTTGATGCCATTGTTCTCTATCTTCAACACAAATTACCAGAAGCTAAACAATAATGAGGATTCAGAAAAATTAACTACTTAAAAATTAGCATTTTTGCATAAAATAAAATGTCATTTGGCATCTTTTTCTTTTAAAACTTAACGAGATGAAAACGAAATTGTTAGTGTTTCTGTCAAATAGATATAATTACAGAAAATGTGACTAGCATAAAGCTGCAATTTTATTGTATATTGAAAAATTAAACCTCTTTGATTTAAAAAATCAAATAGTAAGGAAAAAAATAAATTTTAGAATATAGTCAGAATGCAGAAGCAACCACTCAGAAGATGAAAAAGTAGCAGCAGACCTCTAAACAGGACAAGAAAAAGATACTAGACAATGCAGACAGTCCAAAGCAGTTTAGCTTTTATTCTCTAGATTTTCTATAGTAGAAAAACAATACAGATTAGGCAAAAACCTCCAGAAAACCACTAGAAAAAGAGCAAACCAAAAAAATTTATGTGTTGTCATTCTGTCTTTAAATATAATCTCAACAGGAATGCATTTCAGTCCTACAGGTCTCAGTAAAATTAGCAACCAATACCCAGTGCTGAAGCTTGTCTCCATGATGCTCAAGGCCGATCCCTATGGAGATTAATAAAAATACAAAGTGTATTATTCATCACATTTCTTTATAAGCCTCAGAGTATGCTATTATTAGATTGTGTTTGTTTTCCTCTACATCATGGTAATTTTATGGGAAACGACCTTCCTTCTCTCCCTGATTCTCTCTCTTCCTTTTTCCTTTCTTTGTACACACTTTTATAACTATATTTCCATTATACTTTGTTCATTGGTTGATTAGGGTGTGTGTGTGTGTGTGTGTGTGCGCGCACATGTGTGCATGTGTGCGGGCATGCGTGTGTGTGTGTGTTTGTTTAAATAGGGCTGGAATCTAGGGCTTTGCAAACACTAGATAAACATGTTTACTTTATATCATTGAGTTATGTCTCTGGCTGGTTGCACTATCTGGGATGTATTCTAAAAGTATTTATTACTTTCCTTTGATGAAAGTTTCTCAAAATATCAAAATATACATTTTCTTGCCTCCTATCTCTGATATTATTCCAAAGTTTGTAAAAGCAACCACAGAGATCATCAACAAATCCATTTTGAAAAGTCTTTATAGAAGTGACCTTTTCCAAATTAAATTAATTTTTCCTTTTTTATTTAAATTTGAAACAAGGTTATTTTACATGTCAATCCCAGTTAAATTACACTTTTTAAAATAACTATGGACACAGATGACAAGGATCTTGTCTTTACCATGAGTAGAAATGTGCCTACATGCAAGTTATATGTAACTAAAAGCAAAATCACAGCAAAACACAAAACAAAGCCACAGCTTAAGACAGCTGACACTGACTCTTCAGTCAAAACAATGAAGTATTAGTAAGGTCACTTATTAAGTAACTTGTTTTCTTTTTCCTGGCATTTGTTACTCCTAGGAATGTTCTTTACATTGTCTGCAATTATTCACCATCACCTGCAGAGGCCCATCATGATCTCTTTTGGTGTGATATATAGCATCATTAAATGTAACTATGAAGGTATTTACTTCTAAACTCTGTGGCCCATGACCGAGTAGAATTGCTTTAATATGTAGTGTCATAAATGGATCTTTAACTGGCTGATATTCATGTACATCAAGGGGTTAACTTCAATAAGACTACTCCCTTGTAGACTATTCTGGAGTCTATTTTTTTATTCTTAAAATACACAGTAATAAAATGGTCACTGATCTGTAATAAATTATAGATGTGAAAAATGCTAAGTGACTTGTCTAGGATGAATTGTATAAAGTATACTTGCCGCTGTCATTACTGGTAAGTGGTAATAGACTACTTAAAACACAGAGGGCACATGGAAGGTTTCTCCTAAGGATAGCTATGATGAGCAAGGCAGAGATACCACGCTGGTGATAGGAAATTTATGGTCCTTCTGTTAAATATGTTGTAGGTTCTAACCTTCCTATAAGGCCTCTCAAGGAGGTAGGCTTAAGCAATGTCTAAACCATAAGAAAATACTTCAGCTTGTAACAAAGAAAGGCCTTATTATCTGAATTTTATTACCCAAATTTTAGGAATTTCTGTTTTCCCCAAGTTCAAATTCATAAAACCAATGTGTACACATACTAATCTATGTGTATTTGCTTGTTACTGAACAAACATTGTTTGATATATATCATCTTACTTCATTTTCAGCAGTGAATTGTTAGGACATTTAGAACACTTGCTAATATCATAGTTGGTGGCAGGATGAGAACTTGACCTGTGTTTTCTTTCTATCTTTGCAAGTGGATGGTGTGAGGTCCACTGTGTATCTATTCACAGAGCGTGGAAGTTTTGCTCTGATGAACCCATAATCATTTGGAGGTCACAAAACTACTAGGTATGCAGATAAAATCCAAGTTAACCATGGTAATTTACTTCTAAAGATGAAAGGGTCATCATTGCTGTCATGTATATACTCATCACTAACATCTTGAAAAGTGTATGAGAAGAAATACTGGCTTAAGCCACATGTCCTTGAAAATACTTTCCTTAAAAAATGTCATACAACAAATGGATGGAACTTGAAGAAACCATCCTGAGTGAGGTAACCCAGTCACAAAAAGAGGAACATGGTATGTACTCACTCATATATGGATTTTAGACATAGATCAAAGGATCACCAGCCAAAGAAACTATGATACAAGGAGGAATCTAAAAGATTCATACAAGGTCCCTCACAGAAGGGGAAAGGAACAAGACCGCCTGAGCATATTGGGAGTAGGGGGGAGGGCAGTGAATGGAGTGGGAGCTAGGAGAAAAAGAAAGGGAGGAGAGGAAAGAGCATTTTTGAGTAGATAGATTGATTCAGGGGAGGAATAGGTGAGAGGAAAAAAGAGAGAGAGATATCATAAAAGAGAGAGCCATTCTAGGTTTGAAGAGAAAACTGACTCTAGAGAAATGTCCAGAGACCTACCTACAAGACTGACCCCAACTAACAATTTGAGCAACAGTGGAAAGACTACCATAAATGCCCTTCCCTGATAAAGAGATTGATGACTAACTTATCCACCATCATAGAGCTGATAGAAACAGAAGAAGACACACACAGCTAAACACTGAGCCAAAATGGAATCCAAATGCAGAGAGGGAGGACAAGACCAGGCTACAGAAACCCACAGAGACAGCTGACCTGAACAAGGAGGAGCCAATGGGCCCCCAGACTGATAGCTGGGAAAACAGCATTGAACCGAATCAGACCCCCTGAACATGGGTCTCAGTTAGAAGGCCTGGGCAGTCTAAGGGAACTCTGACAGTGGAACCCGGGTGTATCGCTGGTACACAAAAGGACTTTGGGAACACATCCCCATGGAGGGATACTCCCTTAACCTAGAGGCAGGTTGGAGGGCCTAGTCCTTACTTCAAATGATTTGACAGATTTTGTTGACCCCTCCTGGAACCACTCTCCCTGTGGTGTGATGGGGCATGGTAGGGTGGTGGGGGCATGGGAGGGAGGGAGAGAAGGAGGGAGGGAGGGAGAGGGAACTGGGATCAATATGTAAAATTAGAAAGAAAGGAAGGAAGGAAAGAATAAAAACAATGCTAAACATGCTGAAGGACATTCATTGGGACATCACCATAATTTCTGTTAAATGTCTCAGCATAGATGGCTTTTCACTCCTTTTTTGCTTAGATTGTCAATTTTCATTGCATTTTTTTTTCCTTAATGTAAGTTCCTTACCCTTTATCCAGATATTAGACATGGCTACTTTGCATTGATTCCTTGTCATTTTCCAAATGAAAAGCAAATGTCTGGGAAACTAAACAATATTTACTTAATGACATGATATAAGAAAAGAAAAATGGAACATATCTGAAAAAAAAAAAAAACACATTTCCAGTGTTTGTCTATATTAGCTACCTAATTTTAAACTAAAATCCCTTCACCCTAATCATTCCTTTGGAGTCTGCATCCATTTAGGAGTGGCTAGAATACTTCCCTTCTCTTTCCTGATAGCATGACCATCTAAGGTCCATTCAGTTTATTAATCTCAATACTCTTATATAAATGCATGATTGTTTAATTTATTTTTGCAGTCCCGAATTCCTCAGACAAGTCCTCAGAAACTTCTGTTTTATATGACAGAATGTTGCTAATTTTGTAAACAGAAAACAATTATTTTCATATAATAGATTTTGCTCATGTTTTTCCCTTCACCAATTCCTCCCAGATCTTTCCCACCTCCCTCTCCACTAAACTAACTTTATGATTTCGCTCTCTCTCTTAAAAACAAACAAAAGAACAACATAACAATTAACAAACAAAAATAAATCAAAAAACATACACAAAAAACCCACAAAAACAAAAATAAAAATAAACAAGCAAAATCCCCTAATCAAAAAGTGCTCGAACAAAGCAAAATAAGAAAAAAGAAGTCTACAAAAATATCATTGAGTTTGTTTTGTGTTGGTCACCTATTCCTGAGAATGGGACCTGCCCTGGGGTGTAGTCAGTATATCTACTTAGTGCTACTCCATTGGAGAAATCTAATGTTTTTCCTTTGCCAGCAGGTATTAATTCTAGATCCTCTCTAGGTTAGGAGTGGGGCCCATGTCCAGGTCCACCTCTCAGTCTTGGGACCGAATCTTGCTCGAGCCCCTGTAGTCCTTGTGCATGCTACCACAGTCTCTGTGAGTCCATATGAACTAAGCCATCCCATCAAGGAGTAAGTGCTCCAAAGTCTCTCATTCTCTATACATTGTCCAGTTGTGAGTCTCTATGTTAGTTCCCATCTAGTGTAAGAAGCTTCTCAGATGAGGGCTAAGCAAGACTTTGAGCTATGGATATAGGCATACGTCATTAAGAGTCATTATGTTGCTATTTTTCATATTGCTAATTTTTAAATTGAATTTCCTACTAGAGAAGACCATTTGCTTTCCATAATGAAAATAGGCTTGTCTGTGGAGCCCAAGTAGTTGTATCAGTTTGGGTTTTTAAATCCACAGTGATCTCCTTTGTACTGATGAGAAACAGCCCACTTGTGATTCTTTCACTGCAAATTTGACTCTTGTCTTTTGTTCAGAACTTCTGTTTACAGCCCTCCAAGTGACTGTCATCCCTGATCAGGGAATTCTGTGGAGCTGTTTGCTTCCGAGGATTTCTTTCTTCTTGCACTTCTTAGCTGGGATCTACCCAATGCTGCAAATTCCAATAGTAAACTTACCATTGACCCACTGAGAAGACCGGGTCCACAAACATGAAGTGATTTGCAGAAAGTCAACCTGTTTCTTTAAAACAGAAAGCTGTAGCCTGGGGCCCAACCTCTGATAAGGTGTATTTTCCAAGCTTTAATCTTGAGGACTGTGTTCATGTTTGTTCCACACAACCCTCATCCTTCTTAGAGTTTGGTAAACTTTTTCCAGACCATATATATATATATATATATCATATATATATATATGATATATATATATATATATTTCTTATACAGTGATTTTGTTTTTGATCCAGTTTTCTTTTTTTCTTTTCCTTTTATTATACTCTTTCCCAGTTATGTTCTACTAAAATTCCTTAGGTTGATTTAAATAACCCTAACCTTCTGTTTCCAATAAAATTAATGGTGGACTACAAATTGTTAAAAATTGGGAAAGGCCAGGGTTTCTGTCAGGGTGATGCATGGGAGTCTAGTATAGGATCCCACCAGATACCTGTTTCCTATGGCTTAAGCATGAGTAGATTTCTCCCCAATGTCATTTTAAGCCCTGGAGTTATTGTCCTCAGAGCTTGTCTAGCAAAGCACACAGATAATAAGTTGATGTTGAGTTTCAGTGCTGGCCATGAATCCTTTTCTCAATTGCAATTACTTCTTCCTTTACATCAGTGTTATTTAAGAACCTGAATTAAATCAGTAGCATCCAAGATAGAAGATATGTCATTAGTCAAATCTCACAACCATCTACTGGCTTCTGTGCACTGATTGTAAGAAATGAGTTATTTTTGAGTGTTGACTATTCCAGATTAAGGAAGATAACATCTAAGTAGCATCCTGGTGTAATCAGAGCCTCACAGCAGCCCTAGGGAACTAGGATTAGAAAGACATAGAGGGTTGAGAAGAAATGAGCATCACAACAAGTAAGAGGTCAGCTCACTTCCAGAAGAAAATCCCTTGTGCCATTAGATAAAGGATACCTTGTAAAGAATGGATAAATGATGGAATGGCTCTGTCTACTTCTTTTAAACATGTGGACCATGTATGTTAGTTTTCTTTCTTTCCTTCTTTCAAGATAATCCAGGACATCAGAATCAGAACTGGGAGCAGAATCTGGATTTTAAAACCTTCCTTTTGTAAATATATATATATATATATATATATATATATATATATATATATATATTGCATTTTATTGGGAGATATTTTTCCAGATATGTCCATTCAGTTTTTGTTACTTTTTCAGGACTAAACAAGCTTACTTGAGTATGTTTCTCATGCTTCTGACTCAAAAAAAAAAAAAAAAAAAAAAGAGAAAGAGAAACATCTAACATCTTCCATTCTCCCTTGGTCCATCTCACCTCAATAAGTCTTAACTCACCAGCTATTTAGAAAACCATATTTCTCTCAGAGATTCATAGCACTTTACATGTTAAACAAATTTGATTGTTCTACAGTTTTATTTGAAATTCATCTTCTTCAACTGGTCCATTGTAGCCATATGCCATTTACTTTTTGGGAAAGGGGGCGATTTTTCAAAACCTGAGTTACAGTGATGCCTTTATAAAAGTTTTAAAGTGCATAAATAAGAATTTTTTTTTTGTAATGGGGATCAAAGTGCTACATTTTCACATTAGTCCCATTTGAAGCCCATTCATTTTTTATGATCACTAATGGAGAATTTACTCCTATTAAATTAGGCTAGATACCGTTTCCTCTCTCTGCCTCAGTTAATGAGTTTGAAGATCACTATGATGATACAGTCCCTGATCTCTGTGGGATGCCCTGGAATAAGATCCTTTGAGGAAAATACCAGCATGCATATGCTTTCACATAAATCATGTTGAGTAAGGTAGAAAGAAGATTGGTGTTAGAAGGTGTATTCCGAATATTGTCTTATTTATTTACTCATTTATCAAATATATTGAGTACAGTCACTATAAAAGGTACCACAGCCATGTACAATTTTCCAAAGAACTAGTCCCACACAGATGATTCTGTCCTCTCTCTGCTCTGTCCTTCCATTGGGATAACATGATGGAAGCACTACCAATCTATTACAGAATACTATAGCAACTATAGTGAAATAGTAATATGAATTCAAATTCTCATGAAGTGATAAAGTTAGATAAGATTAAAGAAGTCAAAGGATTTTGTATGCTGAAAAGAAATTTTATAATATTTTGTTAATAAGGATAAATATTTTACTCTAAGTAAAGGTCTAAGTTACATAAGAGGTTAGGGGGCTTCACCTTCAGTGCAATGGTGACATTTAGAAAAATATAAAACATGAGTAGCTGAACTAAAATGGAGTACCTGAGTCTTAACTATGTAATGTACCTATCACATGAGTGAACTACTAAAATGGACCATCCAGGGATGAAGAACATGCTGAATATATATATATATATATATATATATATATATATGTATGTATGTATGTATGTATGTATATATATATATATATATATATATATATATATATATATATATTTATTCAGCAGAGTCCAGGGAAGAATTTAAAAGAGGGACACACAGGTCTGAGCCTTAACATATGCAAACACTCAGTAGACAGAGGTGAGGCAAATCCAGGAACACACACATGGCAGGAATATGATTAGAGGATGGATTTTGAGAGTAAGAGAGTAAGGCTAACACCTGAGACAGAAGATTCTTGATGAAGTAGAAAAGAGTACAGCAGTTCTGTTTAAGACCTGATATTGGGCCAGAGAGATGATTGAGTCAGGAAGGGGTCTTGCAGCTAAGCCTGCCAAGCTGAATTGGACATGGTGGGAGAAGAGAACTAATTCCTACAAGCATTGCCCATTCTTCTACTTTATGTTTGTCCTCAGATTTGCAGTTCACTTCTAGCTCACTCATAACTTAAAGTAGATAAAGTAGATACACTGTCCATTTGTATGTAGCAATACTATGATGTGCATGTTATTTGTGCTTATATTTTCTGCTTCCACTGTTATTTAAGCCCTAGAGTCATTGTCCTCAGAGCTTGTCTAGCAAAGCACACAGATAATAAGTTCATGTTTAGTGCCACCCATGAATCCTTTTTATCAATTGCAATTACTTCTTCCTTTACATCAGTGTTCTTTAAGCTATCTGAATTACATCAGTAGCATCCAAGAGAGAAGGTATGTCATTAGTCAAACCTCAAAACCATCTACTGGCTTCTGTGCACTGATTGTAAGAACTGAGTTATTTTTGAGTGTTGACTGTTCCACACTCGAGCTCATTTTTGTTAAGGAGTTCAGAGCATCAGCTATCTGCATACATTTTCTTCTGCTAAATAAAAGGTGACCTTTCTTTTAATATTTTTCTGTAGTTTCTCATTAGAGATTAGATAAGATGATAAAATAAGGTCATTCTCCTCTTGCTGCACTTCAGCTTGGTGATGTTTTGTTCTAGTCCTTTGCAGCCACAAGATCAAAAATAATTTTTCAATGTATAATAAAAAGAATAGCAGTGATTTTTTTAGAAAGAACTTTCAAAGCCTGTAACACTGAAAAAGAGATTCAAATTTTACCTCCCTGTCTAAGCAAAGCATTTGTTATTTCTTTCTTCTCAGCTATCCCATGACCTCTGTTTATTTCAAGTATTATCATGATCAGATGAGTAAAAGGAAACCAATAATGTCATGGAAGCACAAGTCATCTTTTAGGCACATGGACCTGCAGCCTTGTCTGTCCTTACTTTTCCTCCCTGAACTTCTACAGAGCCCTACCCTTGCTTTGTCCATGGTATGGATGTCCCCTCTTAATTGCCAGCAGAAATAGCCTTGTTGATTTTCTTAACCTTCAATTCTTATTCTTCGGTATTCCAGTGCCCTTCTGTCTCTGCTTTCAAAATTTAGAACTAATTTCTAATTTAGGAGGATAGGTTTCCTGGGAGGCAAAGGGTGTCAGCATGGTATAAATAAATTACACAACACCTATATCCACTTGAAAAATAAAAAGTGGAAGTTCACAATCCCATCCACAAATTTGTTAACATATGTTTTGAAGAAATAGCTGGGGAATCTAAAACTTTAGTATGAATAATGATGTACAGATTAAGATACATGGAATGAAGATAAAATATGGGTTAAATATTTTATTCTGAGAGAAGTCACTAACATGAGAAACCAATGACCCTCAAGGTTCAGCTCCAAGGAACCACACCCATGCTGCTCTCCGTGACCCAACTGGAAGCAGAAGTGCACCCTAGATCTAGCCTTCTAGAGGTCACATCTGCACCTGTGCCCATGCCACAATGGTTGTGGTCAGTGCAACTGGTGTGGGTGGTGTGGATAACTCACTACATATAAATCATGACAGGTGATGATCTTTGTAAGACTGTTTAGACAATTTGTCCTACTGTGTGCACAGAGTGAAACTGTACAAGTTGTACAACTTGATATTGAGAACTATAATATTGCTTCTAATATCTACAGAAAGCTGAGTGTGTGATTTAACTTCCCTGACTTCATACTGTCTGTCAGCTCTGAGGCTACTGTGGAGACAGCAAAATTCTAAGGTGGGACTGGATTTCACCTTTCAGCGAGCACGTTGGGATGCTGGCTGACCCCTCAGCCATGCAGATGCTGGGAGAAGGATCACACTGTGAACTCCCAGTTTCCCATAGCCTTCAGCAGAGGTTGGAGAACAAGTGCTTTAGTTCCAACATCAAGGAGACGGGGTGATGGAAAGATACATGGAATATGTATCATCTTTCTCTTTCCTTATTATCTGATTCTACATCCCCTGTATCCTCTGATGAGGATATCATGGAGGCAGGCTTGCCTCTAGCTGAGAATTTCCCCATCTCAGAGTGCTGCTGAAAGTAAATGCTTATTTTTTCAAATGTCATTACAAGAGCTTTCAGTTCATCAGTGGAATTTAAAAAGAAAAGTGAGCCCCCTAAGAATTGTGTTTAAAACAAGGTAGAACTTCATATGATTACAGAAACTCAGATTACAGGCAGGTAAGGCTGGGGTATGGAATTGGGAGGTGTCAAAAACCAATAAGCATCAATCTCTTGAAACACTTTTGTCTAGAGAGGACATTGGCCTGAAAGTGTCAGAAGAGTTCTTAGTTTTATAGAGCTGAGATAATAGGGAAAGAGAAAGATGATACATATTCCATGTATCTTTCCATCACCCCGTCTCCTCAGAGCTGGCTTAAATTCTCCATGGGAAGGGGATCATAATTCAATCTCTCCTAATGCCTACTTCTTTGCCATTTGATTTTTATCTTGTTGTGCTACTTCCTATCCCTTCTTTCCCACCTCCTTTTTGTCTCTGTCAATTTTTTTTCACTTTGCAGTAAGCACATGGGATATTTCATAGTAAAATTGTTCATCTATACAGGATGAAGTGTGGTGATCACATGCCCTGGATGTCACTTGAGTATATATACTGACATTTAATTCACATATCACAAAATGCATTCCCAAGTATAAGTCTGTTAGTGACTTTTTATTGTAGTCACAAAGCTGAAAAACTTATCTCTGTTATCTAATTGTGGGACATTTTCATCAATCCCCTGTGAAACATCTCTTCAGTGTAGCTGTACTTTGAATTTCTGAGTATTCTGATTAGTGTACAACTTCACCAATACTTATTATTATCTGTTTGAGTCTAGTTCACCTGGTAGACATAGAGTGCTACCCTATTCTACATTTCTTGTCATTTCCTTAAAGACAGAAATTATAACAGGCCATCTGAAGCTAGAATGGGAGGCTTTGTGTATAGAATGAGAAAAAAAGTACTCTTGATTGTTTTTTTTAGATTTTATAAACATCTTCTACCTTTTACCAATGCCCTTTGTATAACTCACCATCCATGCACAATACATCTATAAACTACATCTATGGAAATATGTTAACATTCTGCCTACATTTCAATTGGGTTCATTTTATTTTTGCATTGTGTAATTTTTTGGAACATATAGACAAAATATCAGAAATACAATGCAAAATTGATCCCCCCATGTAATAGATTTCTCACTATACTTCATGCATGTTGATCTCTTATGTATCTGTTTTCTTTCATTTGATTTATTTTTTTGGGGGGAGTACTTGGGATGATAGAAGCCAGGGCCTCCCACATGCCAGGCAAGCACACTTCATACTCCTGTGTATCAGGCTGACATTGGTTTTGCTTATTTGTTTGACTATTGGAGATAGGTTCTCATTATGTAGCCATTGGTGGCCTAGAACTTGCCATGTTGACCAGGATGACCTTGAATTCACAGGGTTCTGCCTACCTCTCCCACTTGAGTACTAGCATTAAAAATGTATACCACCACACCCAATATCATCCTTATCTTTTAAACACAAATATTTTAAATTGTATATTTCTAAAATGTTTGTGCATATAATGCCCTACTCAGGAAAATTGATACCTTACCAAAGGTCATGAATATTTTTTTCTTTCTAAGATTGTTAATAGTTTCATCTCAAGCATAAATGTCTATAATCTATTTTGAATCAATTAACTCTGCCCATTCCTGATTGTTCCAGTACTGTGGATATCACTCACTCCCAAGTGTACACATTACAGCATTTTCTAGACTGAAACCTTTAAAACAGGAACCAGACATATATAGACAATTTGTAGAATGTCATAAACACGGCATGGAAATTAGGGACATGTTTGAAACTGTGTGAGCACTGCTGTCCTTGTGAGTTTATGTAAAATAGAGGCAGCTCCGTAAAAACTCATGTTGGTTTGAAAAGCCTGGAATACACTTTGCTGTGCTTTGCTTATCTCTAGGAATTTTATTACTTTATATAAGAAAATTTTCAGGCATAGAAATCAAGTTACAATAGTGAAAATGTGTCCAGATCAAATTACGTATTTATGTGTTTCAATATGATTATGATAAAGTCTTTTGGGTGGAGATTCTTGCCCTTAAGTATTATGCGAATGAGATCATTGCACAAAAAATAAATGCAGTGATGTCTGGTCAAGACTATAAAATCTGAGCGCCTGTGTATTGTATGCCAATGTGCATAGTGGAGTAGATTTCTGCTTACTTATTTAAAATGAAATCCAGTTATTACATTTAGCATACAATATGTGTTCCTGATGTTGTTGCTTGATTGTCACTTTGGAGACATTTTAGCTCATTGTGTGAAATCACAGATTAAGCCGAGGACTTCTGAAAGAAGAGAAGGAGAAGGCATGGTTTGTTCAATGATTTACTGGAATAGAGTGTTTTTGCATTTATATATTTAAATTAAAATTTGATTAGCTGTTTGAAGCATTAGGAGCTCATAATCACAGGCAGTTTGAGGAAAAAATGATGCTGTAATCAGGGAGCTTATGCTCTCATTTTATGTGAAAAAGAAACTTTATCTCAAAGAAATGATGGAGAGTTATTGTATCAGATTGTGAATAAACTAGCAACAAGACCACATCTGACTTCTGCCTCTGACCACTCCCATTACAAAGACTTTGTTCTTGGAATAATTTGTGCTATTAAGTTAGCATATATGTGTTTTGTTATGGTATTTCTAAGTAGAGACAGACAACATGGAGCTTACCTCTTTCCACCAAGTATGACAATACCCAGAAAGGAGGAAACAAAACAGAGAGATGAATGTGTCTTGCCTTTGACTCACTTGCAGTAGTTTTTGAATCCCACAGGCTCAGACATCTTTCATACTCAATGAGGAACAACCAAGAGCAAATTCTGGGAAGGGTAAATATCTATCAGAGGGTGCTACACAGGCTACACAGGTTATTTGGCACTTTGGCTACTTTTATAGACTAAAATAAAAATGTAAACATAGAGAAGTGTCTGATGAGTTCTAGAAAAACTGAAGAACTGAAAGAGAGTCCTTGATACAAAACGGAAAGTGAATTTTCAATTTCAGTAGTAACTATTTACCCACACGGGTGATAATTCTGCTATATTATTTCTAATGTTTTGAAAGATTTAAACACAAAATTTCAAGATAGCTTTCATAAATCAATTTGACCTTGCCTTCAAACCAAGGCAATATTAATTCATTTGAAGCAAATAGAATAGGTTTAAATAGCAAATGTACCCTAGAGTCAATGTAAACATGATAAATCAAAAAGTAAAGAGGTTCATATTTTTATATTGAAAATATTTTTAAGGCAGCTCTTTATTTCATTAAATTTAAATAAGTCATTTTAATCCAAATAATATCTACTATCATTTTACTGAAGTGACTTTTAATGGCAGGGAGATTTTCTGTAAGCTTTTGTATATTCTTTGATGATGATGTAATTTTTAAAAGGGATTTGATGTTTTGTTGCTCTAGATAGAGAACACCACTAACCCCAGTACTGGTGCCAAAGGACATCCCTTGGGATTCACTTACTCTTGAAAATGAAGACCCATTGTCTTCTGCATTTGTCACTGATAGACAACAGTAGCTGGACAAGGAGACTGGTACAGTCAGTAAAACTTCCGCCAGAGAAAATATTGGATAAAAAAGAAACTTTTATGAACAGTGATTACTTATAGAAACAAAACTAAAGACAAAACAACAATGACAAAATGCCTTGAAAGGAAAACACTGAATTACTTTTTGATTCAGAAACAAGTGAGAAAGGGCTTGTCATTTTTTTTTTTTTTTTTTTCTTTTCTAACATTGATCTCTACAAGTTGTGCCTGATGCAGAGATGGGGAAAGATTTTGGTGGATGCACATTCTCAATACAGTGATGATGTGGAAACAGAACAATGTCATGGCCACACCTTACCTCCCTTCCTGCATGCTCCTTTTTCTGGTCTTTAGAGGGACCATAGAGCTTTGTCTCACATTGATTCCAAGACCCAAAATATGCATGATGGCAGTGCAGGTTCCTACAGTTACAAGAAAAGGACAATACTGAATTACAGACATTTGTTTGAATTGTCCTATTACTCATTATTTAAAATCATAAGTGGGAAAAAAATGTGTGTCTTACAAACCATGAAGGCATCTGTGAAATTACAAAGTAAGATAGTGAGCAGTCAGCTATGGAAAAAACTTGCAAGAAATTTAACTGGCAAAGGAATGATAGTAAGTGGGCACCAACATCATCCAGGTTCCTCCTCCCTGTCTGTTCAGATGAAAGACCTGCAGTTGCTATGCTGAGCATTTGATGAGAAGTGAAAAAGGCTTATCACTGTAAAAGATGGCAAAAGTATATTAAATAAATAGTTTTCCCTGGGCATGAAAATCCACTTTGAGATATAGTTAGTTCTTCAGAAAAAATCAGGCAGGGTTTTGTAAAGTGAATTTTATTTTAAAGTTTTTCTTTTTTTTTTTTTTTTTTCCAGTTTGAGAATTTGTGCTGTAGCAGCTCTGGGTTTTATGTGTGTGTTCATTATATCCCTGCTAATGGGATTTCAGAATCAATTTTTGTCCTGCCTTTTATATGCAATTCTTCAATGGCATGTATTGGATTGAAAGTCGTATGTGTCTTTCTTTCACTGACTACAACTCTACTGACATTTAAAAGGACAGGCCTAATTGAATCCCTCGCAGAGGCAAGGAGAGGGATTTGGGGTGTCTGCACTCCTGGAATCTTTCCTCACTGCTACCATTTATCAGGTCCTGGAACTTGAAAAGGATATTGAACCTTGGTGAGGTATCATTTGCTTTTCTCTAGCAGGACAGTTAAATTTGAGATTTGTACACTTAAAGGGAAAGCAATGGATACTGGATTGTCTAAAGCATGCAATCAAAGCCCTAAAGATGCTTAGCAACGAGACTAAGTATTTTGAGAAACAGTAGGGTACAATGGTTATCACATAAAAAGGACTTAAACTGAGATGAATCTTGAAGCCTGCTGGCAGTGCCCAGATGATGCAATAAGTGTGTAGGGGATACTTGTGGAATTTGAACCTATGTTTGAGAGGACAAGCTATAGCTTTTGAGAGACAGCTCAAGCAGAGGGGAAAGAGCTCCAGAATGGCTTGAGTTATATTTTGTAGTCTGTGGAGGAAGCTGGAGATTGTTATATCAAGTTGTACCTTGGGATTTTTGTTTGTGATCACAGTCAACACAGACTACAGTTAATAACATTGCCAGTATAGACTGCTTCAAAGTTAATTATCCTAATCTCAAAGTCAATCAAAAGCTCTAAGTTGGTTTGTGTTCAAGGTTGTACAAAGGTTACTGTTAGTACATGTTGACCACGCCCTGAACAGTAGGGAATTTTCCTCTGCATGTAAAAGGAAGGCAGTTTGCATACTCCATAAATGGTTGATAGTTTGTATCAGGGACTGAGTTTCCACCTTCTCATGATGACCTCTGAACTGAATTGTTGTTAATGTTAAAATCATATTTTTTTTCATGTTGTGTCCCTTGCTGTTTTTGATATTCTTCATGAGGCAGAAATGAGACACACTCATCTTTAGAAAGCCACAAGTTATGTTAAAATTGAGAAAATTAAATGTTTCTGGACTGTTTAATTCTGTGTCCACCTTGGGTATCTGAAAATATTTTTCCTGATAATTCTTTTCTATTGAAGATCACATTGAAGTAGATCTGTTCAAAGTAGTGTAGAAAAAGTTAAGATGTTTGCTACAGCAAGCTGTCAATTTTTTCTCCATTCTATTACTGTTTCTCAGTATTTAACTTTAGTAGAGATCACAGACTAAATTGAGCCCATTTCTGAACTACATTTTCACAAACAGCTTAGCACAGCAGGACAGTTTGCAAGAAGCAGAAACTTGGAATTAGAAGTTCTGGAGATCACACATTAGACTTGCTTTCTCCTCTGTAAATATGATACTATTCACCTGTACTACCATCACATGGGGTTCAGTAAAGTCTGTGTATATTCGGTTCTTTTATGATTGCCCAAACTCACTGAAAGCTGTATTCTGGCTTGCACAGTGTTTTTTGTAGTTTTTCTCTGGTAAAAATTTAAAAATTTCCTTCAGTAAAAATCACACAAAAAAAGGCATGACTATGTTGATTGAATATTTTACAAAATTAACTGACTGTTTAGAACCTCTTGATTGTGGAGTCTTGAAATGTCGTAATTTCAGACCAATTACTATGGGCTGTGTTTAGTCCATAAGGAGCCATTCACTGCCACCTCTATGTCTTATCTATCTGTAGACTAGCAGGTAAAATTTTTGGAATGGATTCTTACTAGACAAGTACTTCTATCAACCCAAAAGAGGAAAGTGTCCTCGTACTGCACCTAACAAACAGAGCATAATGCTTTAGTCTGCAGCCACATACCTGAGTTTTCACTAAGGTATTCAGAAAATGCCTTCACTTTTTACATTCTTTTTGTTTTATGATGGTAAATGTTCATGTAACTTATTCCTTGTTGGAATATGGTATTTGTGGCACCATAAATCTATGTCCCCTGGCTATCTAAGTGTTTTATTGTTGAGAATAGGTAATATGACCAAGTCATCTTTCATATGAAAGCACTTAATTGAGGCTTTCTTAGAGTTTTAGAGGATAGTCCATTACCATCATTGTGGAGAGCATGGTAGCTGATAGGCAGACATGACAGCAGAGAAAAAGCTGAGAGCTCTACATCCTGATCTCCTATCAGCAGACAGAAAGAAAGATTGGCACTGGAGTGAACTTTTGAAGGCTCAAACCATACTCCCAGTAACACCCCTCCTTCAACAAGGCCACACCTACTCCAGCAAAGCCACACTTCCCAATCCTTTCTATGAGTTCACCAACTGGAAACCAAACTTTCAATTACATGAGCCAAATGGAGCCAAACTCATTCAAACCAACACTCAAGCCACAGTTTCTCATATTTGTCTCAAAGCAGACCATCTTTTGTTCTCTTTAGGGAAAGAGATGTGTTGTATGTTAATACCACATTTGAGAACATATTGGAAGATACCTACTTACACAGAATTTCATCTGAAGATTGGATTCCTGAAGCTGTGGAGTGCTTTTGATTAGGGGACTGAAAGAAAGGACAAAGATTGTCAAGCATACATTGTTAGCTTTGATGAGATCTCTGGAAAGAGTTATAGGTGGTCCTACATGCTGATGGGTTCTGTTTGACTGGAAGTGGGTTGGTAAAACAAAATTGAATATAAATGCCTTTGGCAGTCATGGTATCCACTGCCATGTACTCATGATAGATAAAATACCATAACTGAAAGAATAGAATGAGTTTACTTTGGTATAAAGTCCAAAAGAATAGTCCATAATACCTGGTGAGAATAGAAACAGAAAAGCATGGTGTCAAGACTAGGAAGCTGAGAGTTCACATCTCAACCACACACAGAAAGCAGGACAAGCGAGCTGAAAGTGGGGCAAAGCTATTAGCTCTCAGTGCCATACATCCTTCAGCAAGTATCCACCTTCCAAAAGTTCTGCAACCTTGCCAAATAGTACCACTAACTAGTATTCAAGTATAAAATGCATAATCCCAAATGGACATTTCACTCTCAAACCATAGCCCCATCTATTTCCATCACTACTAATTTTTTTGTCATCCATCTTGCTAAGAATTCACATGTATGTTATTGTCTGATAAATAGAGCCTTGAAAGGTTTCTAACTTTTCTCTACTAGGCTTCTCCAATATTTTGACATTTTAACATAAGGTTGTCAAGGTTCTTATATTTTGAGTAAATTTATATTTTGTGTTGGGCTTCATTCATGGCTTTTTTTTTTTACTCCAAACAAACCTTAGTGAGTTAATTAGGCAAGCATTGAAGCATTGTACCTAATTAACTTGGCCAATAAGATGATTTGATACTCATCATGGTCAACAGAGCTTGTGGAGACTATACATATATGTACTATATGTACATTATTTACATTTCTCCAAGCATATTTGATTCTAGGGCTCTCAACATGGGAAGGGGGTGTCTGCTTACCTGTTAGGTGAGAGATCTGCTTACCCACAGCATACAGGAAAATACAGTAAATAAATAAATAAATAAATAAATTAAATAAAAAAAAACCCAGCTACTTTCTAACATCAGCAGATTATCCACATAATTACTTACTTAAAAATAAGTTTGAATTGCATCAGCTTTTTGAAGCACCCCTGATGGGAGATGTCATTCTGTAAATATGTTTCTTGTATTGGTTAATGAATAAATCACTATTGGCCAATAGGAAAGCAAGATAGGCAGAACTAAGAGACAAGGAGGAGAGAGGAAGAACTAGAGAGGAGATTCAAGATGGAAATTGGAGAGAGAAGAATGCCAGGCAGGACCTCTCTCGGGTAAGATAAGACCATGTGGAAATACTTAGATTAATAAAAATGGGTTAATATTTAAGACGGCACTAACCAATAATTAATGCTTGTAACAGGCTAACAAAATTATATCTAATATAGCATCTCTGTGTGTTATTTGCGGCAGGTGTGGCTCTGGGATAAGGCTGGCAGGAAAATACCTTACTTTTAACAAAATGGTGCCCTGTGTCGATGGGACCAGTCTTCCAGGAAAAACTCATAACAAAATGGCGCCCGACACCTCTAACCTAACATATTTTAAAACTATTTCTATAATGATAAAAGTTTATGTCTAATGGGAAAGTAGTTTTTTCTAGGCCATAAATAGTGAATAATTGTTCAGCAGTTTGAAAGCATTGCATGTGTTTTGCAATGCTGACCCTCCAGGGATGACATCACTAATGACACAGTTTTATTCAAAAGACCTCCATGGGTTTTTCAAAGTGCTTTGGTTAGTATTCAGAACCACTACTAGTTCATGATGTGCAGTATTTATTTTCTTTGTCATAAAATACCAAAATAAAAAACAACTTATAGAGAAATGTATCTGCTTGATGAAGACAGCCTTTGTTGTCTGAGTGGCCTGGTCACCATTCACACTGCAGCAGCTGCAGGGTTGTGTCTGGTGAAGAATGTTCCCCTAGAAATGTGTCAATGTAGAGTAACAGTGACAATGTAAAAAAGTTAAATTCTGTAAAAATATTTGTCTTTCTAAAATACACATGTCCTTCACCTTCTTAAACTCATGCCCCAGATATATGTGAAAGAGTAGATGGTACAAGCACACATTCTTTTATCAAATCCATAGCAATAAGTTGGACCGAGGTTCAAACTCATAATTGAAATAATTTCATCCTAAATGTCCTTGCATCCCATTGCTAAACAGTGTAAGCTCCCTGCTAGGCATGCCTTTTTCTTCTGCTGGGTATCATGTTGGCCCAGCTTCCTTGGAGAGCAAATAGGCAAAATATAATAATATTAATATATGGCAATATTAAAAGAGTCCATCCTCATGATTCAGTAATCTTCATGTAGGGAAATGGAAATGTGATCAAAGATTTATGTCCAGGATATAATAATACTGCAGGACTATTTATTAGAGTAGGCCTTGAAAAATGTACAATGAGAGGGAATTGTTTATATAAATAACCTTGCTGCTGCTCCGTAGGGAGTTATTCTGTCATAATAACATAATTCATTTGAAAATATATTTCAGGACAGAAGAAAGTACTTAAATATAATATTAAGATAAGATAGGAACATTCATAGGAGGGCTGGGGATTTAACTTTGTGTTAGAATGCTTGTATAGCATATAGGAAGGTCTGGCTCTTGTCCCTATTGCTGGGACAGTAAAAAAATGTATGCATATACTTACTTATGTCTGTCTTGAATATCACAGGGATTTATTAATCTGTAGTTGTGAAGAGCCCATCTTATATCCACAGTATAAGAGTGTTAGTTGTAACTTTCTAATAGGGCAAATACAGTCTTTTGCTTGCCATCAGGTTCAAAGTTTACTATGGGGAACCAATAAGTGTATTAGGATCACTCTCAGAGCATGGGTGATGAGTTACAGGCAAGAGGGTGGATGGCCCTAAAGCAATGCCACTTCAAAATCTTTGCCAGACATGAATGGTACCTTCCCAAAGGGCGTGTAGATGAAATTCCCTCCCTCTAGTCCTTCCCACTGTATATTCACTTCCCTCCCCAAGACTTGGAATATATATGCAATTAGTGGAAAATTGTGCTGCCTAGGAATGGGGTCTGGAATATCATCAGCTGAGAGTTTCATGATGCTCATACCCTTATTTCTTCTGCAAGCAAGTACCATGGGTCTTATAAGATAGTGGTGGTTCTTCTTCCAAGAAGATAGTGTTGTACAACCATGCCTTTTATTGGAATTCTCATAGCAGGAGACTTAGACCTCAGAGATAACATTGCATTAGAAAGCAGACATCTTTCTTTGTTAAATTTTGCTTGAATCCTGGTCCGGCACAGATATGAAGAAATGGGGAAGAAAGCAAAGATCTCTTGCCAAAAATTCTACAGCACAGTAGAGTGACTATAGTTTACAAATTATCATGCCTTTTATAAAGAAATAGAAGAGCTCAAACACTCCCAACAAAACCAATGGTATCTCCTTAAAAAGAGATACATGCTAATGATCCAGATTTAACAATAACATGGTATTCCATGTATCCATTTCCCACATTGTACTCTGTACATATATATAATTAATTATTTTAAGTGTTCATAATACCGTATTAAAATCTCTGGTTGTTTGCTTAGTATTCTGTCATATTAGCTTCTTCTAACTTCCAGATATTTCTACCACCTCTTTTGTTTTTCATTTTTATTTATTTTCTTACTTAAAATTTTTAAGCTTAGCCTACAAAGTTATGGGTTTTGTTATGTTTTTATAAACATGTGTGTCACCACTCTGTTATTAATACAGAATAGCAGCATGTGTCCTTAGGATTCTGCTTAGCTAGGTAACACATGACAAGCTATTTTACATTGATCATAACAAATACATGGTGTCTTTATTCTGACCCATGCTTACCCAAATGACATTATTTTGTCCACTGACTTATGTCACTAACACTGCCTGTTCTTGAATCCTCCGTATTGCTTCCTCCAATCATATCTCACTTACATATACACCTCTGAAGCCACATGCTTTCCTGGCTTCCTACCAGTTGCCCACTAACATCTAATTTGCTAAAGTTCATGATCCTCCTGCCCTCCTAGTAACCTTCTATTATGTGAGCTACAGCCAACTTCCAAACACCAATCCCACTATCACAGATCAAATTGCTTCTAGTCCAAAGGCCTCCTGACACATAATTAATAATCATACCTGTGCATAGCACCTTGACACTTCCTAGAACAGATGTATCATATCCCAGACATTTTAGGTATATTATTTTAGTGAAAAATCTGTTTTTGAAATTTGAGCTGTCTCAATTGTCCAAGTTAAATTGTGTGTAAGGTGGGAACAGTTGGAATTTGAAAATAGATCTGTTCCTAATTTTTAAGTTGTATTAATATTGTGTTAATCTGTATGTGTGCACTGTGTGTGAATGGGCTCACATGAATGAGTGGAGGAAGGGAGACAACTTTGAGGAGTCAGTTATATCTTTCCACATATACATGGGTTCTGGGTATCAACTTCATGTCTCCAAGCTTGTTTGGCAAATACCTTTATCTGCTGAAACATCTTAGCATTTTGAAATTAGGAACTGACAGTAGGGAAAAAATAGCTGATTTTAGTCATTTAATCTTCTTTCTATGAGCAAAGGAAGGGAAACTGGGTTTGAACAAAATTAAACCAATTATTTTATTTCTTCCTGTGTGTGATATTTCAAAAGTATAGAGACCTACAAGTATAACGGGTATTTCTGACGCCCAGGGTATACCATGTTCAGATTATCAATGGTATTATAGGATTATGTGTCTGCTGTCACAGAAAGGACAAAGAGGATTTCTTGAGTCTCAAGTGTGCCTTTTTAGGGCCTCTTGGCTCTTACGCTATCCCAAAAACCATACCCATCAAAATCTGCATCTGCCTTCTACTTTCCCTACAATCACTAAGGTCTTTGCTTATAAGATTAATATTGAGCCATCTTTACTCATGGTTGCCCTTTTAATTCTCTGGCTTCAGTCCCCAGAGATGCTCCCATGGAGCCAATTGCTGCTTGCAAAGTCACCACTCTCAGCAAAGGTCATGGATAGAGTCACAGTGAATTGCAAATAAAGACAGCTAAGAATCATTTGGCATTTGAAGAAAGCATAGCATAAAACAGGGTCACTAAACTTAATAAATTAGAAAAGTTAAGAGAGCAAAGGAGAAGTGGCAGAGAGATGAGTCTTCTTGGTGTGAACAGTCTTCATTCCTTAATATTACTAGCTCCTAAAATTCATCCTGCTTTCTCCTCCTATCTGAAATGTAGTGCACCTGCTGTGCTGTAGCAATCTAAGGGGGTCCTTAGGAAATCCTGACCATGCAGTTGCTCCTAGTTGACTTTCTGTCAGTATTTCCATGCATGGCTTGACTATTTTGTTTTCTGTACTTCTCTTATTCTCTTATTTAAGGTTTTGTTGCTTGAAAACCTACCTGGGCAATACACACACAGAGATACGATTCCTTCTAGTCTTTTGTTTCATATACCCTTCCCTGATTTCCAAAGGTACTTATTAAGTTAAGTGTAAGGTATACGGTTTTTCCACCAGCCACCTGGTCTTGTCCCGCCGTATCTCCGGCCACAATTAACACACAGAGACTCTATATTTGATATTATGCCGTTAGCCAGTTACTAGCTTCTTATCGGCTAGCTCTGTCCTAAGTATTAACCCATTTCTATGTATTTCCACGTGGTCTTCTTACTGGGGAAAGGGGCCAACATCTCGTCTCCCCAGTCTCTCCATCTTGGCTCCTCCTTACTACTTCCTATTTCCTCCTTGTCTCCTAGTCCCGTCTATCTTGCTTTCCTATTGGCCAACAGTGCTTTATTCTTTAACCAGTATGAGAAACATATACAAAATGACATCTCCCATCAGTTAAGGGTGTGTGTGTACATTCATGTGTGTGTGTGTGTGTGTGTGTGTGTGTGTGTGTGTGTGTGTGTGTGAGAGAGAGAGAGAGAGAGAGAGAGAGAGAGAGAGAGAGAGAGAGAGAGAGAGAATTGTGTTTGTGTTTTGAGACAAATTTGCTTTGGGGGGGGCACATCAGGAACTTGAATTTTTTTCAAAGCCATACCATCTTTGTGTAGTTTCCGCAAGCTGTATTTGGAAGTCACTGAGTACCAACATTTCCCCCATTTACTTGTTTATATCAGGGACAATCTTGATAGAAGACTGTAGGTGATATTTAGTAAAATATCTCCCTAATTTGAGAATTGCTGTGGTTTATAATGGCCAATCATATGGACATCTAGTAGGAAACTATAGAAATGATCCAAGGGAATTTTCTAGACCCAGCTACTCTCTAAACTGAAAAAACCCACCCAAGTTATAAGTCATTACCATTATGGTTGTGAGGCACCACATTTATTTCTTTCAAACTATTATATTGGGAATCAGGTTTTACATTTGAAATAGGAAAACAGAAATTAAAGGATGCTTCCAAAATTTTTAAAAAAATATTACAGAATAAGGGGATGGGGAAAGAAGGGTGGAAACAGTATACTGGCTATACCTTTACCAGAAATTGTTGAGGAATTTGGAAAGTATCAAATATCTGCATATACTATATTCTGTTTCTCCTTTGAGGTTTTTTTCAAAGCCAGCGAGTGGCAGCAACTGACTAGATCTCATGATCTTTCATTTTTGTCTCTGCTCTTGTCATCTTATTGTGATCTGGATGCCATTAGCTCTGCAAGAGAGAAAAACAACCCTTCACATTCCTCTCTGAACTTCCCAAGGACCTGGTTTATCCAGACCTCTGAATCATTACTGAGGCTGCAGAATAAACATTGAAATAAGGAGGACCTTTGGTTGAAATTAAATCTTACATATTCATAGGATCCATGTTTGCAGAAAAGAGGGATTGGACTGAGATCTTCAGGGAAAGGGATAGTAGAAGGGGTCAGCAAGCTACTGTGTATGTACAGCATTGTTCTGATCCACCAACTCCTATGGCTTAGAAAGAAGTGAAAGGTGGTGTTTATTTTCTCAGAAGGATGAAAAGAGCAGCAGAAGAATATTTTATGACAGAAGAAAATCCTCTGTCAATCAGATATCATTGACCATAAATGAAATGGTTTTTTTCTTGTTCATTCATAATTTAACACAGTTTATATATTGACTGTGCCTGCCCCATGAACACAGTGGAGTTAAGCAGTCACACTGTTTAAAGCTGAGTATCCCCCAAAGTATAAAGTATTTACTATGATTTTTATAAATAATGTTTGCTGATTATCAGTTTAATGTATTCAGCATTAACAATCTGCAGTACACAAGAAAAGCATAGTGATTAGTCCTTTATCAGGTATGCTCAGGGGAAATCTGTCCTTGAATTCTATTCACATGATAACATAATGGAGTATACACATATACAGAATGATAAGCACAGGCAAATGCTCACACAACACAAATAACTTTCTGTGTATGAATTTTAACAAATGAGATGTTGTGTATAGTAACAAAATGATAATTAAGGGTAAAAATTCCAATAACTTGTACATACTTTCAGCTTCTACTATGGCTCCTTTCTTAGATTAGGCCAAATTTGTTGTATTTGTGTGTGTTTGGAGAATTTCTTTGCAAGCTGATGCTTAATTTAATGAAAAGTACAAAATCATGTGGGTTTCTGAATGCCGAGGTACAGGGCCCTATAATAAAAATGAAAGAAAACCCCAGGGGATGGATAAGTGCAGGCAATATGATGATTGCTACCTGATAAATATTTAGCACTCATAGTGAATTTGAGGGATACAAGACAAAATGTGTTGAGAAACAATGTTGCTGGGCACTGTCATCCATATATCCATTGTCTTAGCTTCTGTGCATTTCAAAGGAAATTGAGCAACAACACTTGGTAAAGGGAAATAAATTGATAAAAATTTTGGCCAAAGTGACATCAGAATTACTCATTTCCCCCTTCTTTTCCTGGATAATACTAAGCAAAAACAAAGAAATTAGCATACCACATGTGGGAACAGAGTCTCTTCCTGCACACAGGTTCCCCCTTGACATCAGGGCATTGGCCCATCCTTTGTCCCTGCCCTATGATTCCTGAGAAATTCCAGTTCTTTTGGACTGTTATTTTGCAGTCCCTGTTTCATGTGGACACAATCCAAGCTTGCCAGTCACTGCAAAGGAAGATGATTGATGGTGTGCCAAGAGTATTAATACCAGTGCAAATGCTAATGTGAGGTTAGTGTTAATTGACAAAAATAATAAGAGCCTCATATGAAAGGCTATGAATGAAACACTTACTATGGATGTGAGGGGAAACAGAATCCTAGAGAGCAACAGACTTTCTCAAGTCATGTGAGCAGTAGTCTAGGAAGCTAGCAACCCAGAATATTAAATGCTACTGATGATGTCACCCAGGCCAGTGGCTTTCATGCCCTTTAGCTCAGGAACTTGAGAATGTATTTTATAAACAAAGGGAACATATGATTTTATACACATGACATTGTAAGTTCAAGTTTGAGAGCTTAAGATATAAGAAACCAGCAGAGCTCCTTTACAACAAAAGCAGACAGATTCCCAAGGATGTATAGCTATTGGTATGGTAGCTTAGGGATTTCTTATAGAAATCAGGAAATGAGCTCCTCCATCCAGTTGACCCATTTATGAAGCATCCATGTGTCTCTCTATTCCAAATGTCCTCACTGGACTTTTGATGAATCCTCACTGTAGCTTTCTGGACCACTGAGTAAACTGAGGAGGAAGACAACAAGAAACCAAATAACCTAAAACTTTTGGATACTTCTGGTTTCTGGCAATGATAAAATTGCTAATAGAACCAAGGCTATCTCCAGCTTCCAGCTAAGAGAAGAATTGAAATTTATTTTCATATTATACTTGACTGGCTTATTTATCCTGTTCTCATCCCTACTTTCTTCTATTGAAAATATCTTTTCATATAATATATGATAGAGGGTTCCCCTCCCTCTATTACTCTGAGTTCTACTTTACCTCCTCTTCTATCCAGATCCAACCCCTTTCTGTCTCCCCATAGAAAGCAGACAGGCACAAGATATATAAAATAAAATAATAAAATAAAACAAATCTTAATGGGACAAAACAAGCAAATAGAAGGAAACTGGTCCAGAAAGGGCACAAGAAAGATATAGACACAAATACAGATAATTCATTCACATACTAAAGAATCCCACAAAAATCACAAAATCAGAATACATAATATATGTGGAAAAAGACCAGTGGGGGATAAAACCAATAATAATAAATGAAAAATATTTAAAGATGATAACAGAGGGAAAAAAACAAACTCAGACATGACATTATGAGACAAAAACGCTCCACAGGTGTTGTTGAGCTCTTTTCTTCTTATTATTAGCCATCTACTTCTGGCTATGCAGCCTGTACTTACAAATAGTTTGTTTTCCCAGTGAAACACCCTTGGAGAAAACTAAATTTTCCTTTCAAGTGGTTATCTTTTAGACAAACCTTCTGTGTTAGGGATGGGGTCACGTGTCGACTTTTCCTCTAAGCTCTAGGACCCCATCCCAGGAAGACCCACGAGGGTACTGTGTATACTGCCTCAGTCTCTATGAGTTCAAATGTACTTCTGTCTCGCTGTGTTTAGAAGATCTTCTTTCCTTGTTGCCCTCTAGCCTTTCTAACCCCTATATATTTTCTACCTCCTTTTTCTGTGGGGTTTCCTGAACTCTGAAGGGAGGGATTTGATGGAGACAACTCTCTTATGACTAAATTTCCCAGGTCTCTAACTCTCTGCATAATGTTTGCCTGTGTGTCTCTGTACTTGTTCCCATATGCTGCAGGAAAAGGTGTCTCTGATGGTTTCTGAGTAAGGCACTGATCTATGAGTATAGCAGAATGCCATTAGGAATTCTTTTGTTGCTATATTCCTTTAGGAGAATATAAGCCTAGGTATATGGCCTATCTAATCTTAGAGTCTTGGACCTTGCACAATGCTAGTCCTGGGTTCCATCTAATACAGTGGATTTTACATCTGATCAGATGGGTTGATAATTTCCACATTTGTGCCACTATTCCAACAGCGTTTCTTCAGGCAATACACCATTGTATATCTAAGAGCTTGTACTCGGGTCATTGTTTACATTTATCATTGGAGACCATGCAGATTACCTTCCTGTGCCAAAGGCATAGGGCTGAAGACACTATATGGGCACCAGTTCAATTCTTCCATGTTCAATGAGTTGTATAGGTATTGTCTTCAAGACTGGGACTTGATGTCAGTTTATAGAGTACAATCTATAGCAATCTATGACAATAGCTATTTCTATTTTTAGGATTCCTGTGGGGCAACAATGTCCAACAACTCAATTAGATATATCCCATTTCCAGTAATGAAAGCTTCATTTGGTGACAAAAAGAAAAAAAAAATGTCATTTGGGGCTCTTATTCCTCTGTTATTTTGAGATATGCCTTCACATATGTATATATTTTAAGAATCTTCTAGTGAATTAGGGTTGCATACTATCATTCACATAGCACTTGATTTTAGGTGTCTCCTCCTGTATTTCCATTTGTCCTTACTTTCCTCACCACTGATATTCCTGTTTTAATCCTCCCTCCCACATCTATAAATGTCATCTATTTTATTTTTCTTTCCTTAGGAGATTGACCCATCTCCCTAGTCCTTGCTTCTGTGCCTAACATTGGTAGGTCTTCAGATTATACCTTGCTTATCATTGACTTAACAATAATATTAACAACAACAATAAATGAACACATAACAATATTATCTTTCTGGGTTTGGGTGACCATAATCAGGATGATTTTATTCTTCTTCCATCTGTTTACATGCTAATTTAACAGTTTCATTTTTTAAATGATGAACATTACATAAATTTACCACATTCCCTTATCCATTCATCTTTTGACAGACATATGGGTTGTTCCAGTTTCTAGATATTACAAATAAAGAAGCAATGAAGATTTTTGAACAAGTATCCCAATGGTAGGCTAGAGTATCCTCTGGGTATATATAAATCTGTCTTCATATGTTACTTGCATATGTCCCTTGCAGCTTTGAATATTCTTTCTTCAATGTGTACTTTCGTTGAGTTGATTGTTATATGCCAAGGTGACTTTATTTTCTCTCTCAGTCTATTTTGTGTTCTGTATGCTTCTTGTAGTCTGATAGACTGCTTTAAGTTCTGGAAATTTTCTTTTATGATTGTGTTGAAAATATTTTTTGGGCCTTTCAACATTCCTTTTTATTCCTATTATTCTTAGGTTTGTTCTTTTCATACTGTCCCAGATTCCTGGATGTTTTGTGACAGTTTTTTTTCTTTTTTCTTTTTTGATTTAATAATTTTTGACAAAGATATCCATTTCTTTTATTTTTGTCTTAAATGACTAAGATTCTCTCTTTTATCTCTTATATTCTGCTGGTGAAGCCTAACTCTGTGGTTCTTTTTTTTTTTTTTTTTTTTTTTTTTTGATAAATTTTTCACTCCTAAATTTCCCTCAGTTTGCATATTCTTTATTAATTCTAATTTTACTTTCAGTTCTTGAACTTTTTATTAATATCCTTCCACTACTTGTTAGTGTTTTCAATGATTTATTTAATGGATTCATTCATTTCCTTTTTAAGAACCTGTATCATATTCATAAAGTCTATTTCAAGATCTTCATCTTGTGGTTTAGTTACGATGTCTTTCTCAGGGCCTTTTGTTGCCAGGCTCTATACAGACATATTGTCCTTGGTGTGTTTTTATTCTGGGGGTCTAGTCCTCTGGGTTTGGATAATTGTAATTCTAGGTGCTTATACCTGGTCTTGTTTTTGTTGTGTGGTGTTTCCTTCTTTGGTCTTTGTTGTCCTCTCTGATTCTTAGAATGTTGTACAGGCTATGTGCTGCCTGGTAGGGAATTCTTCTGGGATCCTGCCAGATGCAGCCACAGAAGATTCTGAGTACAATGTGTTTCTATATATATGAAGCTGATGCTTAAGCATGGGGATGGGCTAGAAGGTAAGGAGTTAAAAGTGACCACAGGAGGCAAGAACCAGGGTTTTCCACCAGGATCTTCTTAGTCCCGTGTGAATTGAGGCAGAACTTGAGGAGAAGCCACAAATGGGATTATGCTACAAACACAGGGATGCATGTAGGGATTGGTTTTGGTGGAGAGACAGGAGAATGAACACCTTAAGCAAACCTACCTGATTCATTGGCCTACTTGCTTCTCTGGCATGCTTCACTCCTTGGTTTCTGGGGATGGCCTACTGCAATGGGCTTGGACAGTAGGAAGAGTATGGAGAAAGACTAGGAGAGAAGATATTAGATATTCAATGGAAATGGAGAATAAAAGCACAGGAGGCCATAGAAAATAGTCTTCTCCAGAGCTGAGGGTCGGCGGCTGGAGTATTAGCTTTGGAGGAAAGGAGTAAGAGGTGAAAACCTGAAGTTCTTGAAGTTCTTCTTCTTTTTCTTTTACTCTTTCTTTTTTCTTTTTTCTTTCTTTTTTTCTTTTTCTTTCTTTCTTTTTTTTTTTTTTTTGCTTCATCTTTTTATATGTCTCTCTTGCTCTTGTCAATGTCAGGATGTCAGGTATAGAAAGTTTTAGAGGTGAATTGTCATGGTCAATTCAGGAACAACATTATGAATCTTAGGAAGCAGTGGAGCACAGCTCAGATGTCATCAGCAAACACGTTAATCTCTATCCACCTAGTTCTAGAGTATAGGAATATTAACTTATTCTAAAATATAAAGCATACACAATAGCATATTTATCAGGACCTGTGCTACAGTTGCAAGATTGGGAACTCATGCTATTAGCTCTGTGCTAATTTGCTTAGCACTAAGCTTAAAATCCTCTTTGTAACTATGGTCTTTTCAACAAAAGAACTGAAAACAGGATTTTCGAAATGAATGCATTTGTAATTGAATGTGATTTCTCTTGTCTATCTAGTTCAGAGAGAAGTGAGTCAGAGGGACTGATGTACAGATTATAAATGAATCCAGAAGCCACTTGGAGAGCATAGTAAGAAGCAGAGTGTAGAAAATATTATTAGTATATGCAGACAAGTCCATTTGTAGTGGCATACCTGCTGTTGCTGACAGAAGAACTACAAAGACAGCAGGAAAGAAAGCTCACACCATACATGATGATGTGCAAGAACCTCAACTTAAACATCTTCCAGTTTGGCAATCATCAATACCCATCTATCTCTTTCACCTCTCCCACACAGGAGAGCTTGTCTTTATGTGACTGTGGGGAAGCTGTCATTTATTTCATGATGACTGATTCATACTCAAAAAGTTTTAAGGAAGTTATTGAAACGTAGACATATGAAATATAAAAATGAATCATCCTTCTATATTGTTTGTCATTATGATTTATGCATTTTAAGAGAGAATGAAAGTCTGTAGATAAATATTCATAGATATTTGCTTCATTAAGATCAACTGTAGGGCTGGAGAGATAACTCAGTGGTTGAAAGCATGCATTGCAGAGTATGTGAGTCTGATTCTCAGCAAGCACATTGACCAGCTTGTAGTTTTCTGTAACCCCAGCATGGGAGAATCTTTTGCCTTCACGTGGATTCTGGGGGCACCTGAACTCACATGCACACATACATACTTAAAATAAGGTAAATTATATATCGAATACAGACTATGTACACTGGTTGATTTTAATATATGTATGTGTATATTTTTCTTTTAGTATCTTAGTGTTCATGTCATTCAAAGTGAAAAGTGTATTAGGATTTGAGTAACAAATGGCTGAGATATGTGTTATCATTTGTCTGGCCTATATTACAATCTCTAAGAAAATTGCCTTTTTATAAGAGCAGAAAATGCAAGCATTTTTATATTCAGCTAGTAACAAAATCTTATTGGGTCAGAAAAATTGAGCAACAGTGGAAAGACTACCTTAAATGCCCTTCCCTGATAATGAGATTGAAGACTACCTACTCTATATGACATCCTGTAGCCTTCATCCAGTAGCTAACGGAAGCAGAGGCAGACACCTACAGATGAACACTGAGCCAAACTCCTGGAATCCACTTGCAGAGAGGGAGAAATGATGAGTAAAGGGGTCAAGACTGAGCAAAGGGCTGGAGAAACCCACTGAAATGGCCGACCTGAACAAATGGGAACTCATGGTCCCCAGACTGATAGTTGGGAAACCAGCATAGGAATACTCAGACCCACTGAATGTGGGTCTCAGGAGGCCTGGGCAGTCTGTGTGACCTACCCTAAATGACTTGACAGGTTTTGATGATCCCTCATGGATGGCCTCACCCTCCCTGGGAAGTGGATGGGGAATAGGATGAGAGGGATCTGTGGGGGGCATGGGAGGATGGAAGGGGGAGGGAACTGGAATCGATATGTAAAATAAAAAAGTATTAAATAAAAAAGATCAATAATTGAAAAAAATTTAAAAAAGAACCCTCACAATCAATTTACTATTTCCATCCGTAGCCATATGTCTTAGTTACTTTTCTGTTCTTATGAAAGACCATCACAGCCAAGGCAACTTATAAAAGAAAGCATTTATTTTGGGGCTTCCAGTGTCAGAGGGTTAGAGCCCATGTCCATCATGACAGGAAGCATTGCGCTGGAGCATGAGCTGAGAGTTTATATCTTTTCAATAGAAGCGGGGAGAGGAGGGGGAATGAAGAGAGAGAGAGAAAGCTGTCATGGGCTTCCACTGGGCTGGGTGATCTGCAATGCCAACGAGGGCCATGATGACATCTGAGCCCAGGCTGTTGCAAAGGACCATGTCTTTGTCTGTGGCCCTACCACAGCCTGAGCCCATTCTGATGTTAATGACCTGTATTGCCAGCACCAAAGGCCACATTGATACCCAGGATATGGGCCTCCACTTCCTGGTTTCCAAAGACTGTGCTAACAAGAGTTAGGGTTAGGGTTAGGGTTATTGTTAGAATTAGGGTTAAGGTTAGATATGCTGCCACCCAGTGCCAGGGTGTAGTATTGGCCTGACCTGTGCTCAGCACCATGTCTGGGTCTGGGTCTGAACAGATGTGTGAGGCTCTTGTTGTCACTGAAGACCATTGGGGATTTGGTCCCACATATATAGCCATGTGGAAATTTGAGGTCAATACTGCTGTTTTGTTCATGCTGATCTAATTGAACTGTACTGCCAACTGTGGCCATGGTGACCCCTGCTTGGAGTTGTTGCCATGGACCATGTCTGGGTCCATGGTCCAACCACAGTTGGTGTCTATGTTAATGTCCATAGCCCATAGTGCCACCAACAGCCACAGGAACACCAGGAGCCTAGGCCTTTACCTTGGGCCAGGTAAGTGTCTGTGGTAGTTTAAATGTAATTGGCCCCTCTAAGTTCAAAGAGAACAGCACTCTTAGGAGACATGACCTTGTTGAAGTAGGTGTAGCCATGTTGGAGGCAGGGTGTCACTGTGTAGGCACGGTTTGCTGTGTCTTTTGCTCAAGCTTCCTTCAGTGTGACTTTCAGTCCATTTCCTGTTACCTGCATGATGTAGGACTCTCAGCTACTTCAATAGTACCATGGCTGCCTGGACATGCTTCCTGCCATGATAATTGCCTAAATTTTTGAACTGTATGACACCTCAATTAAATGTTTTCCTTCATAAGAGTTGCCAGGATCACAGTTTCACTTTACAACAACAGAAACACAAACTGAGATAGCATCCAAGGGTTTAACCCCTTGGAACTATGCAGATATGAGTATCCTGGTCTACCACCTGGAGTCCTAGCGTCATCTTGGTTTGGGCTTCTGTCAGAGCACATGTCAGGGTCAGTGTCCCTGCTGCAGCCAAAGTCTGTGTTAATGTGAGTGATTTTTTTTTACCACAGAGAACAGTGAGGACAGGGCTGCACAAAGTAAACCCCCCAAACAGGTTCCTGTTTATGTATATATAAATACATGTGGTTATATGTAAAGAGATAACATGGCAATACATGTCTTGCAAATAAATACTATATATTTAAAAAACCATGAAGACCCATCAAATACAATTCTGCTTCCTTAAAGCTACCTTTCTACAGATGATCTTACATGCTATTTATACTAATATCTTCAATTCCAATTCAAAATCCCAGGACTTACTCTAATCCTCTCTATTTTCCTCATTTATAAATTTTTTCTGTTCCAGTCAGAGCCATGTATTTTATACTCTATAAAATATTCATTTGTTCAAACTTCATATGTACATAAAAATTTAACAAATTGTAACCTACCTGTAAGGTATGACCTTATGGACAGGAATTATAGTATTGCGTTTTTTGCAGAACATGGTTTACTGGGTGGGAAAATAAGTGTGGGAAATTGGCCACATAGGACCCAGACAGACTTACACCCCTGAGATATCCACAGGCCTGTGTTTTTCTTTTTTAAAAGTCTACCTGTATTTCTGTCTCTTCACTAAATCTGTTCCTACAGACTTAAGACAATATCCTAAACTCCACTCTGGATGGACTGTCCTGGAGGCCTCTTGCCTTTTTTGAAAAAGAACACTTTACATTATTACAACATACATATTTACACACACATCCTTAAATATTTATTTTTACATGGCTAGAATCTGGATATTCCTTACATTCCATAACATAATAATTAACCAGAAAATTATATTGTATTAGTACTTGAATTCAACAATATTATAGATTTACTAAATGATGAACATTCTTTGCTTCTTGTGTTGCCTAATTCTGATGGAAAAGTAACAAAGAAGGAGTAATTAAAGAGGGCTTATTAATTTGATATAAGAAAATCCCTTAGAGTGGCAAAGTGGCTCAGCAGGACATTTTCAGTTTTCAGAGAACTCAAACTTTGTTCTCAGCACCCATGTAAGGCTCACAACTGTCTCTAACTCCAAATCCAGTGACTCTGATGTCCTCTTCTGCTCTCTGGATGCCACATATGCATTCACCCAGACACATACACAACAATAAAAACAAGTATGAACCTTAAAACAAAACAACAGACAAAAGGGAGCATTCATCTGTGGGAGTTAATATAAGGGCTTTTTTTCCTCTTCTGTCATCCTTGTCATTTTATTCTCTGAAGGACTAAGGTCTGTTGTTGCATCCTTTGTTTCCAGCTAACTTGCATGGATGAGGGCTGCTCTGTGTGGTGGCATAACCCAAAGTCCCAGCTCTTCGGAGGTAATGGCAGGGGCATCACAAGTTTGAAGCCATTTAGGGCCACAGTATATGGCTCTGTTTCAAAATTATGAAAGAAGGAGAGAGAAAGGAGGCCATACAAATGGTGAGGCTTTCAATCACTTATACTTTTATAAGAAAGCCTGACTTTAGTGTTTGTCATTTGTTTCTTAAGTAATTTTCTATGGTAATCAGAGCACGTTTACTGCTATAAAATTTTTAGATGAATCATGATCCCTGCAAAGACATACTGAAGTTCTAAGCTTTAGCACCCATGCTTGTGAATGTCATCTTATTTGAAATTAGAGTTTTCATATAATCAAGTTTAATGGAGACATACATAACCAGGGTAGGGCCTAAGTCCAGGGATAAGGGTACATAAGTGGTGGTCTGGAGACATGGAGGCTGTCCTCTGAATTTCACAGTGTTCGTGAGTAGAGTTGAGTGGCCATGAGCCAAGAACACAAAGTTTAACAGCAGCAAACACACATCATGATATACCAGAGGGGATACATTGTTTGAGACTGGGTGGGGGGAATTAGCCAAGTCTCTACCTTGACTTGGGACTTTTTTCATCTACATACAGGAAATAGTATATTTCTATTGTTTTAAGCTGCTTAGTTTGTGACACACTAAATTATTACCATACTCATGGTGTAAGTATCCTCAGAGGCTTTACATTTTAGACTTTCTACCCATTCAGAATTTTGATTGACAAGTCTGTGGTATTCTGTTATTCAGACTATTATATCAGACAAAGATAATGATTTGAAAAAATAGGATAATAGCGGCATAAAGTATATTAAAACAAATTTAAGATTTCTGAGTGGTTAAATGTGAGCAATGCAATTGATGAAACACATACAAAGAACTGGGCTTCCTTTTGCATAGAGATGAGAGTGAGGAGGTGGGTAAAGCCAAGCTCATCCCTATGCTGTAAAAAAAACAAAGTTCAGTGATAAATGAAATGAAAAAATGAAGGTATGATGAAGAGAAATTAAAATGCAGTTTTTGAACTAGACGTTAAATGGTGGCATTACTTAGAGGCAGAATGCAAGATAAGGTTAATGGGGTGTGTTGGGCTATAAAAGGACATTAAGTAACACTATCACTATTTAATAAGGATCAGGATAAACAAATAGGCCAAACAGATGTTTATTCAGGGAGAAATAACTTACAACCTAGACAGATGTGCACCAGCAAGTTCCAGTAGATGTTCTTCTTTCCGGGTCCCACCAGCAAGAGAGCATTCTCTGGCTCCTCCTCAGACCTAGTTCCACAGGTCACCTCTGCCCCTGGCTCCACCCCCAAATGGGCGTGGTCAGTGCCACAGAAGGAAATAAAGTGAATATCCCACTACATAACACTAAAAGTAGAATTTAGTAAGGCGATAAGCAGCCATTAACCAATATAAACCAATCTCCATAGTAACTAAATGTGCTAAATACAATGAGCTGGGGGCAAATATAATTATAATGAAACCTCTGGTGTATATAAGAGCACATGTAGATGATGTAGACATTGTCTATGACTATTGGCATTATAAATAAGAAGGTGTTTAGGTGAAAATTCTACATATTAATGGAGCAAAATGAATCATGGACAGTGGCAGAGATTTTAAAGGTTGGCTAGCTAACATGTTCTAATGAATGGTTCGTTTTTATATGTCTCATTTGTTTCTTTAATACATATTTCCTTAGGGTCTGTTTTTAAATCGTCTTACACATTGAGATGGACATGTCACTTAAACTGCCAATGATACAGGACTCCCACATTTGGTAGGCTTCTAGATTCAGTCATACTTATTGCATGGAAGGGTCTGAGTTGATAGCAGATCACAGATATGGTTTACAAATAGAGTATAAGACAGTAATAGAGAAGAAAAATTCCCTTCACAAAGTGGCAACTTAGCTATAGCAATGTCATAGCACAATCCGTTGTTCCAGGGTATATGATGACCCTGTCATAAAAACAGTGCGTAGAGTTATATAAAGACAATATTTGATAATTAGTGACCATGTTAGTTGATATATATTAACAGCACTATTCTTATTATTGTTGTGCAGGAATACATTCTTACTTTAAAAACATTAGCTATAAAGCAGCCTGAGGCAGATCCTTTGGAGAGAGTTGGAGGAGACCAGTAGTATTACAGGAGAGGACATGCATGATCATAAGTCAATAAGTATCTTTGACTGAGATATGTGTAGAGATAGAAGACTAATATTGAAGATTTTGACCCTATGTAGCCTTAAGCTAGTTATGTCATCATCTTTAGTGAAAATAAATTAAAATAATTTAAACAAAATATTCTTTTGAGGGAATATTTGTACATCTCTATGGGATGAATCCTTGTATACATATGTTATAGTCAAATCATGTAAATAGTATAACATGAAAAATAAAAGCCCAGAGACTGATATTGGGGTTCAAGCTTCAAACTTAAAAGCAAAGCAGCCAGCCATTAGCTTTTACCTCTACCTCAGGCCGAAATGGTTGTTCCTATCTCCATGGGCTCTCACCAAGCCTCAAACTGCTGCCTCTCCTCAATGTGGCTGGATAATCAATCTCCACATGAGAAACTTTGCTTTTTTATACCTCCCTAGTGCTGGAATTAAAGGCATATGATCCCAAGCGCTGAGATCACCTTTGAGTGAGCTTTTTCTCTTTAGGACTGGGCCAATTTCGTGTAGCTCAGTGTGGCCTTGAATTAACAAAGATCTGTCTATGTTTACTTCCAAGGGGTGGGATTAAAGGTGTCTACCACCACAGCCTGGCTTCTATAGATAACTAGTGTAGCTGGCTTTGCTTTCTTTACCCTTAGGCAAACGTTAATATATCATAAATAATATATCACCACAAATCAGCATTTACATCTTTTTAAATGTTCATCATTTTTATGATTTGAGAATTGTATACCCTAGTCAGTTTGCAGTACGTAATAGATTAGCTTAATCAACAGTTATTCTAAGGCAATAAAGAAGAAAAAGGTCAGGGTGTGATAGCTTGTGCCTGTAACACCAGCAGCCAATGGCTAAGGAGACCTGCCAATTTCTCACCGGGTAAGCTCAGGTGTTGGAAGTTATTTGCCCACCTTTCTGGTGTCAAAGAATCAACTTGGGCCTTTCCTCAACCCAGATGAAAGATGAGTATGAAATAAGATTTCACAGCCCCTTTGTTTTGTTCTGATAAGATTTTCCCTAGTTCCTCTGAAAGTCGATGGCTATGGTAGCCATTGATGCAGAATGCCAAATGATAATAGATCTCTTCTGCCTAGTAACACAAAGATTTATCGTGGTTAAGTAAGGGTCAGGATAAACAAATAGGCTGAACAGATGTTTATGCAGGGAGAAATATATTACAACCTAGACAGATGAACCCCAGGAAATTCAACCAGATGCTCTCCTGTCCCAGTCATGCCAGCAAGAGAGCTTTTCCTAGCTCTCTCTCCGACCTCCTTCCACAGGTCACTTCCACCCATGGCTCCACCCCCAATGGGCATGGTCAGTGCCACAGAAGGACTATCTCACTACAAAGATTCTTTTCTTTTTAAAGATTTATTTAATAGGTATACAGTATTCTCCCTGAATGTATGCCTGCAGGCCAGAAGAGGGCACCAGATCTTCTTACAGATGATTGTGAGCCACCATATGTGTGGAGGGAATTGAACACAACACTTTTGGAAGAGTAGGCAGTGTTCTTAACCACTGAGCCATCTTTCTAGTCTGTAACAAAAGAATTCCGAAAGAGTGAAATACTGAGCTAATGTTTCATGGCATCCAGCTTGGTCTCCTTCTTTGATCAAAAGCAGTTACTGTCATACACTTCTTTCCCTTGAGTTGGATTTAAAGTTTGTAAGAACAATGCCACTCATTCTTTTATAGTTAGTACCTGGAGGTATCATCTGGATTGCTTAAGGTTTTCCAGTTGCCTTTTCCCTGGAGTTAATTTGCCATTGCTTTGTTTCTAGGCTGTCATTCTGCAAGTCCATGCTCATTAGTGTTCTTTTCATTTCTTGGATGATGTCCAGAATGTTGTTTCCCCCTTCTCCTTTGTTAGTTGTTTTCCTGATTTTTTTTCTGTGGCAAAGTTGAATGGTAGGCACCTCCATTCACTCATCTTTCTAGACTGGTTGGGAATGTCTATTAAAAATAGTATGAAAAGGGAGCATTGTAAAGAATAATGTTGTAAATGCAGAACATTTTAGTGTAGCTGGCACAAGTTTTAAAGGATGTCATTATAAAAGGATCAAAAGTTAAACATTCATAAAGTAAAAAAAATATAGTGGCCAGCTTAAGTTATCATTGGAAAGTGTGTGTGTGTGTGTGTGTGTGTGTGTGTGTGTGTGTATATATATATATATATATATATATATATATATATATATAAAATTTTACAGAATGACTAAGTGTACTATGTTTACAAAGTCAGCAATTTTTCACCGAATTTTCTTTGGCCATATTCTCTCAGCATTCACCCAATGACTCACCAGAACAACTTCCAGGCATCTAGGTTTGTGTTAGCACATTATGTAATATTTAAACACTAGCAAAATCGCATATTGATGTCTTTCTCAAACTGTAAATATGACTATAGGAAGAAAACCTTAGGGGTCAGAGTGTTATGCTAACAAGGTTTACTTTCCAGTGGCTGTGGAAGATTAGGGTAGAGTCTTTTCCTTTTCATGGAGACAGTTCTTACCTCATATAGATACAGAATATATACATGTGTAGTTTGGGTTCAAGATTTAAATGATTACTTAACAGTTAGATAATTATCTTTGAATATTTTCTTAGCCTCATGGATAATCCAAGTTTTCATATCACAGAGTGACAAATATTTCTAGATAATACTCCATCTACAACTTAAGCATCCCTTTATATCAACACAAAAATCATTTAACATAGAAGAGCCTTCTGCGATCTAAGGAACTATATCTGTGTTTGAACCACTAAAACTACAACTGTAGAAATATTTGTAAAATAAGTTAAGTTCTTTTAAGGAACAGTAAAGAGTTAATTATTTCAGTGTTGAAATAACAGTTCTGCCACACCTGCCTGTATGGCACTCAAAGCATTGATTGGAAATGTAAACATTTAAAGTGGTATAAATTGACTGTGAGTTTATATATGACAGTGGTAGCACTTCGGTTGACTTAATGGATCATCGACACATAAATATGTCCTTATATTCATTTCTGGGAATGAAATCAAGTTGCTGATAATCTTGTCATTGTTCTTAGTCTCACTGACACTGGCAGGAGTACATGTAATGTCCTCTTCAATAAACTTCCTCCTAATAGGGCCACCTTATTTTCCTTCTCCTATGTACATCATGATTAAAAGTGACAGAATTTCAGATCTACAAACATATGTTGATAGGAAAATGTGAATATATGTTTTTGTATAAAAAGCACATGGGTAATTAAAATCCTGCTTGGCCAGGCTAAATGGTAAACTTGGTCCTAAGAAATCCTAATAAATGTGGATTAGAAGCACAGATATTGAGGAATATGAATAAGTTGATACAAAAGTAAGACAATATAATCATTTTCTTAGGTGTTTCTAATATGCAAGAAAAATAGGCATATGCAAATATAAGTATTTTATTAAAAGGGAAACAAAGAAACATATAGAATGAAAGAGGGAGAGCTCGGTGGAAGTTTGTTTAGATTCATCACATTGATAAGTTAAGGCAATCAAAAGAAAAAACTGGAATGACAGTGCAGCCTAACCTTAAAGCTGCTGTAAACACCTGCACTCACACACAGAATATGTACCCAATGGAAAACTGAAGTGCAAGGACAAACTCTGAGAAGTTAATTAAAAGTTCTCCTGATATGATGTGGCCTTTTCTCTTGCCCTCTGACTTAGGGATAGACTGCTGATAGCCCCTGGTTAGAACAGACACACTCTTCTTTAACAAGGACTAACACTAAGCACAGAGGGAAATTGATTCCCAGCATTTCCCCCTGTTTCCTGGGTAGGAATAATGATACTGAACAACACAGAGAAATGAATTCCACCCACTATAACCTAAACAAATACCCCATGAACAGAATAGTCCTAAGAACTTTTCTAACCCAGGGATTTGGACAAGAGAAGAAAGTAGATACAGGAGATGAACAGGGATGGGAGAATACTTACCTTCTTGTCACCACATTGCTAAGAGAATATTTAATTTTGTCATTTGGATATATGGATGATGCTAGCATTAGCTGATGACCCCATCCTCAAAAATGTACTTTAGGGTCAACAAGATTTCTAAGCTGGTAAATGTCTTTGTTACCAAGCTTGATAGAATAAATTCAATCCTTTTTAAAAATTAATTTCTTTTTTAAAATTTAAATTTGAAACAAGCTTGTTTTACATGTCAATCCCAGTTCCCTTACTCTCCCATCATCCCCTGAACCTCCCCCCACAAATCCCCATTCCATCGCCTTTCTGCTCCCCAGGGAGGGTGATGCCTTCCATGGGGGATCTTGAAAATCTGTCATATCATTTGGAGCAGGGCCTAGGTCCTCCCCCATGTGTCTAGGCTGAGAAAGAATCCCTTTATGTGGAATGGGCTCCCAAAGTCCATTCGTATACTAAGGATAAATACTGATCCACTACCAGATGCCCCTTAGACTGCCCAGTCCTCCTAACTAACACCCACATTCAGGGAGTCTGGGTTGGTTCTATACTGGTTTCCCATATATCGGATTGGGGTCCATGAGACCTCCGTTGTTCAGGTCAGCAGTGTTTGTGGGTTTCTCAATACTACAGTCCCACATGGGAAAAAGGAGAACCACGTTCACAAATTGTCCTCTCCAACCTATTTTTGTACGTACTGCCATATATAGTATAGTGTGAGTGTGTGTGTGTGTGTGTGTGTGTGTGTGTGTGCAATATAAACAAATAGCATTTTAAGGTATACTTTCAAAATGCATTTGCATGAAACAAGCTATCAACTTTCAGGAATCCCTGAGTAAAGGTTATTCTTCATTGTCAAGGAGAATTCAAAGAAGAAAACTCCTTAATGCTGATTCATTAAATACTGACAAAACATCATAGGTACACTACTCTGTTCAAAAGACCTGACATAAGAAAAAAAAATGATAATATTGTCATGATGATCTGTGTATAGTGTGCATACAATATTAAGATTAAAGAGCAATACATTGTACAAAGATCTGCATATAGTAGTGTATAATAGCTTTTTAATACTAAGTTTCTAGGATATAAACCAATGACAGAAATCTAAGATTTTCACTCAGCGAATTTGGTAGTAGTTTCAGTGGGTTATTATTTAAAGAGAACAGAAATGTCTGTGATCAAGACTCCAGGCTTGAACTTTCATCCCTTAAGATTATATTCAACTATAAGAATGAGAAACCCTAATTAAGCAAATTGAGGATTTTACTTTTCTGGAGTGAAGAGAAGTTCAGAGGTTTAAGAAATCCACTGATGTTACATCACTAAAAGCCCTCGTTAGAGACTTAGTTCCTGGAGATTCTCATCAGCCATTATAGCTATGATATCCCAGCCTCTCCGAGACTTCTTTCCCACAGTAGGCATCCTCTTTAGCCTCAAGACTGTGAGGATGAGGAAGGCCCCTAATCTTTCCCATGATAAAGAGCTTTTCCAAAACACCCTCTGGAAAATGATCATTTTCAATCTCAGAAATAACACTGCCCTGTGGCAAAAACAACAAGGATAGAGCAGGCTACAAAATGCAGAGTTTTCATCCATCACATTAACACTTTGAAACAGTAGGTTAGAGGACAAAAGAGATACCAAGTACACAAACAACAGTGCCTCTAATTTGGTATGTCTCATTTAAGCCTTTAATCATATGCATCTTATTTCTTAAACAGAGAATGAAATTGAGACAGAGGAAGATTAAGTACCTTCCCTACAGTCACACATGGTAACTGAAAGATAATTCCTGACTCGAAATTAAAGCCCCAAGAATTACATGTTAATTTATTTCCATGTCATATGAGATTACTTACAGGTACCACCAAGCTAAATGTCTTCAGATGGGCATTTTGAAAATTTATAATCTGGTGTTAAACAGCGACTGACTTTTTCATAATGACAATTTCATTTCTCCATGTCAGTCTAAAACTCTCTCTTAGGACATGGTCCATTATTTCATAACTTTTCAGTCCCCACTGGTCAATCCTAGATGTTGCTCATGGAAACTTTGAGATGCTAGGTATGGTTTGCATGGGAATGGCTCCCATAGACTCATATATTTGAGTGCTTAGTTAGAACTCTCTGGGAAGGATTAGGAGATGCTATCACTAGGGATGAGCTTTGAGATTTTTTTTTTAAAAAACCATATGCAAGGCCCAGTCTTTCTTCCTGCTGAAGGGAGATGACGATGTAGCTCTCAGCTACTTGTACAGCACCATGCTTTTCACCATGCTCCCAGCAATGATAATAATGGACTAGCACTCGATAACTGCAAAGAAGCTCCCAATTAAATGCTTTATTTTCCATAAGCATTGACTTGGTTATGGTAACACTTCCCTACAGAGGAAAAGTAACTAAGAAACTAGGTCACTAGGTAAGTGAGGATTTCAAGAGTGTACTTTGAGCTAAATATTTTTGAGATCAGAGCATGTTATTAATCAAATAGTTGATGCAGGTTTAAATAAATAATTATAAGAATATTTTCATGGAGTTATAATAGAAATGAGTGCAAAGAAAGAAGAATGTGTGTAAAAAGACTAATGATTACATCATGTATTTGATGTGATAAAGACTTGAGATGGAAATGGATTAAGGGAAAACCTGGCACATGCATTCTAGTTTTTCAGTGATAAATTTCATTTCCTTCTATATTTGTTACATTTTCCCTTTCCTATCAATTGTCCTACCTGTTATAGAGAAAGCACAAATGCAACTCAAACTGTTCCTACCACATTAGTTTTGTTTCCCTACATACTGAAATCCCAACAAGAAGTATCTGTGCATAAGACCACATCTTGAGTTATTCTTCAATGAGAGAAGTTAAAATAATAATAAAGGTGATATATGATCCAATAACCCCCCCTCTCTGACACACAGACACAGACACACACACACACACACACACACACACACACACACACACAATCATTTCAAGAAAGCAATCAAATTCTAGATGATACTTCCCCTGGGCAAGGAATACCAGAGATTGCCAGTCAACATTTGGTAGAAGAGACACAAGCAATCAGTTCCTCTTTGCAACCATCTGATATCTGATATAGCCAGTGTTACTGACACCTTGCTTTCAAACTTCCTCTCTAAGAATTATGAAACAGTAGATTTCTACTATTTAAAACAACTGTTTTCTGGTATTTTTACAGTAGAAGCATTAGGAACCTAAACAGTGAAGTGAAGTTCCTTCACAGAGCTTTATATTCTGAAGAAGGAAATAGAAAAGCACTAAGAACACAGGTGGTACTTTGTGTAGCACCTGCTGAGATGAAGAAAACTTGGGAGATGGATAGGAAATGCTCTTCTATTTGGGGATCTGTGATGATATGCCTTTCCAAGTGAACAAGGCAAAGAAAGGTCTGAACCACATTATTTCTGTGGTAAGAGATCCTGGGGAGGGAACCAGCTAGCTCCAGGCTCTGAGAAAAGAATTCCTTGTGTAGAACAGCTAGGAGGCAGATGTGAGTGCATTTGGGAGAAGGAGAATACTAGGGTGTTGGGAAACTACATTGGTTTGTTTGGGATTTTGATGCTTTTTTTTTTTTTTTTTTTTGGCTTCTTTTTTGAATTAAATGGGAAGCAATGGGATTAATTTTTGAGGAAATTGAAGAAATGCTACAATTGTAATTTGATTTAAGGGGTTCCTTTGTTTGTTTCTTGGGATAAGATATCTTAATGTTGCCATGACTGGTCTTGATCTCATTATATAGCTCAGGATTGCTTTGACCTAATGATCATCCTGCCTTAGACGTCTGCGCTATAGGATTAGAAGCATTTTGTGCCACTCTGGGACTTACTGAGTTGTAAAGGGATGTTTGTGACTGCTGTGTGGAGGAAAGTTCAAGGAAGCAGAGGTGGAATTAGAGAAATGAGGGCAGAAGCTTGTCAAGTAAATACATGAGCATGAGTGATAGCTGGAGTCCAGATGGGAAAACAAATTAGAAAAGGGAAAGAAGAGCTAGGTAGAGCTTTGGAGGTACAGAAATAAAGCCTGATATCAGAAATGGAAACCAGCTCTGTGGAGGATGCTTCAGGACCTTCCAAGTTAGCAGAAGCAGCTAAGAAGAAGGCATTGGATATCCAAGCCACAGAGACTAAAGTTAATGTGGAGGAGAATTTGGCTTGCCAATAGTATACAATTACTGAAAGCAATAGCATCTGTCAGTCACCACACAATTCACTTGCCTTACTCATACAATGGATTGACATTTCTGAACCCAGCTGTTATGTTTCAGCCATACTGATGAGCAAATAAGTCTTATTTGCTTTATTAAATATCTATGAGTTATCATCTATCTACTAATATGATAAGAAAGAATAATCACTTCACAGAAAAGTTCAAAGTAACTTGGACCAACTAAGGAAAGTGACATAATATTATTAAGAGTTCACATAAGGACCCATTAGTAGCAGTCTAATAATAGCATGAAACTTGCTGAAGACCGCTTTGCTCTTTAAACAGTTTAGTCCCTACATGTATTATCTTATTTAACATTCCAGTTTCTCAAACGAAAGATACATGACTTTTAAATTAGAAAAGCTTACACAGCCAAAAAGTATGAAATAGCGCAATAACATTGAGTTCAATAAAATTTTATCTTATTTTGAAACATGATAGGTTTCAGAATTATCCTCTTTGTTTTCTAACACAAACAAATCTCAGTCTGCAAAGTATGAGATGACCATACATTTGTGAAATGGGTTCAAAGAATAGATATTTGAATACTATCACTTGAATTCAAATCCTAGCACTATAAGATACAAATTGAAGAAAATAGGTAGTTTCTCTGGGCCTTATCAGGTATAGCTCTATGGGAATAAAATGTGGAATTAAAAAGAATTTCTACTTCATCATGTTCCTGAAGGTTTCAACTAAGACAAGATACGTCAGGGCCCAGAGACTGGATGACACAGGGAATTAGGATAGAACCAACCAAACAAACAAAAAAATACAATGTAATGATGCCTAACTATATTCTGCTATATTCATGAATTTCTGCCTAGCCAATTTGTCATCAGAGAGGCTTCATACAGCAACTGGTGGAAACATATACAGAGACCCCACAGCCAAACATTAAGCTGTGCTCAGGGAAGCCTGCTTAAATGAGGGAAGTACTGTAGGAACCAGGGGGATCAAGGACATCACAAGAAAACCCACAGAAGCAACTAACATGGGCTCATAGGTCCTCACAGAGATTGAACTAACAACAAGGGAGCCTGCATGGGACTGACCTAGCCCCTCTGGATATATGTAACTGTTGTGTAGTTTGATCTTGTTGGACATTTGCTGTTCCAACTGCCTATTCACAAATAACTGGCAACAGCTTCCCAAATAACTGACACAGAGACTTATTATTTATAGATGCTTGGCCAATATTTCAGGCTTATTACTAATGAGTCCTCACATTTTAAGTCAACCCACATTCCTTATTTATGCTCAGGTACCACGTGGTGGTACCTTTATTAGCATGGCACATTCATCTCTTGCTCCCTCTGAGTCTGCCAGTGACACCTCTGACTCTGTCCTTCACATCCCATCATTCTCAGTTTGGCTTTCCTGCCTAACTATATCATGTTCAGCTATAGGCAGTCAGCTTGTTTATTAAACCAATCACAGACCCATGTATTCACACAGAGTAAAGGAATATTCTACCGCATTGTCTTCTTTTAGGACTCCTTACAGTGGGAACAGTGGTTGTCTCTGACTCTTTTACTGGTATTGGTGACCCTATTCCTAATGCTGGATTGCTTTGGGCAGCCATAATACAAGGGGGGGTTGCTTAGTCATATTGCACCTTAATATGCTATATTTTGTTGATATTCATGGGAGAACTCCCATCTTCTGAATAGAATCTGAGGAGTGGGTGGAGGCAGCAGATGGGAGGTGGGGTGGGAGTTGAGGAAAGAGGCAAAACTGCAGATGAGCTAAAAAATAACTTAAAAAACAAAATGAACAAAAAAGGTCAAGCATTTATTATTTTTACTTTTATTATTTGATTTCTCTGTTTTCTTTTCCAATTTCCTGCCCACTGTATTAGATGAAAATTCTTGTTTTGGTTAGTTCATCTAATACTGGTCAACTGGAGTTTGAATTAGTATTCAAGAAGTGATACAGTTTACCCAGAACCTAGGTATTAGGGTAGACGGAAGAGGGCTGAGGCTGGAGGTTTGGTGGTTCCTCTGTGACATAGAGTCTATGCCTTTGTCCTGATGACATCTCTCCGGGTGTATTAAATTCTCTGTCTTTCACCGAGTTCATTGTCTTCTATAGTCTTTATGGTCTCCTATCCTATTCTATTGTTGTGATGGATTTTATATATGCTTTGTATACTGGTGCACCCAAAGCCCATATCTCTGGTCATTTGGGTGCAGCACATCTGTCACTGTAATTGGGTGCTAGGGAATAAAGGTCATAGAAGAGTTTTGGGTCTTCTTGCCTTACAGGCTATAAATAGGAAGCTCAAGGCATCCCTGGTTGGTAACCCAGTTTTGCCCCCTCTGATTGTAGCTGAAGGGCAGAAAAGCAGATCATAGCTTGGCTGTATCAGTAGCTATTCCTGAAGGTTTCTCTTCAAACATTCTGGCATACTTTACTTCCTACCTTCATGGGAAAAAAACAAATAGCATAGTAAACACCAGTCTGAGTTTTGCTCATTGTGATAAGTCTTTCATTCATACTTTTATTTCTTCTGGGTTGAGTATTTTAAAGGTCATGGCCAGAAAGATGGCTCAGTGTGTTAAAGCATATAACAAAGAAGCATGAGGATGTACCTTTGATCCCATGATCCATGTATAAAGGTGGGTATGGTAGTGTGAATCTGTAATTTCACTGCTCTTGTGGTAATGTGGAATCTAGGTAGCAACAATAGAATCCTCAGAACTCTGCAGGCATTGTAGCCTGGCATACACAGATGAAAACAAGAAAGATCCCATCCCAAATATAGTAGAAGGCAAACACTCACACTTAGATTGCCCTCTGACCTCCATGCATGAAACATGGAATGCAAAGGGAAGACCCATCCTAAATGTGGGTAGTACCATCACATTACCCAGGGTCATGAACTAAATAAAAAGGTAAAACTAGTAACTCACATGAGTAACAGTATTATCTGCTTTTGCCTCCTGACTCCACACAGAAGGTGACAAACCCCTGAAAGCTCTCACTGCCATTCCTGACTTGGTGGACTATATGTCATTTTACACTGTGAGCCAAAATAAATTCTTCTCCCACTTAATGGCTGCTTGTTAGTTTTTTGACCCAGCACTGAGAAATGAATACAGATGCTATGAGAAGTGGCTGATGGTTATTTGGATTCTCAGTGTCTTACATGTGGATGTGAGGTTCAAGGCACAACATTATAAACTGTTTGCTTTGTTGTAAGTGAAGAATTATGATAAAAATGTTTGTAAGATCAGAAATAATTAGCATCTGACATCTGCAGATCATTATGAAGGGGTGATTGCATTAATAGGGTGTCCAGCAGAGTGACCATTTCTAATTATGCCTCTAGAAAAGGCATAAACAGTTCAAGACTATATATAAATAAATACTGGGAATCAACTGAATTCCCAAACAATTATTAAATAATAGTTTCCTCTGTTATTTTAATAAAGGAACCTCCTTTGATTTTTCCAGCTGCGTTGGGGAAGCCATTATTGGGAGAAGGCTATTCTGGCTTAATTTCCAAGTATTTTTTATTTCTATTAGATAAAGGAGGCTTACATTAGTCCTTATGTTATTAACTGCTTAATGGATTTAGGAAGCAGGTAGCAAAAGACAGATTGTTCCATGCATTTAAATGAGACAAATAACATTCTCAACTGATTATGCATTTAGGGGAAAAATTTCATCGTATTGCTACATTTTAAGTCTGCAGAAGTAATAAATTTATCCATTAGTGGCCAAGTGTGTCTTCTGTTGTGCTCATTATCAAGTATTCCCAGGTGTTCGGGAGCTTATAAGTATAAATTAATGTGACTTTTAAACTTGGTAATAGAAATATGCAGCATAAGGATCATAAAGTATGAAACAGTTCCCACACCAGTGGTTTTAACAATAAAAGATAGCATTAAATATTAAGTTAGCATATTTTTGTCAATGGTGAAATGTGTTATCTTGTCAGAATGAAGCAACAAAACATAATCATCAATAAAATCCACATGGTTACCATGATTTCTTCCTAGTTGACTGATTTTGTGTGTTTCTGTAAAACCACAATTCCAAACAGTAGAAAACCTAAATATGTGCCTTTCAAGAGCTGATTGACTTAGGTACTTGTTATTCACCCACCTGTGTCTAGGACACACACACACACACACACACACACACACACACACACACACACTTACTGTCTGCTAGACAGGCTCCAACTTTGGAAGTAGATCAGATCCCCAGAAAACTGAATAATTTCAGATTCCCAGAAGAGAGACCTCCAACAGTGATGTGGACAAAACAACTCTTGGGGCAGTGCATGTGTGTGTGAGTGTGTGCATGTGTGCTTGCGTGCGTGTGTGCGTCCATGCGTGCATGTGTGCATGTGTGTGTGTGAGCACGAGTGTATGTTCTACAAGTCTTGAAAGATAAGAATGGAAACCAGCTGATATAAAAAAATAATAATCTGCCTCAGGAGAGCTTTTTGTTTTCATGTGAAATGTTCCCTCTAGAATCATGTATTTGAACACTTGGCTCCCTGTTGGTGGTGCTGTTTGGGAGGATTGTAAAATCTTTAAGGCAGAGATTCACTGGAGAAAGTAGGTCACTAGGGCTGGCCTTAAAGCCCAGCCCCACTTCATATATCTGTGCATCTGAGTATGGATGCAAAGTAAACAGCCAGCTCCCTGCTCCTGTAACTGTACAATTCCTGACCAATACTATGCCTCCCCAACCATGGTAGAGGCTATCCCTGAACTTTAAGTCAAAATAAACCCTTTCCCTCTTATACTGCTTTTGTATGGGTAATTGATCACAGCAACAAGAAAGTAAAACAAGTACTTTCACTCATCCCATAGTTTTGTTTTGTGGGAATGTGGAGAGGAGACCATGATTGCTTTGGACAGTCAGGAATAAAAGCTTGTGGATGGTTTCTCTGTGATTCTATTGACACTGCATTTAAGTTTTCTATACAAACAACAAAATAAGCATTTTATATCAACAGACATCTCTATGAAGGTCTGCCTGACTGAGGTTTTAGAATTATTAGAATAGGACATAAAATAGCAACTGGCTTTTCCCACATGTGTCTGAGGTGATTAAAATTTAGATAACAACAACAACAACAACAAAAAAAAAAGTTTTGTAACTCCAAACACATACACTCATACAAACAGGGGACAGGAAAAATTTAGAAGAAGTGTCTAAAGACCTATGTTAAGTGCTAAGAAAATCTGGATAATTGTAGACATGGCTTAAATGTAGACATTAGCATAAACGACAATTCATAAATGAGTCACTTTAAAAAAAATCATCCAAGTGTATCTGCAATGAGAAAAGATAGTATAATTAAGAAAAACAATTCAACAATTATTTAGTCACCATCTAATATTTGAGAGGCACTAGAGAAAATTGTGAAATCTGTGTTGATGATAGCAGTTCAATTAATTAGTCATGGTATAGAGATACTCCCATGAGTTACAATTCAAGGTATAAAGTACATGCTGGAAATTTCATTTTAATTCATAGAAATGTGTAATAGAAAGCAATAATTATAATTCAGAAAACTAGAAATAAGATTTTGGCCATGAAAGATGAGAGTCGTTTGTTACAGGAGAATTGGGAGGGCATTAAAAAGATAATGTAAGCCAGTAGAGGAGTGTGTGCTGGTGTATGAGTGAAGCCCACAGTGAGGGTTACTTATGAAAGTATATCTTCAGAAGGCGGTAAAAGCTAGCGATATTTTCTTTGCCCATGATTTCCTGTGGACAAAATATATAATACTAAGTATCTGCCTTCTGCATTGGAAGAACTATTTAAAATACAAGGTTCCCAGTGTTCTTATACCACCAATAAATTAATATTCTTAGAAAAATTAATGTCAAGCAGATATCACTAATGGAGAAGCCTGCTTTTTGTAAGTTTCAGTGGCTAAGAACTAAATATGAGTTTAATCTAAAGAAAAGGATGTCAGGTAGCTTTCCCTTACCCAGGTCTTGCTGAAGAATAAGCCTCAAGTCATGAATTTGAAAGAGAGTAAAGAGAATTATATGGGATGGTTTGGAGGGAGGGAGGTGAAGGAGGAAATGATATATTATAGTCCCCCAAATTAAAGAAATGTGTGCACACATACATATATACACATGAAGAATAAACCTTAAAAGTCAAATTAGTGCCTCATACCTATAATCCATCCCTCAGAAAGCTGAGACAGGAGGTTTGCCAAGAACAACTTAAGTATAGTGTGGGATGTCATCAAAGCCAGTACCCCATTTCTTTGCTACTAGTTTTCTGCATTGGCTACCTCTGTGTGCTTCATGTCACAATGATATTAACAGATTTTCTCTATTACATCTCCTACCACAAACCATTTAACCATAAGACAAAACAAACCATCCCTGCTTGGTTGTCTCTGTCAGGAATTTGCTGAGTGATGACAAAATAATTAGTATAAACATATTTGCATCTAGAAACACTTATAGTATTTTCTGAATATCTTCAATGACATAAATAGATAGAATTTTAATACTTGGAATAAAAAATTCAAGACCTATTACAAATCTTGATACAATTTAAGTTATTTTAATGGTAAGTACTTAACGATCTCATGAAAAACATTTAATTACCATAGTAACATTTGATTTTTTCTGAGGAAAAATGTCATCTCAATGCAGTGATAGCCTGAAGTGATAAGCAGTACACAAAAGACATTTGTATCATATTACAAGCTAGTGGGCTTTTATATGGCTTCTTCATAAATCCTTAGTTTTGGCAAACCCACCCCTACCCTTCCTTTTCCTGCTCCCTGATTCTCAAGAGTTGAACAAGTTGAACAAGACCAAACCAGTTAAAAATTATAATATGGAAAGGGAACCATTTGCCAGGATCCATGCCTAGCTGAGAGCTATTGGCAGTTGATTGTTGAGGAGGAAGAGTATCTCCTTTTAGGAATGTGGCCATTAAAGAGTTGTAGATGACTCCACCCTCATGTGCACATGGATGACACTAATTGAACTTAGTGGTTAAAATAAATACACAAACAAACAATTGTAAAATGAAGACACAAGGTTGGGAGATAGCTGTGATGGGGCTCTTGGAAGAAGAAAATGTGAGGAGTGAGGGGTGAATATGATCAAGATAAATTGTATATATGCATCAAAATTTTCAAGAATAAGAAAGGGAAGATGTAAGAATTCATCAGTCTTGATATTTATGAGACTGTTCAGTCCAAAGAACCAAGGAGTCTACAATCTGGCCTTTCAATTTTCATAGAAAATTAATTGCTTCAGTTGTTATGTAGGACCCAGTGCACAACTTCCAAAACTAATATTTGACATTGATTGTAGCAATGTGTTCAGAATGTCCATAGAAAGGTGAGAAAGTTGACCAAATGTTCCAAGAAGCCAGATGGAGTATGTATGTTACATGAGCAAAACACCTTATGAATTCACTCATACAGATTTACTAACTCTGGTGACAGGCAAAAGAAAAGCCATTTTTATTATATATACTAAATATATATACTATACTAAATATATATACTATACCTATATATATACTATACCTATATATATACTAAAATCTTTAATTGGAAAGACAATGAAAACTTAGTTATGCCAAATACTGTACAATCCTGTCACAATTTAGTCAAAGTTAGACTTGGAATCTTTCATTTAGTTTTCTTTCCAAAAATTATGGAGACTGAAATGATGAAGTATATACCTTCCTCTAGGCAAACATTCTACCACTGAGCTATATCCCTAGAAAGATTTAACTCCACAAAATAGATGGAGTAAACGCTCACTCATGAAGCTCTATATTTTAGAATGTTTAAATCATCTCTCTCAATCAATCTCTCTCTTTTTTCCCACCCCCCCATGTGTGTGTGACTGCTCTTTCACCTACAATCTACAATACATGTCAGCTGGTTGCTGGTTCTCTTCCTTCTTCACAGAGAATAAATTCAGATCATCAATAGGCAAGCGTCTTTACCTATTGAGTCATCTCACTAGTCCTTGAAACCCTGCTTTAAAAGTCTATTCTGTGAAGCAGAGTGCTCATCTTGAGCGTGAGCTGCATGAAAATGTGGCCCTGTCTCCATGGCAGCTGCTTCTCCTTTAACACAAATGAGTAATCTTATTTTGATTGTAAGACTGTGAAACAGAAGTGTCTGTGTCCAGCAAGTATCAGCAACAGAGCTTTTAGAAAGAAAAATAAAGAGGTCATGCTCTGTGACAAGGCCCCAGGAAAGGAGAATAGGGCTCTGTACTTTTCCAGAGAGTGCCTTTGCCTTTTTGCTGATTGATGGCCTGTCCGTGGGGATGCTGGCTATAGTAATGGTGTCGTGGCCTCTTTCTCAACAGTGGAAAGTGCTGTTAGTCCCAGTGTGGTGGAGGTGAGAGAGAACTGTCCTCACTGAGCTGACAAAACTACATTCAGCCATCTAGCTCAAGCTAGATGATACAGGGTGATGTGTACAGCTAATGCTTATATTACTTTGCGCATATAAAAGCCATACTAGAAAAGGCAGAAGAATACTTACCAGTGACTACTTCTTGGAAATGATTATAAAGGTTTCCATTTCTTTTATTAATATAAATTTTGTATTTACAAACATTAAAAGTAAGCATGAATAAATTCTGTGGGAAATATATATATGTATGTATATGTATGTATATGCTAATGAAAATTAAAATCATGCACTTGCTAATCTCGCAAGGAAGCATTGAGACTGGACCCTGACCTACATTCAAATCCTAAGGCTTCCACTAAATAGCTAGAATGGTGACAATGTGCCTCTCACTGTAGGGCATGCTGACAGGACTGATTGGAGCTCCTAGGCAAAGAATTCCCTGATTTCCCCTTGCAGGAGCATGTCCCTCCCTTTTAGAGATCCCTGTCCATTCATCTCCAATCTGGCATGGGAGGGATTCATGTCTGCTTGTTAATCTACCTCCTGCCAAGGCTTTTTCAGAGACTACTTAGTGTTTATTTCATTTAATAACACAGCTGTATGCTCTGGCAGTCTTTGGCAAACACAACTTGCCTGTGCTTTGACTCCTCAACTATACAAAAGATGTATATTTTGGTAAATCTCACATACTACTTTGTAGACTCAAGAGGCTCTAGCCAGGGTTGCCCCTAATTTCTGACCCTTGCTTTCTTCCTTAATCAGAAACCTCTGATTCCATTTCTCCCTTCTTTAGTTTGCCTGTTTTGCTGCATTAAAGGGAAAATCCTGATGCTGTTTCATCAAATAACCATTTGTCACCATGCCTATTATCTCATTTGAGAGCAATGAGAATACATGAGCATAATATTGTACCAAGAGACACCCAACTATTATAAAAGCCATCTAGAAACTTACAGGGAGTAAGGAAGTAAGACCGAAGGAAGGGTTATCAAATATTCAGGATTTCATTTATAATCTTCACAAATCCCATTTCACCTCCTCTAGTCCAATGGACAGGTTGTTCCTGGAGTGTCACAAGGGAAAAGTCATGTGATACAGATCTAGGTAGAGTGGGAGACTCCAGGGGTATTATGAAGCAAAGCAATGTGTGACAGGTATAGTTTGTAACTGAGTGGGTGGTTTGCTCCCCACTAACAGGATGAGTTTCTCCTAGAGTAGCTGGCAGAGACTACTAGAATCACGTGTCCTCCCAGACAACACATCCTTCTGCCAAACTGGAAAAGCTGCCTTCTGAAACGCATAGGGCCCGTCTCTACCATACACATCAAAGGTGATCTCGGGGCTCTGCTCTGCAGAAGGCACTGAACCTTGCGCTAATGGTGTGCCTTTCTTTAAAAAAGAAATACTAGTTTTTATATTGACTTAGGGCGCATACCTGTGTGTAAGCTCACACACACATGCACGCCCTTATCCAAAACAGTATACTTGGGGAAAATCAGAGAACCACCTAAGCGCTGTGTTCTACCCTTCACCATGTGAGCTCTGGGAATCAAGGTCATCAGGCTTGGTGACAAGTGCCTTTACCAGTTGAGCCATCTCACTAGCCTCCAGTGTTTTAACTCTATAAACCACAGATCACTATTTTTATGTAAACTTCTCTACTATTCATGGAACAAAGGTTTAAATGAGCCCTTGTGGGAATATCCTGTGACTATGACACATTATTACATAGCTTCTAATCCACTGCTGAAGCTGGAGCCTGAGGTAGTGTTGCTTTGTCTCAGTACTGTATCACAGTATCCTTATTCACTGTATCTTAAGCAACAGCATGTTCCCTTGCATCTGCAGACTGGAATTAAGTCAAGGACTGTTTTTGCTTTCGTCTTCCTCAGTTTGTCTACTTTGGAAGGTTAGGCAGCTGTGCTTGACATATAAACTTTTGAGCTGCTCAAGAGGTTTTTGTGTTCTTTTTGCACTTATTCATTTATTTAGTGTATGCATGTGTGTGTATATGTGTGCATATATGTTGAGTCAGAGAACAACTTGCAAGGGTAGGTTCTTCCATCATGTTGTTTCTGGGAATCAAAGGCAAGCCTTCAGGCTGAACAGAAAGCATCTCTGCTCACTTCAGCGGCTAGTTGTTTTCAGCTTGACACATCTAGAACGGAGTGTTAAGGGAGACTGCTTAGATTGAATTGGTCTGTTGGCATACCAGTGAGGGATTATATGTTAACTGAGGGCAATTCACCACAGCACTCTCTGGGAAAGCGATTCTGAATTATATGTGGGGAGAAATGGAGCTGATCATTAATCAACTCTTTGATCTTGACCATGAAGGAATGTGACCAGTCCTTTCAAGCTTCTGCCTCCTCCATGACTTCCCTATCATGATGGATTGTAGCAGGAACTGTGGGCCCAATAAGCCCCCTTTCCCTTCAGTTTTGTCAGGGCATTTTGTCATAGCAGTAGGAAAGGAAATTAAGACACCCACTGAGGCATCCTACTGTCCCTGCTCACAAGGATTTGAGCTACTTTTAGACAAGTGCACCTTAAATTTTCAGTTAGATCGGGGACAAATTCATAATATCTGTGCCACACAGGGACTGTTGTTGACAGCAGTGTTTGCTGTTTCATGATTCCTATCAGCTACATTTTCAGCATTCTCGCTAGATAAATAATAATAATAATGGTAGTATATGAAGAAAGGAAGATGCTGATTGATGTGAATTTTCTGTTGTGTAACGGCAGTGTGTTTTAATACATCATGTTACAAACTAAGAATAAAAATTTTGGTCAAAAGGTGTATACGTGGGCATGGATTTTACAAATTTCTCAGTGCATTTACCTGAGAGAATGTCTTTCCACTATTTACTTATTCCTAAAGTTGCAGGTATCTATTAATTATCACTCTAAGTAAGATTATTTGTTTGAATATTTGATGGATTTTTCAAACAAACCAAATCAGCCTCATCTCTCAGAAATTCCCTTGGTAACTGATGAGGAAACATTAATAGTATACCATTTTGGTTTCCTGGTGGCAGGAAACAGTTGTCTTTTTATAATACCCTTCCTCAACCAGTTCATCTCTGGCCCTCTATCAATAAACAAGAGATAACAAGTAAGTGGTGCTTCAGTGATGCCTGAGGATGCTTGAAAACAATTTTAAGTTGATTAAATAATTCATCCCAGAAGGTCTCATTACTTGATGACATTGCAAAACTTAGCTATTTCTTCAGAGGAAGGACATATATAAACAGATAAATGAAAGCTCAGAGTCAGGCTGCCTGGGCTCAATTGCAGTCTCAGTCACTTCTAGGCATTATGACTGAACAAAGATGGTTCACCCTTCTGTGTCACTGTATGCCCCTTTACTGTGGGCATGGTTGTCAGTTTAGCAGTTGCTGTGAGATTACCTTATTCTTATAATTTCCTAGAGAATTGAGTACTGGGTAAAAGTCATCCACTCCTATATAATATTAAAGGTATGAATATTCTAAAGAAAAGTTGATTGAAGTCTTAAAGCATGTAAATTGTACATTTAATGCATTCTTCGTGGGAAATTGGATGGCTTTGGCTTGAGCTGTGTGGCTATTGCTTCACCCTAAGATCTGAGCTCTTCTTAGTATTCAGTCGTTTGAGTGAGTGAATAAATTAACTATTAATTGATTTATTTTCACTTCCATCCTCTTGATGTTTTCCTTCAGGCCCGAACATCTTCAGGCAAGCTGTTTGGCTTGAGAAATAATCAGTACAGGCTTCTGAGAAATGGTGTGGTTTATGTTTTGTGTATGACTGAAGTAACAAAACTAATTGCTTTCCTGTTGTCTGCTTTGCATTGATCCTTCTGTGTGAACCAAAGCCTGTCAGTGTCTTCAAACTGGTAAATAGTGGTCACAGTGTTTAGCAATTTTAATACAACAGTGAGTGGGGTAGGGTGGAGATGAAAAAGCAAAGGGTAGAGAACTTAAAGTAAAACTTAATTTTTTATTTGTATATCCAGGCTTGTCTATTTCCATCAAAAGGCCATCATAAAAATTAGTAAGCAATTTGCCCTCACTATCCAAGAGCAAAAATGGCACTTTTCTAGAGAACCTACAAATTACAACCCTAACAACTTTTATATTAAGAGAGATTTCTTTTAATCAAGACTTCTATTTATATCTTTCAGTGTTTGAATAATTTTTAGTTGTGATATTTGCTTATGATGCTGGCCAGGAATTTGTTGTGACTGAAAACGATGTAAATTGACTGCCAATGCACACTGCTCACTTCTTAGCTCAGTCTACAGAGTTGCAAAGACTGGTTATCAACATTCCTTGTCACACACAGGTAGAACAGCATAGGGTGTGGAGGAATGCAGACTGGCTCCCTGTTAGCACTAGTCAGCAACCTAGACTCAGGTCAGTGTTGATTCCTGTCAGCTTTATCAGAAAGGTACTCTTCAACCAAGTTGAGGCTAGGGTCCTCCCGACTTAAGGTTTATGCTTGTGAATACCTGCAGCCCATTCCTTGTCATCCTCTGCTTGTGAATACCTGTAGTCCATTCCTTGAGGGTCTCTGCTTTTGAACTATGCACCACTCTTTGAGGAACTGAGCTGGTGATTATTTGTGGTCCACAGAAGAGCCTTGGCTTACTCATTTCTAAATTTTCCTGTCTCCTGTTTTTCTTTTGTTTCTGTTTAATGCAAATGACAAATTATGTCATTTCCTTTCTTTCAAACCACCTTACTTACTTTCATGATAGCTTATCTCACTCAAACCTCATTTAAAATTCTGTATATGCAGCATATGTTGCATGTTTTGGGGGCACATAATTGGAGGCTTCTTCTCTACAGAAAAACGTGAACATGCACTTGTCACTTTTTCTCATAAATATAATTCTTTTGCATAGCAACTTCCATCCCTTTTGGGAACAATATCTGTGCCTCTGGACTCTGCTGTTATTGGAATTCAGGATGGCACTTACTAAGAGGGCTTGCCAGAGATTTGACTTGGTGGTCTACTGCCGATGATGCTAGAATTCACTGAGAACAAGAAGCTGTCTTTTCACAAAAATCAACAGATTACAAAGAAAGTGCATATCAGCACAGCACAAGCAGTGAAAAAAAAATGCTGTGAGGAGAAAGAGATAAATCCATGTTTTAGAAAGACTGCTGTCGTCTTTCTTTATAAAAGCAGACATTTTGTAATTCACATGAATTTTAATCACTTCAAGTGAACCATAAGCAAATTGAATTGAGGCAGAACATAAGATTGCTTGTAGCTTAGGGGAGGAGACCTGACAGATGAGAATCCATAGCCTCTGACTGGTGGGATGGAAGAGCTGTAAAAACAGTGGTGATGACACAACCTTGTGAACTTAATTTGTATGGAATTTAGTAATTACAATTAAAATTATTGAAATGTCAAAAATGTGTGTTTTTTGGTGTATGTATCCCAAAGTGCACTAATATTAATGAATAGTATGCATATGTTTTCTAAAAGGAAATAGTTGTTTACTAAACTCGTAAAAGGAGGTCAGCAATTGGATTTGGAAACAAATACAGTTTCAGCAGTAGGTTTTTTTTGTTTTGTTTTGTTTTTCTTTTTTCGTGTGTGTGTGTGTGTGTGTGTGTGTGTGTGTTTGTCCCAATTGCCTTCATTCCTGAAGGAATACTTCTGTAAAAGAAAATACTATTGTCATATGTTGAATTTACAAAGTTAATGAATGCCCAATTACACAATTAAAAGAAAGAAGACATGGTTTAAGTTAATAAGCCCAGGAGAGTTGATGACTCTGCTGGACACAGGCAGACTAACTAGTTGTTCAAGACTCTGTTTCTGTGGGAGCACAGAACAGATGGTGATATCTCTGCTATTTGTTTCTGGTGGGATGAGTTGTCAAGACAGGCAGTCATGTGGCTTGTGGGTCACTTGAACTTGTGCCATCAGTCTATGCAGGACTTTGTGACCTATGCAAGATATTTGGTTATGCCACTGCACAGTTGTGTCACATAACACGTCCAAGAAAAAAGTCTAGTGTCATCCCTTTGTGTGTACCTGGTTGGGATTTTGCCATTCTTGCTAATGTAAAGGTCCAAATAAATTCATGTTGAACAAAGAATTAATTTACAAAAAAGTATGGTGAATTATGACAGTTTCATTACCAGGAATTCTTTGTTCCTTCTTTCTTAAATGTCTGTTTAGTATATTTCGTTGTTTACTCATTGTTGTTCCAATAAAATGTCAAGAAATAATTCATAGGCTTTGTGGGAAAACATATATAACACAAAACCAAGAACTATTGCTGTTGACTGTCTACAAGTTACATGTCATAAGCTAACATACTTAAAATAGATACATATACTGTGTCTTAGAAGAATAGTTTAACAAGCACTGATGCCCTTGTTTGGATTTTTTCTAATCCATTTCTCTTTCTGTTTCCCTTCTTTCCATGCTGACTTTGATGTAGCAGACCACTTGGGGATTGAATTCATGGGTAAGACAAAATAATTTGTTCCTTATATGCCCTTAGATCACTTTGGTAATAAATATATTGTTCTCTATTTTCATCTGATTATAATCAAAATCACTCATTGTCAGATACTATTTGGAAAACGAAACTCTTTAGTCCACTCCACATTTGGCATAGGCTCAAAATAGAGGCCTTAACTACAAATCCAGAGTTGATGTGATGTTCTGAATTTCTGAAATTCTGCAGAAATAGGATTTGCCTCTAGGCCTCGATAGTTTCCTTTCTATTCTTCCATTTCCTTAACTATAAAATAAGGGTGCTAACAGTATATATATATATATATATATATATATATATATATGTATGTATGTATGTATGTATATATATATATATATATATATATATATATATATTGCTTAGCACAGCACACCCACATGTAAAAAATACATGATAATGATAGACAACAGCAATTCAAAAATCTACATCAATGTTTGCTGTTTAAATCCCTCTTCTTCTCACAGGTTGACTGTATTGGTAACTCATAACATCAATACTAACTTGTATTGTAGGCATTTATACATTTCCATGAATAAAATTGAAATAATATTTAAAATATTGCTAATTAATGACACAGTTTTGAAAATTCTTGAACATCTTCAAGGGACTTCACTTTCTACTTTCATAGATAATTTAGTTAAAAATAAAGATAATTCTGAGTCTATTACAAGTTAAATAAAATGTGTGCCATGAAGCACACAATATGGAAAGATAATTAGTAGCAAATAATTAGTTAAATTGAAAAATCCGGCATTTGAGACTGAGTTCTTCAAGTTCTGCCTGTTTGGATCTAAACTCAAGATTTCTTTTTCTTATATAATTCAGACATAAATACTTGCTATATATATATATATATATATATATATATATATATATATATATGGAATTGTGAAAATTCAGACAAATTGACTTGTACTCCCATTTATTGTGATAATGTTCATCCAGTCTCAGTCAGCAAAAAACAAGGCAGAATACTAGAAATAGGCTAGACAGGGTTTAGAGTCTAGGAATTCATGATAACAAGTTCCAATATCTTAATTGCACTCAGATAAGATGCTATTAGCTTGGAGTCATGGGATGTAAGAACTATATGGAAAGCCATTATGTATTTAGAATGTCATATCAACAGATATTTGAAATGGGAAGATGATGAAGGCCACACTGGGAGATTATCAAGGATGGCAGGAAACTTAACTCTTTGTGTTCTTAGTTATGAATATGCTATTACTGAGAATATGCTGAGAGTTAGGACATTTATAGAAGATGCTTAAGAGACTAGATATAGAAATGTGAGTTTGGGGTACATCATTTGACAGAAGATGCCTAGTTGATTGTTGTATTTCTGGAAGTATGGGGGATCATAGGTTAGTGGCCTCATTTTTGGATCAGAATTTCTCTTCCCTGTTTCATGATCTGACTCATTAGCATTCTGTTATTTTATTATTTCATCACTGATACAGCATGCAGCCCAGTTATTATATGTTTGAGACACTGGCACATAAATTGGGTTAAATTACATTCAGGGCAATGAAACTCAAGATATTACTCAATTAAAGTTTGAATCCAACCATGTAATGTGTGGTTAGTATGAAAGTATGTTAAGAAAATATGAAAACAAATAATACTCATTATTGAAGTGATTGAACAAATATGTACAACGAAAAAGGGACTGTGATCACCTTGTGTATTGACGAATAATGAATGATTTGAAGGAGTTGAGAGAAGGAAAAAATTTCAAATCATGCTTATGTGAATGAATAGCCAATTGAAAGAAAGAAGCAAACAAATAAAAATGGAGGTCAATATTTGAGGAGCTATGATTTTAGATATTGTATAAGTAGATGAAACTAGGGCTAGAATTGAAAAACTAGGGCTAGAAATGTTTATCATATGTAAAATTTTCCAATACCAGAGTACAATAGAAGTCAATGGGAAGGAATTTGTTATTTATAGCCAAGATTATTAAAAGCTGGGTACAAAAATAATTTCTCAGTGGCTCACAAAAGGAGAGTTCTATTGCCAGGAAGTATTCTCTCTTGCCCAGAGCATGTGGCCCTGGCCAACTAATGACTACGTTTCATCTAAGTGGTGATTTATTGACCTAGCCTGGTTCTTTCCTGTGGCTTCAATATCTCCCAGGCTTGCTTTGTCATCTCTATCTATCTAACAACATTGGGACAGAGAGCACAGGCTTCTTTAAGTGACTTGGTCTGAAAAACTGACATCAGCTCACATTTCTTAATAGTTTCCTCCCAGGAATGAATCAAATAACACCATTATTCCACAAATGTGACTAGGAAATTCAACCTTAGACTCACTGAAAATTAGTAATTTTAGTAATTTAAACCATAATATAAGTTCTAGCAATGTGAAGAACCAGAAATTTTGGAAGACTGAAGAAAGTGTTCTCTAGGAGTCAGGAGTGCTGAGCCATAGCTTTGCAGGTATAAACAAAATTAAAACAGGCTTTTAAAAATGGGAACTTAGAATAGGGCTATTCATATAAGATTTGAGTTTTAGTTACAGTAGGGGAAAATGGAATAAAACAAGAGGCTGAATACTGAGGGTTGCTGAAAGAGATAGATGAGAAATTTTAGTGGAGGAAAAGACTAAATCTAATCTATGGACCACAAGTTACAGAAAATATTGAGTGTGTGATGGGAGATGTCATTCTGTAAATACGTTTCTCATATTGGTTAATGAATAAAGCACTGTTGGCCAATAGGAAAGCAAAATAGGCAGGGCTAGAGGACAAGGAGGAGAGAAGAGGTAGTAGGGAGGAGTTCCAAGATGGAGGACGGAGAGAAAAAAAGGCCAGCCCCTCTCTCCTGTAAGAAAAGACCATGTGGAAGTAATTAGATTAATAGAAATGGGTTAATATTTAAGACAGATCTAGCCGATAAGAAACAAGTAACTGGCCATTAGCATTTATATCAAATACAGTGTTTCTGTGTGTTATTTGGGGCTAGCAAGGCAGTGGGCCTAGAACGGTGTGAAAAACATACTCCTAACAAGTGTATTCTGTATGGTAGAGAATAAGTCCATTAGAAGGGAAAGCAGTTCGCACTCCTTGTTCACCAGTGGTAGCAGGGAATAGGTATCAGCGCCATGGGTTTATGGCCCTCAAAGTCGTTTTGAGAAAATGAGCACTAGGCCTCATGGATAAAGATATTTGATCCATTGGGCTGTGGTGTTTGCAGGGTCTGAGAGTGTCAGTTTCACGGCTATTGAGCAGAACACCTGCAGGCAGAGGAATCACCACATAGCTGGTGGTAGGGCTAGAGATTCTTAGATCCCAGAAGGGAAGTGGCAAGATAGCAAACAAAATTGTTATACAAAGTGTTAATCATCTCCGTGGAAAGAAATAGACCACTCTTCACCATACCAGGAGACTTCTAGCATCGCTGACATGTACAGCACCGTGGAACTAAAATGTATACTGGAATGTCTAGGTGACAACTTATTTGAAGAGTGCAATTCTTGGTCCAGGTAAAATAGTAGGTTACTGTGTAGTTCATCCATATGACACTCAGCATAAGGTTACTGCAAATCTTAGAAATTTAGAGTCAAATCATAGGTCTGAAGTCTTACAGGGAATGGGTTCCCAGTATGGAACTATTTGACTCCTGAAATAGATACTGCCTTGGACAGAAGGGCTTGGCCAGTAAGATGGAACAAGGGGGATGTCTGATATACAGGTAAATAATGATGACTGTAAAAGGAGAGTTCAGAGCAGTGAGTGGGTTTAAACATTTAGTGATACAGTCTTTCAATTACCCTACTTGAACACTTACACACTTTGCTGAATCTAAATTTGTAAAATGATGTTTTTGGCTTTGCAAATAAATATTTTGAATTTAATCTGTGATTACAGAATTGATTTAGGTAAAATGTCTTAAAGATGATTATTACATTACTAAATCATCTATGGATGAAAATTTCATGTGGAAATGGAAGTATATACAAAATATATATCAATTTATCTTGTCAGTTTACTGGTGGGCAGATAATTTTTACCAGTTTTGTTTGCATGTGTTTGTGTGTGTGTGTGGGGGGGGGGGGAGAATTGTTTAAATGGAATTACTCTCACAGCATCATATAGTAGAAAATTCCAAGATATACTGCTGTGTATCTCCCATGTGTAAAGAACTTCCAAGTTATTTCAATTTCCACGAGAGATGAATGTGTTAACTCTATATCACCCACATATGCCTTTCCTTTTTTTCAACATTTAGTAGTCACTAATCTTTTCATTGTTACTATAGTTTTGCCTTTTCCAGAAGGTCAAGATGTTGGCATGTAATTGTCTATTCTGGCAATAAGCTTCACTGCATTTTTATTGTCATAATTGTTCAGTGAAGTTAAATGTGTGTGATGTGAAGTATTTGTCAAGACACAGCAACACATCCATGTCTTATCACATTTTTACAGACAATGCTCTTTCATTGAGTAGTATTTCAGTGTCCAAATGTCTCACAGTTTAATGATTTAACCTCAGAAAAGATCTAACAATTCTTAAAATAACCTCATGATAAAAAAACCACATGTAGGATTATATACAGATGTAAACTTCCATTGCTGCTAGATCATATGGTGAGGACATAACGTTTATAAGAAATTGTTTATCTCTCTTATATAGTGTCTGCACCACATAGTATTTCGGTAATGTGGGAGCAGAATTGTTGCTTCATATCCTTGCCAGAACCCCTGTCAGCATTTTAGATTTCAACATTTCTGATAGGAGTGCAGTGCCATCACATTCTTTCCATTTGCTGTTTCCTGACATCTAATGTGGACCATTTCTCACTATGCTAATTTTCCATTTATAAATCTTCTTTGGTGAGTTGTATGTCAAGATCTTTGGTGCAGTTTTGACTGTTTTTATGAATGTAGAATATTAAGAATTCTTTCTATATGTTGGCTAGCAGTGTTTCAACAGTTACATCTTTGGTAATTACTTTCTGTCAAGTAATACTTTCTTTTATTATTTTCTTGGCTGTACACTTCTCAGATAAAAACATTAATTTTAGTGAACTGTGATGGTTATATAATTCTTTCTTCTGTACAACTTCCCTTCATTGTGCTGTCTAAAGTCATTGCTGCCTGATGTCATTCTAGGTTATTTTCTCATAATGTTACAGCTTTGCATTTTACACTCATGAATGTGATTCATTTTGAATTAGGTTTTCTGAAAACTAAAACAAACATACCCTGGTGGTTTCATTTGCATGAGATGGCCAGCTGTTTGAACAGCACTAGTTGACTATGGTATCTTCTCTTCAGTTGACTATATCTCTGTGTGCCTAAGTCTGTGAAGTCTGTTTTGTTCCATTCAGCCATCTATAATTTTCTTATCAGCAATATACTGCATAGATTATTATAGGTTTTGAGTCAGGTAGTGTCAGCCTTCCAATATTACTATTATTATTATTATTATTATATTTTGTTATTGCTTTTCAACAGTAACCTTACTAAATTTTGTTCCTCGTTGCTCCTAATCTTTAGAATCCATTTTAAAAAGTAACAGTATGACTCACCAGGCTTTGTACATGAATTATATTGATTCAATAGACAAGTTAGAAAAAAATTGGTATCTAGACAATATTGATTCCTCCAGTATATTGTCATGGAATTCCTCTTCATTTATTTTGTTCTTTATAAAAAAAAAAAATTGTCGGTAGAAATTTTTTCATACAGACCTTAATACATATTTGTAGACTTATACCTAAATATTATTTTTGTGGGGGAGAGAGTAATACAAACAGTTTTGTGAGCTTAATTTCTAGTTCTATTTGTTCAGTATTGGTACGTAGGCTAATGTCCATCTTTTGTTTATTAATTAACTACTATATAGGTATAATTATTATTTCTGAAAAGGATTTTTCTGCTGTTGGTACTCCAATGTTGTTTAATATTTATGATAATTTTGTAAGCAAATAAGAAGATATTTTTTCTTTCTTCCTAATTTACATGTTTTTTGCTCCTTGCATTGTGTCACATGATTAGTCAAAAAGTTTACAAGAGGATATTTGCTTATTTTATTCCTGATCTTAGTGAAACACTTGCTTTCCTTGCCATTGAGTGTAAATGTGGGATATTCATAAATATTCTTTCTCAAGTTGATGGTATCATTTCAATTCCTAGTTGTCCAAGTTTCTAATCGTAAATAATCTTTTCAATTACTATTTCTCAATCTATAGGTATGATCATGCAATTATTCTTAGTTTATTGAAATTATGGTTACACTAATCACTTTTCAATTGTTGACACATCCTTGAATAACTAAAATAAATTTCATGGGGTAATGTCATCCAATTTTATTTTAATGAGTCCTAGGACCCCTTCTTTCTAAAATCTCCAATCTTGCTTTGAATATAATTAATTTACTTTTTACTTGAGGTACAATGTATTTCACAAAATAGTGCAAGCACATGTTTCAACAAAGATTTAACATTCCAAAAGTGTAGGAATATCTGTGTGCCTGCTGATCAATCAGCTTCAAAACCTAAAATCTTCAAAGAGTTACAAACAAATTCGCATTTTATGCCAGGGGCTCCAAACCTTATGCCTCAATATTCCTGATACTATTGAATCAACACATACTTACCTGAGTTGCTATCTGTGAGATATATTGAAAATGCTGATATATGTATTTCGATCTTTTAACACCAAAGTGTCCATATTAAAAAGAGAAAAAGCTAAACACAATGAAGTGAAATAATCAGTACAATAAAATGTTATAGGTCAAATACAATGAGAGAAAGGGAAGAGGGAACTTTTCAGTATATTTGGAGAGCACTGGAATGGGATCCCAGTGCAGAAGGTATTTGAGCAGCAGCCAAATGGGTAAGTTGCCTTAGTCAAGCCACACCAGGAATTTATACTGCTTCTTACTGCCTCTTCATTTCTCTGAGCTTGCTACTTCAGTTCACTCTCTGGGTCTAAGAACGAACTGTGTATCCTTAGAACTGTAAAAAGAATAAGTGTACTGAACATAATTACCCCAAATCCCTTTCTGGTTAAATAATAAACTCTAAGGGATAATTATACTACATAATAATCTATACCAAATCCAGTGTCTATGAAGCTGTCAGCATTCAGAAATAGTATTTTCTTAATTATATTCATAATTTTTCCTAGTGACACCTATGGGATTTGTGCCATAAAAAATTAAGAAAAAAAATACTGGTATGGAAGGTTATGTCAGTTAAAGCATAATGTTATCTTACACAATGAAGGCAACAATTTATACATACATATAAGATACAGAATAATGTTTGCAAATTAAAGTTATAGAACTGACATTAAGCAAATAAATTTTTTTTAGTTTATGACTTAAACTTTGTTTTTAATACATTATTAAAAACAGAATTTTTTCTTAGTTTGAAGAGGTGCCGTTTATTAATTGTCAATCTCAGTGTCTGTGCTACTGGTGTTATGTTCAGGAAGATGTCTCCTGTACCAATTTGTTTGAGGGTACCTCCCACTTTCTCTTCTAAGAGGTTCAGTGTGGCTGGATTTATTTTGGGGGTCTTTGATCCATTTGGATTTGAGTTTCGTGCATGGCGATAGACATAGGTCTATCTGTAGTCTTCTACACAGAATCATCCAGTTGTGCCAGCACAATTTGTTGAAGATGCTTTCCTCCTTCAATTGTATACTTTTAGCTGTTTTGTCAAACATCAGGTGTTCATAGGTGTGTGGGTTAATATCAGGATTTTCAATTCCATTCCATTGTTCTACCTGTCTATTTTTGTGCCAATACCCATGGAGGGATACTCCCTTTGCCAAGAGGCAGGAGGGAGGGCCTAGTCCCTACTCCAAATGACTTGAAAGATTTTGTTCATCCCTTCTGGAAGGCATCACCCTCCCTGTAGAGTGGGAGGAGGGATGAGTTGAGAGGGAGTTTGGGGACAGGGGAGGGAGGAAACTGTGATCGATATGCAAAATAAGAAAAAATAATAACAATAAAGATAAATAGAATTTTTTTAGCTTACTATTTAATAAGTTTATCTCATATTGTGACTACATCATTCTATGAAATAAATGAACCTTGTAAGCCCAAGTCCTCACTGACGTTTATAAAATCCAGACATTCCTCCATATTTGATGCTTGGCCAGAGCACATATCAAATTGCCCACACTTAGAAGGTATGATGATGAAGGTACAAAGAAGATTTCTCACCTGACAAACATCAAGCTATTCTATCAAGTAGAGTATAGCCAAAGAGTACAGTTCTACACACACACCATTTGTAATGTTAAATTTCTTGAAAAATTACCTGTGTTAGACTATCATCAAGATATTGAAAAGTATGTGCCAAAAAATTTGGGTTCTCTTTTGAACTCTCAAAAATGCATATTGTAGAACAGTTTATGTAGTGATCATAAATGACAAACCTGATGAACATCTAAGTTTAATTTCTTATCCAAACAATGGTAAAGTAGATGTGTCATATCGTGAAATATGAATTTTATTAAATTTGTGATAATGGGTTATCTTTGAAGAATCAAGATCTTTCGGGAGTAGGGCTTCCATTTGCTTCTAGGGAGACACTTTTTAAAATATCATAAAGAAAATCCAGTTATACCACTCTTGGGCATGTATACCCAAGGATATTCAGTCATTTTATAAGGACTCTTTCTCAACTATGTTCATAGCAGCTTTATTTGTAATATCCAGAAACTAGAAACAACCCAGATTTATCTGATCTGAGGAATGGGTAAAGAAACTGTGGTAAGTTTATACACTGGAATATTACTCAGCTGTTGAAAACAAAGACACCAGGAAATTTGAAAGCAATGGATGGAACTAGAAAAAAAATCACCCTGAGTGAGATAACCCAGACAGATAAAGACACACATACTTAGGCATAAGTGGATATTAGCTATACAACAAAAGACAGCTAAGCTACAAGCCTCAGACTCAGAGAATTGAGGTAACAAGAAGGGGTCATGGAGGGAACACCCACTTCTCCCTGGGAAGAAGAAGTAGGAGAGATTGTGTAAGTGGACTGAGGGCAGGTGAGGATAGGAATATGAGCAATCAGATTTGGGGCCATAGAGTGCTGAGGGGGACTTCTGGGGGGGTATATTTCAGGTTGTGTGGAAGTCTGGTGCAGGGAAATCTCCCAGAGTCTGTGGAGAGGATCCCAACTCAGACAATTAGGAATGGTGAACAAATAGCCAAATGTGGCCATCTCCTGTAATCAGATTGGTACTTTGCCCACATGTCATCAAAGAGGTGTCATCCAGCAACTGATGGAGATCCACAGTGAAACATTAGGTGGGATTTGTGAATCCAACAGATGACAAGAAGATAGGAGTGTAGGATTCAGAGGGTTAAGGACCCCACAGGAGGCTTCACACAATCAACTAATCTAGGGCTCACATGGCCTCACAGAGAAAAAACAGAAAACCAGAGAACCTCCAAGGGACAGACCTAGTCACTCAGCATATGTGTTACAGTTACAGGGGCTGTCTCTGATTCTTTTACTGGCTTTTAGGAACCTACTCCTCATACTGAGTCACCTTGCCCACCTTTAATACATGAGAGGTGCTTAGTCTTAGTGAAACTTGATATGCCATGTTCTCTTTATGCTCATGGGAGGACTGCCTTTTTCTGAATAGAAATGGAAAAGGGAGGATTGAGGGATTGGGAGTGGGGAGTGGAAGGACGGTGGAAAGAAATTGGAGTGTGGAAGATGCATCTGGTATGTAAAATAAATAGATGAATTAAAAGTGGCATAAAGACTGATAGCTGGGAAACTAGCATTAGACCCACCCAGCCCCCCAGAATGTGGGTCTCAGAAGGCCTGGGCAGTCAACAGGACCTCTGACAGTGGAACCAGGAAATATCCCTGGTGCACAAAAGGACTTTGGTAGCACATTTCCCATGCAGGGATACTCCCTTAACCTAGAGGCAGGAGGGAGGGTCTAGTCCCTACTCCAAATGACTTGACAGATTTTGGTGATCCCTCCTGGAAGGCCTTGCCCTCCCAGTGCAATGGGTGGGGAATGGGATGGGAGGTCAGGGGACATGGGAGGATGGGAGGGTGAGGGGACGGAGATAGATATGTAAAATAAGAAAAATAAATAAATAAATAAAAGAGAAAATGGCATAAAGAAGTAGATAGCTCAATTATCATTAAGTTATTGCACTTTTTGTAAGGGGTAACTATTTCTTTTTCAGGTAGAGATTACTAAATTCTGGCAGATAATATTGGACTAGGGAACTGTCAAATCTCACTCAAAAAAATCCAAGACCTTAAACAGTATCAAACAGATTACATTTGCACATCAAATGCATGAATGTCAGCATAACTTCAGAGTAGATTTCAAAGACTTTGGATACATTAATAAAATTTGAGAAAATAAAAGCAGAAAAGATGTTTAGATTGTCACAAGAAAGCAATTTCTTAAAAGTTTCAAAAAGTGTTCTTTCCTTTTATATCTAATACTTCCTGAGTAATATTTCAGGGCAGGAGAGAGCCCTAGTAAAGGGGATGTGAAGACACAGAGACAAAGAGATACAGAAAGTTGATATGTAGCTGAAGCAACATTTAGGTGGGACTGCCTCTCCTCAGAGGTGATATCTAGGATTAGGACACCTGATGCTTCAGCTAATCAGAGTATTGGGAACTCCATCAAAGATGGGTCTTGTGCCAGGCTAGGGCTCTATGATAACTCATGTATAACAAACACAAATTCTCACTTCAGTGTCTGGACAGATGTTTAAACCAATTAAATGTCACTCGTTTGTATGTGTGGGCAGGAGGTGTCTTTAGTTTAAATTTTGTCCTAATTTTACAGGACATAGCTTGATATTTTTAAAATACATATAGGATGCCAATGTCTCTGGTTTACAAGCAATCAACTAACTACCAAAGTTTACAATTTAGGATACAAATGAAGAGGGGGAGGAGGGATTATATGAACAAGGAGAGTCAAGAGCATGATGGGAACACTACAGAGACAGCTGACTTGAGTTACTGGGAACTCAGGGACTATGGACTGACAGCTAGGGAAACTGCAAGGGACCCAACTAGGCCCTCTGAATATGGGTGACAATTATGTGGCTTGATTTATTGAAGGGGTGGCATTGGCCATGGGACTAGGACCTATCCAGGCCTACAAATTAGATTTTTGGAGCCCATTCCCTGTTATGGGATAACTTGGTCAGCTTTGATGCAGTAGGGAGTAGATTGGTCCTGCCTCAAGTGGATATGCCCGACTTTGTTGACTACCCCCTGAGGAATGGATAGAGGGTGGGAAGGGGGAAAAGTGGGAATAGGATAAGGGGAGGGAGGGGGGAACTGAGGTTGTTAGGTTAAATGAAATATACATTTTTAAATATAAAAAAACAATCAAACAAAAATAAACAATTTAGGATGCACTTCAAGTGGTACAAACTCAGAAGAATTAAAGTTTTGAATTCTGTATTTGCTTCTTTCCCAAGCTGGTGATACGAGGCACTGGGAAGCTGATGCTCCACAGGGTTCTGTTCTGTTACCCTAGTTATTTTGTGTATATTAAATATTCCTAATGCATTTAAACATATGCTATTTAGTTGTATCATGGATCTTATGGGTCATAACTCCATTGTAAGCCAAAGAGTACTTGTATGATTTACACACATACAAACACACAAAATCCTTGAGTGTTGGGATACCGTCTTCTGTATCTCCTGCAGTTTCTCAAACATTTTGTTATACTTCTTTCAATGTGTGAAACTTAGAGAGCATTTGCATAACATTTTTAAAATTTCTTATGTACAGGGCCATGTTTCATGGACCTAAAAGTTAAGAAACAATGGGGAAAAAGAATACAATGGAAGGATTTCTTATATGATGTTGCAATAATTAAGACTGTGTTTTTCTATAAAGAAAATAATTAAAAGATTCCTCCAGTTAGAAAATAAAGAAACTAAAGAAAAGAAATATAATAAAAAGAAAAAAACAAAAAATAAAGAAAGACAATGAATAAAGAGGAAGAAAGGAACAGAGTTTTGAAGAAATGGCAAGTTCCAGGTAATTAAATAACCACATATGTGACAAGATGTTTTGTTGCCTGGACTATACTGACAGCATGCTTTCAGAAGCAAGAGCCATTTTTTGTTTTATAAAGGAGAGCATTTTGTAGTTTTAAGCAGGAGAATGGTCATATAGATGTCCCTTGAACAAGTTACTGTGTCATAGCAATGTGTAGTTTGCTTGTAGGCTTTATGCAGAGTTCCAGAAGAATGGTAGTTCTCTGAGAAACTCTGTGGGCAACATGAAGATACTCAATTACAAACATCTCTGAAAATTGGAAGGAAATCCAGAATATTGCTGTATTTTCAATATACAATATTTCTGCAAATATTCAACATTAACTGATATATCCATGATTGGTTATAATTAATTAACATATAAAGAGTTAAAAGTTTATTTTTTGTCACCTGAGTGTGGCTGGATTTATGTTGAGATCTTTGATCCATTTGGACTTAAGTTTTGTGCATGGCGATAGACATGGGTCTATCTGCAGTCTTCTACATACCATCATCCAGTTGTGCCAGCACCATTTGTTGAAGATGCTTTCCTCCTTTCATTGTACAATTTTAGCTGTTTTGAATTGACCTCTTCTTTACTTAAAACAAACTCACATTTCTTTTTATTCATTTTTCTATTTATTTTATATACCAACTACAGTTTTCTTGTCCTCCTGTTATCTCCTCTACCTCCCTTCTCACCCAGCACCTTTGCACTCCTCCCCTGTCTCCATTCAAATGGGGTAAGGCATCCTGTGGGAATCAACAAAGAATGGCATATCAAGTTGAAGCAGGACCAAGCTCCTCCCCATTAATTCAAGGTATAACAAGGTATCCCAACATTGGGAATAGATTCCAAAGAGCCAGCTTATGCACCAGGGGCAGGTCCTAGTTCCACTACTAGGGGCCAGACAAAAGACCAATCTACACAACTGTCACCCATATACAGAGGGCCTACATCAGTCCCATGTTGGTTCCTACAAGCTCAGGTCAGCTGATTTTGTGGTTTTCCCAGTAATGATCTTGAACCCACAATCCTCAGCCTCAGAGAAGCCAGGAAAAAAGGAGGACCCTAACAGGTAGACATGGATCTCCCTGGGAAGAGAAATTAGATGAGATATCCTGGATAAACTAGTGGGAGGGAGTGGTAGAGAGGAGGGGATGGAGGATGGGAACATGAAGGATCAGTATGGTCAAGTTGAGGCCAGGATGGAGGGGAAGAGTAATGAAAGAGTTTCCTTGATAAAAGTGGCCATTTGGAGTTAGGGAGGAACCTGGTGCTGGAGAAACTCCCAGGAACCTACAAGGATGCTCCCAAATAAGACCCCTAGCATTAGTGGAGAAAGTGCCTGAACTGTCCTTCCCCTGTAATCAGATCAGAGACTACCCTAATTTTCATCATATAGTCTTCATCCAGGACATGATGGAAATAGATGCAGTATGTTCAACTGGACAATATAGAAGATGAAACATGATAGTTAACAGACTGCCCCAGAGCTCAGCCTCTTCTTGTATACCATCCTGTGCAAACACTGCTCATCTTTTGCCTATTTTGTGCTTAGTCTGGAGCATTTGGTGCTAGAACACAGTGCATTCATATAAAGATTTAGTGGTAGGAGTTTTTATGTAAGTAGGATTGCCTGATGTAGCAAATAAATTATAGAACATGTACTTCTTTAAATTTGTAGTACATAGTATATTTAGGATGACTGTATTTTATATTGATATGAAGTGCATCTATACACAACTTTTAAGTTGTTTACATTTGAACTAAATAAACTTGGAGTTGAGCATTTTTGCTGGCAATCTTATTTCTAGAGCAATGAACTCAAATGATAACTATTTCTTCTGTGATCCACTGCTGTCTTACTACAGAATCCTCATGGAAAGATGGTTATGACTGACTGAGAGGAATGTCAATACACAAAAGATAGCAAGGATAAACACACAGAGACAAGAGGATTGGAGAAAAAGTGTTCTAGACCTCCGTGGAGATTTCTTTTTAAATATGATGAGAATTAGACACAAATAACGTTAGGCTGTTCCCAAATTATCTCTTGGCAGCTTTGGTTGTCTAATAAAGCAGATGCAGCCTGTAAGCTCATCAGTTCCCAGCTTGCTGGGTATTAATGGAAGATAAACTGATGAACTATCTGAAAGTTACATACTTACTGTCAGTGAACTAGCATACAAACAAACAAAGAGTGACAGCACACAAACTCAGTTTATCAGGATTTGAGAACAAGGGCAGCACTTACTTACTAAGCAGAAGACTCAGTTCAGGAAGGTAGTAATGTAGTCCTCAAGCTGTGATTTTATATGTTCATCACACATTGCTTTCCTATTACATTCAGGTTTCTAAATTTAGTCAGAAATATGTTTTCATGAGGATATGAAGTCTTTCATCCCTGTTAGGAATAACTAAGATGTCTTCTACATCTGTATCTAGAATTGTAGTGGTACAATGATTCTCATTTTCTTTTTGCAGCTATGAGGAACAGGTATTGTACTTAGGCTGCTATTTTTGGGTCATCAGTTCATTAAAAAAATGATATGGAGACTTATTAACTATAAAATCTCAGTCTTAGCTTAGGCTTGTTCCTAACTAGATCTTTAATCTGCATTGTTTTATGTGGCGTGGGTAACTTTGTCCTGTACTCCCCATCCTATTACTTCTCTGTCTGACTGGCAACTCCATTGATGACTTCTGAGTTTTGTACCTAATCTACTTTCTATCATAACTAAGGAAAACTCTATAACTAATCTTCAACCTCATCAAAGAACTGAGAAGAATATATTACCTGACTAAACAGAAAATACAGAGCAAGCAACTTCAGAAAGTGTAAGAAATGACTGAAATATCTGGCTACTTATAGAGTCACCTAAATTTCCTCTTTAATGCTGGGTATTCATCTTCTGTGTACAGGTCTAGAATATCTGACAGACATTTCTGTGAAATAGGAAAGTTTTGAAGGACTGTTCTACCCTTTCTTGGCAAAATTCAGCCATCACTCCTTTGTGTCCTGCTTGTCCAGTTTAGACAGACTACTTTCAGCAGTCAAGAAAAGGTTAGTTCCTTGCCCCAATGGCTAGCTTTTGCTACAAAGAACGCAAACTCCATATGGAGGTTCTTTCATGCCCATCATCCTATTTTGAAATAAATCGGTGCTTCCAAGACCAGATATGACTCACTATCATGAAAAGCCTTATGTTATTAAAACTTTTAAAATGCTCTATCCACCAGATCTTTGAAGTATTCGAAGATTACTTGTCTATCTAAAATAGATCTCTGTATGACCTTAAAAAATACCTAATATGACTATATTTTTTATTGTTATAGGTGACTGTCTATTAATCTTGATTTTTATTATCATATATATATATACATATTTCAAGATAAAACTTTATATTATACTTTTAAATGTGCAGCACATATATAATACCATAAACAAGATATATATATATATATATATATATATATCAAATATAACATATATATATTATAACAAAAATAACGTTATATTTGTATCAATGTACAAAGTTCCATAACAGTGTAAAATATTTGAGACTTGTAGTTGTTCAAAAGTAAACTTGAAATTCCACCTTTTTATCCCAATATTTCTATACTATATTTCCCCCTTTTCCTTTTAAAAAGAGATTCTTGGATCTAATCTCCTTTATTTAGCATTCTCCCTGACCATAAGCAGTAACAGTTTTTAACCAACCACCCTAAATGCAAATAAACATTCATAATCCACCAAATGACCAAGAGCCACTCATCTCTTGGGAATGTGGACATTACATTTTCTAAGTTGCTTCCTGTTGTCTGTAAGTGATGACATCTTTTATGGGACCCCAAGGAAATGAAGGTAATGGTCAAGTCCTGGAGAAGCTAGCTATTGGTTGGTCTTGGTGTGATAAGATAATCCAAGGTTTATCTGAAGGCCTTGTTGGAAAAGTCTGTGAGGCTGAATTAACTCAGCAAGCAGCCTTGAAGCTGTTCTGGATTCAGAACTCTTGAGGACACTGCAACAGAGGCACTCTGAGAGAGTGTATCACCTGAGCTTCTTGTTTTTGTTGGTGTCTGGTCCCCTTGCTGTACAAATACACAAACTTTCAAAGGCAACATACATATCTACATTAACACAAGTAAGGAATTGTGGTGTACAAAAGTCAGTTAAAGAATTTTTGTTCCATGTTTGAATAAGTAAAAGGCATCTGTAACTTTTCTTTGTAAACTTTATTTTATACTATGTGGAAATACATGCCACCACAGTAGACACCATATTGGCTCTTCTTTTTGAGTCTCCAGCCCACAAAAAGAAACACGGAGACTAATTATTAAGTATAAAAGCTCAGCATAGCTTAGGGTCGTTTCCTAACTAGTTCTTATAACTTAAATTAATTTATATCTTTTGACCTGTGTACTTTTAAGTAGCTTGGTTACCTTTATTCTGTACTTCCCTTTTTGCTTCATCTCTTGTTTTTCTACCCTGAAGTCCCAATTATACCTCTTCTTGCCAAGTTGTTTAAACAGTGACATAGCTCTTTTTACAATGTCAAGAAATATTCCACAAGGTATGCTATGTCATTGAGTAGAATTACTTTGCTTTTTATACTTTGAAACCAGGCCAATGAACAACAGGTTTTGATTCTATCACCTGTATTTTGTGAGACACACTGCCTGTCTGTCTGCTTGGATTATTTCTTGCTGAATTATAACTATATTTCTATGCATATGGAGTATCATAAGGCTTACTGGTATGATGATTGATAATATAATATGCCATATAATGATGATATAATACATCATATATACCTTTCATTTTAAAATTGTTATTAATATATTTGGTAGGTTTACTTATTGTGTGTGCATATGTGTGTGTGTGTGTGTGTGTGTGCATATGTGTGTGTGTGTGTGTGTGTGTGTAAATCCTCAAGGGCAGTTTCTACTGGCCATGTGCTTGTGAGACCCTTTCATGTGGCACATTGTGGGAAGTGTCTAGCTAACATCATATGGGGGCATTTAGAGGAGTTAGAGTAGATGAGCAGAACCTTATGTAAATATCCACATCTTTTATAAGCCTATGTAGGATACAATCTACCACAAAACTTAGCCTAAGAATAATAAATACCTTATAATAACTGTAATGGGTGTTTGTGATAGTGGCATTATTCTTGGTCATATAAGCCATGTTACCTAACAAAATCATACCTCACTCTGTGTCCTTTTCTTAGATCCCATCATGAAGTTTCTCAAGCCCCCCAAACTGCTAATACTGGTGTGTTAAGTCCATCTTGACTCACCTTCTTTTTATATTCCCTTCTTTGAGAACACCATAGTCTTCCATGTTTATTTTTTTCAGCATGTGTTTAATATTTTCATGTCACAGCATTGAGACCCAGAACCCCTTCCCAAATCCAGTCATCATGCATTCTACTTAATTTTTTTAGTTTATAATATCTTCGTGGTTTATGTCCTTTTTTACATACATTTTGAACCTTTCATAATAATATTGGTTCCAACTGTAAACTGTTATCAACATTAGCTTAAAATTAAAATATTTACCAATTTGTAGCTCTTTTACACATAGCAATAAAAGGATCTCTATAACTATGAAACAAAGAGATAATTGATCCTAGTATATCCAACATATAGTAACATATAGTAATTGCTAAGTCCAACCACCTTTATAGAAAAGAAGAGAAAAAAAATCTTTTACTGTTATATATATATATATAACAGTAAGAGCTCAACAGCAATTTTTAAGTCTAATAGAAGAAATGATATAAATTCTTTGCTTAGATCTCAGAAGTGACTATGCACCACATTTACCATAGTTCATTTGTTGACAGTAAGTCTCCAAGTCTTGCTCAAACTCAAGGAGGCAGGAATATTGAAGGCATGCTTGAGTCTATGTGCTCTACATTCTCCTAGAGCCTTTTACAGGCAGATACAGGAAGTTCATATACTATAAAGACATATGTGATGTACCACATGTTTGCTTCTTAATATTGCCCATATGTGGAGGATAAGCCTTTTTACTAACAAACAGACATCTGAGCACAGTTCAGGACTGAATAGTTAATAAACCAGTGCTCATTAGTTATTAGCTAATATAAAACGTTAGCTCCAAATGGCAATCTCTGGATAGGTGAACAACTGAGAGGAAACAATTATTGGTGAATATTACTAAGCTATTCACCTATAAAATACATGTATATTTCAAAGCAAGGTTATCAAAATGAAGCACAAATAATTTCTTTAGATGAAAACAGCATTCCCATATCTTTAGCCATGCACAGGTTTTCCATAGTGGAGATGACATTATTTAAAATGTACTTGTAGGATAAGTTGATTCATCTAGAACATGTTATATAAGAAGTCATGAATTCCTTTTTCTGTTTATAAAACAAAGCCACTAGAAAGAATGTGATCATTAAAAACTCATGTTTTCATTTTGGATAAAGTTCAACCTGTACATATGTGTTTACTTTGAATCCTCCCTTGACCTTAATTTTCTCAATTTTGAAAAATTGTCAACTCTTTTTCCATTGTTTCTTGAAATTGTTGAAAACACAGAAGTAGCCTACTTGTATCTGCTCTTTAATTTGCCTTCCGCTCTTTGTCTGGTACTTGAGCTGATTGATTCTCCATGGTCACATCTCTGTCCCCTCATCATCTCTCTAGTACTCCAACTGATTCCTCCTGCACACCAAATTTCATCTTTCCCCCTTACTTTTAGTCTTTCCAAAGCCCTTTTGTTTTGATGGTATTTCTACATGTTTTAAATTTTAAAGTGTATAATAAATATCATAATCATAAAGTAGTTCATGTTCAGTATGGTTTGAATATGTTTCAATTTAAATTCTTTAATACTCTTTCCAACTGTAATTTTATCTGCACACTTGTAGTAAATTTATTACAACCCTCAACACTACCTTTGTCACTTTTTACAACTTGGAAGTTATAATGGGAAATTTTATGTTATTTTTTTTTTAAATGTATTTGAATTGAATTTTGTTGGTATTAAGTTTTATTGGTATTTAAGTTTTATTTTGATTTGTCTTATAGCTAATCTATATTTGTTAAAAAGAAGTAGTAGTATTTTACATATGACTTTTTTTTATATAACCATGAAATATATTAAAGAAAAGGGTGTTTGCTTCACATGCTAACATTTGTTTGATGTATTCTTTAGCCAATAAAATTATCCTTGGCTCACTGTAGGAAGGCCAGATTAATGTTTATGGTCTGTACTGCCTCTAGAGACCATGCTGAGGTATGTAGCATGTGCTGATACATGTGGGTGTATATGGTTCATGCTGTCACCTTAAACCATGCAGAAGGCCATGTTCCGTGCTACCGCTGATTGTAAAGGGCAAGAAAACTATTTTGTAGTAGTATTGATGACTAACGATGTGCAGTTGACAAGGAGGGACATTAAGAGTTTCTGTGGTGACTCATGCCCCCGCCCCTACCCACCCCACAAAGATGTTACAACCTAGACAGAAAGCCATTGAAGAGAACTCTTAAAAATTTTGATAGGGATGGTGACATGTGGCTCTCTACATGGTTGATGGCTTCTGGCAGGGGTGCCAGTGGGTAAAGTCTCAGTTTTGTTTTGAGGACTGGCCACTGGATGATTGTGCATGCTCTGATGTGTTGGACAGCATCATGAATTGAACATTTTTATTTGTTTGATTTCTTCTTCTTCTTTTGAAAGGCATCATGGAAGGGCAGACCTGGGATTACTGGGAGGTGGGTGTGATTGGAGCACCTAGAGTTAGTTCTCAGATCATCAATAAAAATATAATGTAAAAACAGAAAAGACAAAAGAAGTTAAGCCAGGGGCTGCTTTTGACCACTCTCTCCATTGTAATAGATCTTCTATGATTATTCAAGTCAAATATAGTATTCTGTACATATTTCTATCCTTAGTTGTTTTAATTTTAAACATTTCCCTTTTCTATTGATACAAAACACATACATATTTGTATGTGTTGGCTTTAGAGGTGACAAATTTGATCAGATATTCAGACCTTCAGAACTGGCATTGACAGTTTAGTTTACTGTAAGTGTGAATGCTCTCTGGAGCTTTAATTGTTTGTAGAATGGGTCACAACCTCAGAATGACAATTGTGAGTTTTAATGCCTCCTAGTGGTTTGAGGTTATAATAGGAAATAAATTAGATTCATTAAAATCAGCCTGCACATTTTTACACACAGCCACATGTATGTACACATAATTAAACAAGAAACAAATCTTCAAAGGAAAGGTATATAAGTAAATGGTGATTTATAGCACATCTTTTGGAGAAATTGTACTGTGTCACTAGACCATTAGTCTTTAATTAATTTCTGAAAGTGGATAATATATGGTTTTGTTTGAGAATCTGCCATACAGAGCCTCGCTCAAGTATATGCCTATATATGCCATGACAACTTGCTAGGCTGAATTTTCCTAGGAGACTCATGTTTCATGGAATAAATTTGACTGATTCAGTGTCAACATTGTTTCATAGGTAAATTGATTTTCTTGTTCCCTACTGTTTGTCTTTTGATATATGATCTAAATTTTCTATATTCATTTGTATTTTGTTAATCCTTCCTTGCTTTGGGCCTCAAGTCTCAAAGCCACACCTTTCAAACACTTGAACATTGAAGTCACTTTAGAAGAATAGGAATATGTTATTGATGAGTCCAAACTTTTCTTGTAATATTCACATGGGAACATTATGTTTTGAGGTTCTTTCCACCAAATGCATACTATTTCAATTATATCATTTTATCTTTTCAACTGAAATATTCAACTGACATAGTATGGGATCAAACTAATCAGGGGCTGAAGGGTTTAGTTTTGACATTCTCATATTTACAAGACCATAGAAAATCATCATGGATAACACAGAACTTTTAGACCTGTCAGTCTGAAACTTATTCTGAAATCTATCCTATTTCTTGTAAACAGAGTTAAGAGATGCAAGGGGACTTTCACAGATGCAAACTAGGATTGAACAGCAAGGCTTTGTTGCTATTTCATTTCTTTTTCTTGTTAATGTTTTAGCTTGTTTTTTGTCAGTTATTAAGAGTCTTATGATATCATTCTCAACACCCTATATGTGGGTGTTTTATGTGTGTGCATGTGTACATATATGCATGTGGTAGCTAGAGGTCAACATTCGGTCTATTGTTTTCTACCTTAATTGACATTGTTAATTAAGGTCTTTTTTTGTTGAAGAGCTCACTTATTTGGCTTGGTTTCCTAGCCATAAAGTCCCTTCAATCCACATATCTCTGTCCCCATGACTAGCTTTTTACATAGGTGATGGATATCCTAACTTAAGCCCTCATGCTCTTGTGGTCCTAGTGGGTGTTGTTTTTAAGGGGCAGTTGACTCACATCCTCTACTCTTTAAAGACAATGTTATTCACATTTATACACAAAGAGAAATATGTTAGATTTTCATTGCTTCATCATGTATCTGTGAGAATTGACTTGTAAAGAACAAAGATTTATTCTGGGTCATAGTTTTGAGGGTTTCACTCTATGAACAGTTGGTTCCATTTCCATGTCTCTGTGACAAGGTAACATTTCATAGCAGGAGAAAATGAGAAAAAAAATCTACCCTTTTGGTTGAGCAGTTAAAGAGAGAACTATCGACCTTCAAAGGCAATACCCCTCCAATGGCCAAAAGGCCTGCCACTAAACCAGTCCTAAATGCTGAACCACTTGTCAACAGTGCTACTTGGGAAGCAAGTCTTTACCACTAGGGTGTTTGAAGACCAGTGGTGAGATGTAAACTAAAACAATATATGCACTCCTGTGACAATCCTGTTAAATTAGCTTTTATGCTTGGTGATTTCTTTGTACGAAGTTCTAATGAACAGATACTTTGGTAAAGAAGAAAGTTTTAACTTTCAGAAATGTCACAGAAGTTGCATTACTCATTCATATTTCTAACCTGGCTGAAATGCATTAAACTAGAGAACTTAGTTACCACTACTAGATGCTATTAGTGAGTTGCTGTTTTCCTGAATCTGTGATCATCCCATCTGTGCTGGTCCTGTACATGTCCCTCAAGCTCAGCCTAGACATAAGGAAACATCAGGTTGTTGTTCAATGTTTCAGGCCGACTAAATTTCCATAAGGAACATCTAATGCCTTAGCATGCCCTGGCCCTTAATGCTTTGAAAGGGTTTTTCTGCTCATACCTAAATGACATTTAAATTTTCTTTCACATTGAAAAATAAAAGTATGACTATGGTTCAAAGAGTTTATAACAAATTAGCACTTGGCTCAGAAATAAGCTTTCCAGTCCCTGCTGTACAGAGAAAATTGCTAGAATCAGCAGTCATAATTGAGCTTCAAGTAAAGGCTTTGTTTTGCAATTTGCTTTCAGGTAATGGGAAAAATGTGAATGAAAGCTTGGCATGTATAAATCACAGGCATATTCATGTTAGGTTACTTTGTATAGTTATATTTACAGCTTGTTTTGTAAAACCAAATGCACTGTGCTGAAACAGACACTTTAAGGTGAGCGGACCAGAATTTCCCAGCAACTGCAGTATGGTAGACAGGGTTCTGGAAAAAACTAAGATTCTCTCAAGTATCACCACCATTACACAGATAAGAAAACAGGGACTATGTATGAAGCATATGGGATTAACATGGGATTAACAAACATATTCTTGTTAATATGATACATAGATACATTCAAAATAATTACAACATATTTCTTTATTTCTTATTTCTAATAATTTGCAATAAAGGCAGAAGTAGAATGTGGTTTTGGGTTTTTTTTTTTTTTTTTTTTTTTGCTTAGTGTACCATTGGAATTTGCCAAGCAAGTTCACATTATTGATAGATTTTTGAATATGGTATATTTACATTTGTTTAAAATTTAATTTAAGGGACATATGATATAAAATAAATAATGAATAAATGGTAAGGTATTCACACAGCAGAATTCCATGATTAAATATGTTGAGGGAATACAAGGTAAATAAAATTAAATATTTGTTTTCAAATTATGTGAATCCCTTTGCTCCATTAAGGTGAAAATATATATTGTGACACTCCAGGTGGAAAAAGTTATTTACAAATTTCTCAAACCTTAATTCAAAGTTTTCTTTATGTGAAAAAAATTGAGATATTGTCATCATGACGTAGTTTGATAAATTATTATTAATCAGTTCATTTAACAAGTTATTACTCACTATATACTGATCATTGTATAGGTATTAAGGACGCTGAATAATTAAAATAGAAAGATCCTTGCCCTTCTAAAGCTATTAGCATAGTCGAGAGACAGAACACAAATGAACCAAACTTTTAAAAATGTGGTTTCTCCAGATGCAGAGGTCTACAGCTAAGCACTGGGCTGAGCTCCCAGAGTCAGATAATATGAGCAAAGTGGTCAAGAGCATTTTGGGGTTGCCCACAGAATCAGCTGTCCTGAGCTAGTGGCAGCTCACTGAATTTGGACTGACAGTGGGGGAACCTGCATAAGACCAAACTAGGACTTCTGAATGTGGGTGACAGTCATATAGCTTGGGCTGTCTGTAGGGCCACTGACAGTGGGGCCAGGATTTATCCCAAGTTCTGGAACTTGATTTATGGAGGGATAAATTGCTCAGCCTAGATAAGGGAAGGGCCTTGGTCCTGCCTCAAAGTGATGTGTTGACTTCCCATGGGAAGCCTTACCCTCTCTGATGAGTGGAGGGGGTGGAGTGAGGGAAAGACGGAGAAGCAGGAGGAGGGAGGAGTGGGAACTGGGATTGGTATGTAAAATGAGAAGATTGTTTTAAAATTAAAAAAAAAATGTGGCTTCTCTTCTATGAAATCTAAGACAAAAAATACAAAAGGGTGGAATAGGAATAGCAGGACATTCAGTTGCTTTTTGCACAAAGGGAACCTAGAAAGATATTGTGTCACCTCCTCATGGGGCGACATAAGCAAATGTGGGCTCACTCCAGGTGCTGTACCAATAACAGATGAAAATAAAAATTCCACAAAAGTAGAACTTGGTAAACCAATGAGTTATTTATGTTTACCTACAAGAGTACATGTGACTGGTGAGTTGCAAGAGCATATATTTGGATAAAAATAAACATAAGTTGTCTCCCTGAAAATCCCTGTGGCCATCACAGATATGAAGGGCACAATTCTAGGGTAGGAGGACACAGAAGTTATAGGAGCCAGATCAGGAAAACGTTGAGAGGTACTGGTGAGGAATTGGCTGACAGATGAAAAAGAGATCCTTTAGATGGTTTGGAAGCAGTAAAATACAAGTTCTAAGACTGATATCCTTTTCATAAAAATCAAGAATGGTTGAAAAGGAAAGAAAAATAGTGTGTCTGTGTGGTGTGTGTGTGTGCATGTGGGGTGTGTGTGCTGCATGTGTGGGGTATGTGAGTTATATGTATGTGTGTGGTATGTGTGTGTACTGTTTGCATTGTGTGTGCTGTGTGTGTGTATTGTGTGTGTTTGTGTGGTATGTGTGTGTTGTGCCGTGTTCCTGGGTTCTGTGTGAATTCTATGTGTGGTGTATGTAGTGTGTGTATGCAGAATGTGTGTGTGTGTGTGTGTGTGTGTGTGTATGTATGGTATGTATGTTTCTGTGTGTGTGGTGTATATGTGTATGTTTCTGTGTGTGTGGTGTGTTTGGTGTGTATGTGTTGTGTGTGTCTTGTGTATATGTTGTCTATTTGTGGTATGTGTCTGGTGCATGTGTGTGGTGTGTGTGTATGTGTGAGTCTTTGTGTGTGTAGTGTGTGTGTGGTAAGTCTGTGAGTTCTATGTGTGGTGTATATCATGTGTGTGTACAGAATGTGTGTGTGTGTGGTGTGTATGTTTGTGTGTGTGGTGTGTATGTGTGGTGTGTGAGTCTTTATGTGTCTTTGATTATGTGTCTTTGTCTGGTGTGTGTGTGTGTGTGTGTGTGTGTGTGTGTGTTTGTGGTGCAGTGTGTGTGCTACGTGTGGTATGGGTGTGTGTATATATGTGTGGTGTGTCTATGAGTTCTGTGTGTCTATGAGTGTGTATATGTGTGGTGTGTGGTGTGTGTGTGGTGTGTCTGTGAGTTCTGTGTGTGGTGTATGTGGTATGTGTATGCAGTATCAGTATGTGTGTATATGATGTGTGTGTGTGTGTGTGTGTGTGTGGTGTGTGTGTGTGTGTGTGTGGTGTGAGTGGTGTATGTGGTATGCTTGTGTAGTATGTGTAGTAATGTGGTGTGTATAATGTGTGTATCTTTGTCTGGTGTGTGTGTATGTGTCAGTGTGGTGTTTGTGGTGTGTGTGTGAAAAGATGGGAAAGAGAGAAAGAGAAGGAAGTGTCTGTTGTAAATATCTAAAGGCCTAAGGTAGGTGAGCTATTGTGAGAATTATTAGCTATTTTTAAGGAACAGTTTATTAGACTTATCATAAGGTGTAAGTTGAGTTTATGACAGAGAACTCTGTGGTGACTCCAGGATCTGAAATTTGTTAGGAGAATCGATGGATGCCTCCGTTGAAGTGGCATGGTCCTGGAAAGGAGTTTTCAGAATTGATGCTTACTAACTTGGCAGGTTCTACAAGAAACTAGTGATAAAATTTTTGAGTATGACCTCGAGGGTGGTTCTAGTTTGGGTAAAGTGAGAAAGGAACACGTGCCCTGAATGTGAACAGCACGAGAGACTGCAGGCTGAATAAAGAGGAGAAAGCTCCCTGAAGCCCCATGCCCATTGCTCGCTGCTTCCTGACTAAACGTATTGTGATCAGTTTCCTGGAGGTCCAGCCTCACAACTTCCCATTCAAGATGATCCAAACTTTCATTTTTCTGAGTCAGGAAGGAAACAAACGTCTCCTTCATCACTTTGCTTTTGTTACGAATTCATGAACAAATGGAATGATTTAGTCAGAAACTATGCTTGGAGTAATTTTGAAATGATTTTTGGACTCTAAGATGCAGCATTTATTTTGGAAAATTAAATACTAGCATAAGCAAGTTGTTTTCATAGATCTCATAGAAATTCCATAGGCAGAATGGTCTAGACTTAAGGGAATAATGCTAATTCACAAAACTTCAAACATAAACTCAAATTCAAACTGTGGTGTTTAGAATGAAAGTGGCTCCCATAGGCTCACTGGGAGTTGTGTCCTTGTTGTAGATATGGCATTGTTGGAGGAAGCGAGTACTGGGTTTGGCTTTGAAGTATCAGATGGTCAAGCCAAGCCCAGTATTTTTCTCTCTTCTTGCTGCCTGTTGATGCAGAGGTAGAACTCTCTGGTCCTTCTCCAGTACCATGTCTGCCTGTGTGTCTCCATGCTTTCTGGCATGATGATAATGGGATAAACCTCTATATTTGTAAGCCAGGTCCAGTTAAATGTTTTCCTTTGTAAGGGTTTCTGTGCTCATAATGTCTCTTCACACCAATAGAAGCCCTATCTAAGACACTAACCTAATGTGGCTGTTATGCATCTAACAGAAGAAAACAGTCAAGGAAAAAAATGTGGCAGTGGAGAAAGCAAAATGTCTGTCCTTGCCATTATAGAGTTATCATGTGCTTGCCGGTATAAGATGGAAAGTAGAGTTAGCAGTGAAACAGAAGCAGTAGTCACTGGATGATGATACAACATTACCTCTGAAGGAATCTCTTAGGCAGTCTGCTTATGAAATTTGCTCTGCCCTCTTCAATTGAGTCAGCCTTCCAGACTTGTTGCTGAGATGCAGAGATAGCCACCTGAAGGACTTGGGTGATAGCTAGCAAAGAAATCAATTTAATGGACTCTGTTCTCATGGTCCTTGGGTTGCTATGGAACTTCTATTAGAAAACGTAGGGAATGTAAGTGATCTGCCTTCCAGTAAGTGTTTCTTTTCTTCTTTTATTGAAAAGAAATTCAATGCAGCAAAATTTTAAATTCTGGGCTTACGAAATATATATATTAAAATATATATTAAAATAGAAAACATAAATGTGGCACTTAATTTGCTTTATAAAGTTGATACCCAGGTAATGAGCCATGTGAAGCAACAGAACAGGTTTAGCAATTTAGAAGCCAAGTTTCCCTTCCTGAATCTATATAAAGGGAGAGTTTAATGGGTTTGTTGCAGGATCTATAACGATATAGCTATTTTCCACCTTAAAAAAAAAAAGAATAAAACAAATATAAAAATCCTATGATACTTTTCTATTTATAAATTCTATAATTTTAATTAGTCTTATTTATTATGTATCATATATACATATATGAGCATATATACATAATGTATAAGCACATTCATTTTATGAATATATTAATTATAGAAATATAGTTTGGCCTTTCAACTTTTAATACATTTCTAGTTTATTATAATTTTAGAGTATTAGAAATATTCCTCTCTTGAGCATTTTAACTGGACTGTATATGTTCATTTCTATGGAGTATTTTGAGATCATAAGATCAGCTTATTCTGCAATTTTATAAACAATGCAAGTATTTTAGTGGTACTTATTTATTATTTTATCATTTGTTTCTCTAAAAGGGATAATTAATTTTTTCTCCTGCCTAAAATCTTGAATTTTGTTGTGCCATAGGCATCTATGGCTGGCATGGCCTCTAGTTAATATCTTGCCATTCTACTTTGCACATAGTAGTAATTTCTTTGTCTTTCCCCAATGAGAATTTAAGTACATTTTCATGATTATTTGACATTCTAGGAATCTGTTCTTTGATAATCTGTTAGAATTCAAGGTCAGTTTCTAATAGATTTTCTCATATAAAAGAGGCTAGTTCTTTTGCTTGTTTGTTTCTCTACCTCTGTTTGTTCTTTAACTTTTTTTTTATATATATAATGTCTCCCTATGTAAATTAGAATGGTCTGAAACTTGCTGTGAAGCCCAGGCTGAGCTTGAACTCATGACCATGCCTCAACTACCTAGGAGCAGGGATATAACTTCTTTTTGAAAAGAGAAAATAGAGCTAATTTCAATCTTCTTGGATATTGAAATAAAACTATAAATGAATCTGGAAAATATTGACAAATGTTTAAATGTTATATTGTCTAACATATGGTGATACTGGGTCCTTTCTGTTCCTGTAGATCTTTAATTTATCTCAGTGATATTTTATAGATTTCTGCCTAGAGGTCTCACACATCCTTGTTAGATTTATCCTTGACATTTAGTTCTCTGATGCTGCTATAAATGATATTGATTTTTCAATTTCATTTTCTGCTTAGTGGTTCTACAGAGAAATCCAATTGAATCTTATGTATTGAGTTTTTATCGAGCAACTTTCCATACTTATTATAATTTTTCTATAGATACTTTGAACTGTCTATACTATTATATCATTAGAATATTCAAATATTTTTATTAATTTTTTCTGTATTGGCTGGAGAATCTTATATGCAATTCTAATCCATAATCATAGATTTTACGGTTTTATAGTCAGTCTTAAAATTTTTAACATTTTATCCTTATGCTTAAGGTTATGTAAATACCTACAATTAATTAGAAGAAATTCCTTTGCTTGGTATTTTGCAACAATATTTTGAAAAATAAATATTCTTTGAAAGAATTTTTGAATTTTTGGAATCTATTTACTTCTGCCTTGTGTCTATTAATGTAATGAACTAAACTGATTGATTTTTCAAGTGTTAAAACAATTTCCCATTTCAGAAATAAACTTAAATTTCATGTCATATATACCCCTTTAAATAGTGATGAAATTAGGTGTTTGAATTTTTAAGGATTATTTTCTCTACATATATAAAATTGGAATTTGGCTTTTATTTTTCCTCTGAAGACATTACGATATTGATTTAACTTTAGAGCTAAAATAAAATAACTTAAATTTTCTCAGTCTATACAAAACCTAGCAAGATACAAAAAGGTAAATCAATACAAAAGGCAAAAGATATTAAAATAATAAATATATAATAATAATTTTAAAATATAGTTACATTATATGTACATACATAGTCAATAACCACCAAAATAGTGCATGTGTGATAGTTTCCAAATTAGGAAGATTTTCTAGAGATAAAATTGTCAGTATTTAATAAAAATTTTGTTTTATAACATAGCTTCAAAATCTAGAAAAATAAAAATGCATAGGATATGAATGTCAGAATATCAATGAAATTAGTAAAAGAAGTAAAACATTTAAATACTTGTGTCATAATGCAGTGTTCTTACTCACTACCCAAGGTACTTAATACATGAAAGAAATGAGTAAACCATTTAAAAATTTCAAAACATAGAAAGCATAGTTGACAACTTTTAACATCATAATCAGTATTATCATCAACATTTCAGAAACATATCTACTTTTATTAATGTTATCCCATTTTAAACCATAAATATGATATTAACAAATTTGAAGGTTTTGATATAGGTACAAAGTATTTTCCAAATATAGAGCCCTAAAATTATGAATTTTTATTGAACTGCATGGGTGGGAGCATTTACAATTAATTATTTTGATACTTTTGTAATTCTAAATTAAGACTGACAATGAAATTTGCAATAGAAAATAGTAAAAAGAAAAAGGACTCTACATAAAATTGTATAGGATGAAGAGAGGTGGCTAATATTTTAAGGGCACTCATTGTTTTTACAGAGGATCTGAGTTTGGCTCTAAACACCCATGTTGGCAGACTCATTACTAACTCCAACTCCAGCTCCAGAGGACATTGTCATTATCTGTACTCTATACTGTCTCTCACATGGCATGCATACACCATAAATAAAAAAATTATAGTTTTATAAATGTTTAGAATGAAAAAAATGGAACATTTGCAAGCAACCTTACATATTGGAAGATGATATATCCAATGTAAACAGAACCTCACAAAGGGAGAAATTACTAAGAACCAAATGCTGGTTATTAAAGGTTTTTCTTTAGAAGTCGATATTGCTCAGTTAAATGTAGTGTTAATTTCTCTGAACTATACCAGAGATGCATAATTTTAATTAAAGTAAATAAAATTGGAAAGAGAAAGGATTCAAAATTTAAATGAGTCTACTCTAATTTTGAAACCACAACCTGAAAAACAGACAAACAAATCAGCTGTTCATGTAAACAAAGTGCAAGTTAAACTAATAAAATAAACAGTAGATAATATTCTTTAAACAGTTTTTATTATTCCTTACTAGTAGATCTTTTAATATTAGGAAATATAGTAATTATCATTTTGATAGCAGCAAAAATGTCCAGTAAGCCTACTTGATTTTTCAAAATAACACATTTTACAATAAAAGCTAAGAAAAGTTTTATATATATATATATATATATATATATATATATATATATATATATATATGATATTGGAAGAGGTCTTTTCAGCATGAGTAACAGGATCTGGTACTCATGCATTGGAAATTCATCATCAGTTTTAAGACTAGAAAAAATTAGGAAATAAAATCTTGCCATTGCTTGAGGATGATACTTTTTATACAAATAATTTTTATAAATTATCAGAATTTTAAAATTTGTACAAAGTAGTTGTATAAGAGAAATAATTTAAGTATCAGTTGAATTTTGTTATAACTTTCAGTAAACGTCACAATCCTGCAGGAAATGATATAAATACAAGTAAATCCATCTAAACATATGTCAAGACTCAACAAAGAAAAATAAGACTTTATATTTAAATATAGGAGAAATACATACACAGTCTTGTGTTCTCGAGGAACATCATGTGATACCTTGCAGGGAAATTCCTCGAGTTGATTTATTGATTAAATACAACTTCAGGATATGTGTTTGGTTTTGTGTTTAGAGGTAAATTGATAAGTGGGTCAAAAATTACTGTGGCATACCTAAAGAGGTACATATTAGCATAAACCAGCTCTCCCACACTCTGACAATAAATGCAAGAAGAGCAACTGGAAAAGGAAAGACTAATTTTGTCTAGTAACTTTGGAGGCATTGGTGTCTGGCCACTTGATTCTGTTGCCTCAGGATTTGTAGAGAAGCACAGTATCATTGTAGACAAGACATGGCTGGTCAAAGCTGCTCACCTCATTCAGTCAGGAAACAAAAAGAGAAAGACAGAAAGATTTAAGACAATAGTTGTCAAGGATCCCTCTATCCAGGAAGTGCTCTCACTCTTGATGGATCTCTGACACACTTTATCACCTGAATCTATGGAACCAGGGAGGATCCTGGTCATCTTTGTTACTGAGGAAGTCAGTTAGGGGGTTGGCAGAAGCATGAAAAGTTAAACAAGCCTCAGACAATCTGAGAAAAAAATATGAAAGACAATTTAGCATATAAACTCTAATTACCCTAGTGATCTCTAAAATTAAAACAGCAGTATTTTTAGAGAAGGTAATTGAGTATCAAATTGTAACTTCAACTTTGTTAGTTACTGCCTGAGGTAACTTTATTTCTTCCCTCAGTCTTTGTAAAACAGAGACCATGACATTATTGTGTTGTGTGGTTGATGAGAGGATCAGATGGAATACAGCATGTTAAAAATGGAGTGCTGAAATAGGAAAGAGCTCAGTGGGTAGAAAGCATGCCCTACATTTGCAGAGGTCATGAGTTTTGTTCTCAGCACCCACATCCCGTGTGTCAGCACCAGGGACAACTGACACCTCTTTTTTGCACACAGGTGTCCACCTTCATGTGAACATGGTCATACAAGTACACATAGTAAAATATATATACATCTTACAAAACACCCCAGTGTCCCTTGCTTGGGCATCTCTCTCTGTCTTTCTCTGTCTCTCTGCCTCAGTCTCTGTCTCTGTCTCTGTCTCTGTCTCTCTGTCTTTCTTTGTGTGTGTCTCTCTCTCTCTCTTTCCCTCTCACTAAGTGAGTGTAGCTTATAATGGATGACATTCATAGGATGTGATCCAGGGGATTGCCAGAAAAGAACAGAACAAGAAAAGAACAAGGTGGCATTTATTCAAATTCTTTGAAATACCACACTCTTGAGCAGACAGTTGGTGATATCCTACTATGTGATGTTTTAGTCGGCTTCAGTGATGTCCTTTAACACTGACTTTACAGAAAGGGACCGTGAACTGCAGATAGTATGAAATGCATGTGTGAAATCAGATGACTTTAAATAATATGCTTTCAGGATTTCAAAACTACTGAGATTCTTCAACACAAGTCACAGTAAATAAGGATTGAGGATCTTCACAAGGGTCCTTGTGTCTCATCCAGCAAGAACAAACAGGATGGGCTGTGAACTTGGAGATATACAGTTACATCGATATTCACGAGATACCTGATTTTAGTTGTAGAACATTAAATTTTCATAGGAGGGATGCTGTTTCTATTTCCTCCATAGAAACTCATGTAAACACTGAATGTATTTAAGATGAGTAGTCAAAAACAGCTACTTTGCAAAATATTGAAGTTAATCACTCTAAATGTGGCTTTTCAATCCAGAAAACAGTCCCAAACCTATTTAATATTCCATTTCTTATACCATGTGGCTAGTGAGCAGGATGAATGATGATTTTTCCACTGTATTTTAGCAGAAATTACATTTGTTAAAATTGAGTTACTGACTCTCCTGGGGGCTAAGGTGATGCCTGCCAAAAAGGCAATGGAATTGCCTGTTAAAGAAAACTCAATTCTTTATTCATTTGACTCCAAATGTCATGCCACACATGAGCAGGAGCTCATTAGCTGAATCCCTGGTCCTTCACCAACTCTAGTCTGGTCGACATCCATCCATCTGCTAGTAAGAGATGGTGCTTGCACTGGTAAAGGGGCATCAGGAAAAATGCAGAGATGCCCAACTTCAATAACATTTTCTATCACAATATTCTGTTCACATCTTTAAACAAAAACTTTATTTAAACACAGCAGAATGGCAATTGAAGTGTGAGTGGATACATAATTGTGTGAGTGTGTAAGGACTCACCCAACAAGAAGCATTTAGTAGTTATGGATTCTTGTTTCAGAATTTGAAATTAAGTCTATGTTTAGTGGTGTGCGAGAAACAAATAGATGCTTTGAAGCTGTAATAGAGTGATTTTGATACAGGCAAATCTAAATGTTACATTTTGTAGCATGGCTAAGCATCAAAATACAAGGAAATACATATTGCTGAATATATAGCACTACCCAATATTTTTATGGATTATAACTTAAGAAATCCCACAAACAAACTGCTGTTTCCTTCCCATGGACCACTTTATTTATTGAGTTAGTGGTGCTTTTAGGTAATGCAGAAATCCTAATATGCAAGATCATGGCAAAGAACTCTGTTCTCCCTGAGTCCTGTGGTTAATGCATATAACCTCAAACTAGGCAGGCTGAGACAGGAGGTTGCTACAACTTTGAGGCTACCTTAGGTTACATAGTGAGATGTAAGACAGCCTATGCTATAGTGTAAGACCTTGTCTAAAAGCAACGAAAAATTAACAAGTATTTTCCCTAATTTTTAAAGGTGTGTTAGATTAAAGCAGATAAATTGTAGAATATGTGGAGATACAATGATAAGGATAGCACTATGTGTGAAAAGGGCAGAGGCCATTGGGTCTGTCTCTTCGACCAGGACTATACTTTAGAGTACCTAATCTTGATAAACAGATTTGTTTATCTTTATCCATGAGAAGTCAGAAATGTCCAAAATTGTATGCCCCAAGAATGGATAAACCATGTGTTGTCCATCATTCTAGTTGGCAATATGAACCTGAGAGAATGGAACCTAAAAATGAGGCAGAATGAAGCCTCATATAATAGCTAACTTAATTTAGAGCATCAGACAAATTATACTCTGAATCCTAAGAAAGGTCACATGAGCAAAATTCACATGAGGTCATGCTGTACAGAAATTCAAGGACAAGCTTTGGATGGAAATAAATATGGCAATATGAGAAAAATGTTTGATTTCAAGATGTATACAAACTCAGAGAGAGGGCATGCTTGGAAACAAATTTTGAATAATAAAAGTTAGATGATGAGTAATATGAAGTAAATCCACTCCTTCTCTGCTCCACATTGAACCTTCTCGAAAATTGACCACATACTAGGTGACATGACAAACCTCAACAGATACAAAAAAAAAAAAAAATTGGAATAGTCCCTTGTATCTTATCAGACCACTATGCTTTAACATTGGAATTCAACAACAACACAAATCATAGAAACCCTACAAACTCATGAAAACTGAACAATGCACAATTGTACCATACCTGGGTCAAAGAATAAATAAAGAAAGAAATTAAGGACTTCATAAAATTCAACAAGAATGGGGACATAATATACCTGAACTTATGGGACACCATGAAAGCAGTGTTACAAGGGAAGTTCATTGAACTAAGTGCCCATAAGAGGAAAACGGAGGGTAGTCACATTAGAGAATTAACAGCACAACTGAAAGCCTTAGAATCAAAAGAAGCAAATCTACCCCAGAGGAGAAGTCATCAGGAAATAATTAATTTGAGGCCTGAAATCAATAAAGTAGAAACGAGGAAAACAATACAAAAAAACAAAAAACAAAACAAACCAAAAAAAAAAAAAAACAAAAACATAAACAATGCAACAAAGAATTGGTTTTTCGAGAAAATCAACAAGATAGACAAACCTTTATCCAAACTAACCAAAAAGCATAGAGAGAACATGAAAATTAACAAAATCAGAAATGAAAAGGGGAACATAACAATGGACACTCAGGAAATCCAAACAATTTCTAGGTCATACTTTGAAAATTTGAAAATTTGAAAATTCAAAGGAAATGGACAGATTTCTGTATAACTGTCATTTACCAAAATTAAATGAAGAACAGATAAACAACTTAAATAGACCTGTGGCCCCTAAGGAAATAGAAGCAGTCATCAAAAGCATTCCAACCAAAGAAAGGCCAGGGCCAGACGGCTTCAGGACATAAATCTACCAGACATTCAAGGAAGAGCTAATACCAATAGTCCTCAAATTGTTCCACACAATAGAAACAGAAGGTTCATTACCAAATTGTTTTTACAAGGCCACCTTGGTACCCAAGCCACACAGAGACACAACTAAGAAAGAAAACTAAAGACCAATATTCCTCATGAATATTGATGCAAAAATACTCAATAAAATACTGGCAAACCGAATCCAAGAATACATCAAAGAAATCATCCATCATGACTAAGTAGGCTTCATCCCTGGGTTGCAGCGATGGTTTAACATACGAAAATCTATCAACGTGATCCACCGTATAAACAAACTGAAAAAGAAAACCACATGATCATCTCCCTAGATGCTTAAAAATTATTTGATAAAATTGAACACCCTTTCATGATAAAGGTTTAGAGAGATCAGGAATAACAGTAACATACCAAAACATAATAATAACAATCTACATTAAACCAACAGCCAATGTCAAACTAAAGGGAGAGAAGCTTAAGGGGATTCCTCTAAAATCAGGAACAAGACAAGATTGCCCTCTCTCTCCATATATCTTCAATATTGTTCTTGAAGTTCTAGCTAAAGCAATAAGACGACAAAAGGAGATTAAGGGGTACAAATTAGAAAGGAAAAGGTCAAACTTTCAGTACTTGCAGATGATGTGATAGTTTACATAAGCAACCAAAAAACCTCTACACCTCTACCAGAGAACTCCTACAAGTGATAAACACCTTCACCAAAGTTAGTTACAGAATACAAGATTGACAAAAAAAAAAAAAAAAAAAAAAAACCAGTAGCCCTGGTATGTATAGATGATAAAGGGGCTGAGAAAGAAATCAGAGAAACATCACTCTTTACAATAGCCACAAAGACCACAAAGTATCTTTAAAGCATCTTGGGGTAATGCTTACCAAACAAGTGAAAGACCTATATAATAAGAAATTTGTGTCTTTAAAGAAAGAAATTAAAGAAAATACCAGAAAATGGGAAGATCTCCCATGCTCTTGGATAGGTAAGATAAACAGTATAAATGGCAATCTTGCCAAAAGCAATCTACAGATTCAATGCAACCCCCATTAAAATCCCAGCTTAATTCTTCACTGAACTTGAAAGGATAATATTCAACTTTATATGGAAAAACACAAGACCCAGGATATCAAAAAAAAAAAAAAAAAAAAAACCTGTACAATAATGGAACTTCAGTAGGCCTCATCTTTCCTGACTTTAAGCTTTACTACGGAGGTATAGTCCTGAAAACAACCTGGTATTGGCACAAAAAAGACAAGTAGAGCAACAGAATCGAATTAAAAACCCTGACATTAACCCACACACCTATGAAAACCTGATTTTTGACAAAACAGCTAAAAGTATGCAATGGGAGGGGGAAAAATCTTCAACAAATGGTGCTGGCACAATTGGATGATGGTGTGTAGAAGACTTCAGATAGACCCATGTCTATCACCATGCACAAAACGTAAGTCCAAATGGATCAAAGATCTCAACATAAATCTAGCCACACTCAGGTGACAAAAAATAAATTTTTAACTATTTATATGTTAATGAATTATAACTAATCATGGATATATCAGTTAATGTTGAATATGTGCAGAATTCTCAATAGAGGAAATCAAAAAGGCTGGAAGACACTTAAGAAAGTGCTCAACATCCTTAGCTATCAAGGAAATGCAAATCAAAACAACTTTGAGATAACATCTTACTCCTGACAGAATGGCTAAAATTAGAAACACCAGTGACAACTTATCCTGGACAGGATGTGGAGAAAGGGGAACACTCCTCCACTGCTGGTGGGAGTGCAAACTCCCATTTTGGAGATCAGTATGGTGGTTCCTCAGAAAATGGGAATCAGTCTACCACAGGACCCGGCAATCCCCCTCTTAGGCATATACCCAAATGATTCACATCCATGCAACAAAGACATGTGCTCAGCTATGCTCATAGCAGCATTATTTGTAATAGCAAGAACCTGGAAGCAACCTAGATGCCCCTCAACTGAAGAACAGATAATGAAGATGTGGCACATTTACACAATGGAATGCTACTCTGCAGGAGGAAAAAAAAATAACAATGAAATCTTGAAATTTGATGCAAGGGGATGGAACTTCAAGAAACCATTCTGAATGAGGTAACCCAGTCACAAAAAGAGAAACATGGTATGTACTCACTCATATATGAATTTTAGACGCAGAGCAAAGGATCACCAGCCTATAATTCACACCACCAGACAAACTAGGATACAAGTAGGAACCTAAGAAATCCATACAAGGTCCCTCACAGAAGGGGAAAGAAAAAAATCTTCTGAGCAGATGAGGAGTGGGGGGGGTATTGGAGGGGAGTGAGTGGAGAAGGAACTAGAAGAAAGAGAAGGGGAGGAGAGGAAAGCACAAAGGACTTGGAAGATTGAGTCAGGGGAGGAATAGATGAAAGAAGACACACACACACACAGAGAATAAAGGAGAGAGTCCTTATAGGTTTGAAGAGAAAACTGAATTTAGAGAAATGTCCAGAGTCCTACAAGATTGACCCCAACTAACAATTTTTGCACCAGTGAAAAGGCTACCATAAATGCCCTTCCCTGATAATGAGATAGGCAACTAATTTATCCACCATCATAGAGCCCTCATCTGATGGAAACAGAAGCAAACACCCACAACTAAACCATGAGCCTAAATGGAATCCAGATGCAGAAACGGAGGACAAGACCAGGCTACAGAAACATATGGAGATAGCTGACCTGAATAAAGAGGAGCTTTTGGGCCCCCAGACTGATAGCTGGGAATCCAGCATGGGACTAACTCAGACCCCTGAACATGGACCTCAGTTAGAAGGCCTGAGCAGTCTAAGGGAACTCGGACAGTGGACTCAGGATGTATCCCTGGTGCACAAAAGACTTTAGGAGCACATCCTTGGACAGGAGAGAAGGCCCAGTTTCTACTTCAAATGACTTGACAGATTTAAATGACCCCTCCTGGAAGGCATCACTTTACATGTGGAGTGCGGGGATGGGGTGGGGGTTGGGGGGTGGGAGAGGTGGAAGGGGAGGGTGGTCATGAGAGGGGAGAGAGAGTGAAAGAGAGATGGATGACGGATGAAGGGAGGGAGACGGAACTGGGATCGATATGTAAAAGAAAAATAAAAAATAAAAAAAGGAAAAAAAAAGCAATGACTGCTCTTCCAACTGTCACAAGTTACCAGCAATCTCATGGTAGCTCCCAACCATCTGTAACAAGATCTGCTGCCCTCTTCTGCTCTACAGGGTTACATGAAGATAGAATACTGATAGAATACTGTATACATAATAAATATAAATTTAATTTAAAAAGATACACAAAAAGACACATATGAGGTTATCTGCTTTCTTTTTTTTTTTTTTTTTTTTTTTTTTTTTTTAAGAAAGGATTCTCTGTATTGCTTTGGAGTCTATCTTGGACTGCTATGTAGAACCAGACTGACCTTGAACTCTCAGAGATCTGCTGTCCTCTGCCTCCCAAGGGCTGAGATTAAAGGCATGTGCCACCAATAGAGATAGCCTGAGGTTATCTCTAGCTGTCATAGTTTCTTTCCTTGTAGCTGTAAAAACGATGCCATAATAACAACAACTGAAGGGAGAAAGGTTTTAATTTCACTAAGAGTTCCAGATGGAATCCATCTGATGAAGAAGACATGGGAGCTGGCAAGAAAGGCATAGTAGATGGAGCAAAAGCTATCTGGTAATATTGCATCTATACTCAGATAAAAAAGAACAAAGTATGGCTGGGCTGTAAAACATCAAGGGTCTTTCCCAATGATCTACTTTCTCCAGGGAGACTCCACCTCCCAAAGATTCCACAACCATTCCTAAAACATACCTACAGTTAGGCCCCACACGTTCAAACATACAAGCCTATGAATTATAATTGACATTCAAATTATTAACACTAATAATGGTCTATCAGGATGTACTTCATACCCCATGTATAGAGTCAGATATTTATAGATGAGTTATGTATTAGTAGATATTGTCTTATTTTACATATATATACATATATATATACATATTTAAGCATAAGCATACATGTGCTTTATTTATATATATACTATAAAGACAAGATGTTAGAAAAGGCAGTGAATTTGGCTATGAATTTTCTAGCTCTGATTTGTTTACATGTCCCTCAGTCACTCAATCCTGACGCTTTAGATTATCAGTTTTTATCTTAACTGTTCTGTTATCTTTTATTCAATGCACATAGTAGAATTTCTAAAATTCCAGATATGACTTAAAAGATGGTTAAGTTGTAGACAAAGCCCCTCTTTATTGTATGAAGGGTACTAATTAACCACTCAGCATTGAAGATGGTTACTTTGATTTTCCCATTGTGGCTTGAAAACAGCATTTGATGCAAGGAATGCATCAGCATAGGTGCTCTGCAGAGATTGGGAAGGAAAGTGCATACATGCCTTTGTCAAAGTAGTATTTCCCAGTTAATTTTCCCATCATGGAAAATAAGAGAAATGATATCATGAAGTTTGAGTAGCTGCAGTGAAGGGTAATTCACATATATGAATGCAGTTTGTGAAATATGATTTTATTTATGGATGATGCAAAAATAATATACAAAATGAATACACCAATTAATTTATGTAAAACTTCTGTATATTTCTTTCAATTTTATGGTGAAGAATTGAGATTATTGGCATAAAAAATTTTACATCACATTTAAAGTTTTCTATGACTATATACAATTCCTGACCAATACCACTCAGTAATTTTAATTCTAACATGTTATTGCTACTATAGCAAAGAAAGTAACACAAAATTTATCATAATTTTATTATCATTAACAACTTATGTTTCTTGTAATTACCTAATGAAAAAGACCAATTCTGCAATTCATTAGTCAATGTAAAGTTGAAATTACCTTAATGTGAATAATATCAAATTCAATTAATATCTTTTATATCAAGTTAAAGAATAAGAAACTATATTTTTCACAAACACAGCAGGAAGCTTGAATGGCACAATGAGTGTGTGTCATACAAATGCTCCCTATACATGAAGCCAGTATAGCCTCAGAAGACCAAATTACAAAGAAAATATTTTATGAGTCTTAACTGATTTTGTTTTTCATTCTAAAATCACTTAGCAGCCCAGATCCTAAATAGTTTGAATGTTGCATGCAATGCAAGTGCATTTATGGACAGGGAAAAGGAAGTGACATCCAGTGAGTAGAGATGTAACTTCGAGACAGCCTAATTGCTACCGTGTGAATTTCTTTTATTAGAACATAGCTGGAAAAATAATGCTGGCTGGAGGTAGAGTATGATGCTGTTCCTTGCTGCAGATTTACAGTCTGTTTACACATCAAGTTAGGCTACAGCTCACTAGGTGCAGAGAAGCTTTTAGGCCAAGTGAAATATGTGTGGAGTCAGCTTTAGGTGAAATGTAATTCTGTTTAACAAGGCTGTCTTGTTTTGTTGCCTAGTGTTTCCCAGTTCCCTCTCCATCTCCAAGCAGCCTCAAACTTAGGTCCACATTAGCTGTCAAAAAGAGTGTTTAGCTGGTTGTTTTTAAGAGTCCTCTGTGCATGCTGCATGACCACAGTGCTTCACTGGCTGACTGAGGTCAGACACTCTGTGTAGCTTACCAGGCAGTGCCTCATAGGGACCTGAGCAACATGCTATGCTTTATTTTGATGTTATATTTTTTTCTAAGATTCCCTGATAGTTCTTCTCATCCCACAGATACAAATGATAGATCTGGAAACTTTAGATAACCCTCCACCTTGCCCATCACCTCCTGCTTGAAACCAAAACTGAAGTTTTTGCTTGAGAGAATTGTTTTACAGTTTTAATTATTTTAATGTTTATTTTCCTCTTAAATTAGTGCTCCGGTTATGTTTTTCTGTCAAGCAGATGAAAGTCTGTTCTTTTCTTTTGATTCAATTTTCTCTCAGAATTAGTTCTCAGTTTGTTTTTTTTTTTTTTTTTTTTTTTTTTTTTTTTTTTTTTTTTGTCATTGCTTTTACAATCCAGGATTTAAATCACAGATGTTTTTGCTGGCATGATGACCACCATGATGCATTGTCCTGAGTTTTTGGTACCTCTTTCCTTCTGAGTGAAATAACAGTTTATATATCTCACGTTTAGATATTCTACTTATGGCAATTTCTGCCTCTGGCCTTCCACTAGCATCTGTGTTTGCTTCCTGGGAAAAATAAGCATGCATTTCTTTATTGAGGTTGTAAGCAGAAAACTCTGCTCTTGAAGAACTATATAGATGCCATGTGTCCTAAATGTCTTTCCAAAGGTAAGGCCTATCTTTGAGCCTGTAAGTGATGAGAGAGCAGGCTGTAGGCTCAGGAGAGGACAATGTCTCACCCCAGGCACCACACTCACTGAGTGTCCAGTCCAGTTAAGGCTCAAAGCTCTCAAGACAGCATTGCTTTTCCAGGTGGCCAACATGGGTTTCAAACATCTCACACTTCTGTGCATTTTCTTTGCAGATATAGAAACATGCTCAACATAAGAACTTAATTCACACTTACACTATATTTATGTACAGTTCGTATATATACAGTTAACAGTTAGGGAATATTGGTGATTTTAATCACAGCACTCTGGAGGCAGAGGCAGGCAGAACTCTGAGTTCAGGACCAACATGGTTTACAGAGCAAATTCTAAGACAACCAGGCCTACACAGAGAAATTCTTTCTCAAAAAATAAAAGACAAAACAAGACAAAAACAGAATATTTGTGGATGTAAATGAGAACATTCTATATTGAAATAAATGGTTCGTCTATCAATAACATATTATATTATATATATTACTTGCATTTCATATTCAGTAGTCACAAAAGTACCAGAAGTCCAAAGTATATTAAAATACATATTTTATATTAAGCATCAAACTATTATTTATGATAAATTAATATCTCTTTCATTAAATTAATTCTTCTTAATGACATCCAAGAGACTAGATAAACATTATTAAGGCTAATTGATGAAATATTTATCAAAATGCAGAAGGTAAAAGACTGTAATAAAATTCACAATCTTAACCTTATCAAAACTAGCATTTAATTGGGAGACCAGAATGTAGTTTAAACCTCACAAAATATGAATTCTACATAAGGAGATTTCCACAACTCCTGCTTCCTAATATGGTGTTAAGAATCTATTATTTTGGTTCTTGAAGTATATCATGAACACTTGTCTTGTGACAACCTGAACTCTAATGCAGAGAGCAGGGAATACCTGTAGCCTAGGGCTGTGGCACCGAATAGATTCCAAGAAGACCTTTTCTGGAGCTGCTGCTCAGGGGGAGCATCAAGAATATTCTCACTTGTCCAAATACATGACAATAATGAGGTTCCTTACCCAGAGCACTTTATATTGACTGCAGGTTATAATGTTTTCTGCACTGTGATTTAAGGATTTGTGATGACTAATACACTAGAGAGTCATTATTAATTTCCCTGCTCTCACCCCCAGGTAGGATGACCTTCATACCTTCTAAAGGTTCGGACAATGATCCATGCATTGTCTTGTGTACTGAAACTTTTTGTTTATCTCCTTTAGGGACATATAAGTTCATGTGCCCCACATTTTCTTGAAGAGATCCATTTAAGGAGAAGGTTGTATTTCATCATTAAGTTGTATTAGGCACAAAGAAGAGCAAACATTTAGAAAATGTTAATCATGTTATCAGCGACAAGCCATTTTTACTCCAAATATATTTCGATTTCAATTTCATGATGTCTTATTGTCTCAAAGTTCTATCTCGCCATCAATCTATCCAGACAAGGACAATACCTCCGTAATGAGCATGGCGTGAGCAGTGGGGTCACAGGTGTGCCAGGAAGCCTCTGATTTGCGACAAGGAATCCAGATTCTCTCTCCTGAGTAGAAATTCCCAGTGGGCCTCTTATATTGCGGTACACCTTGACCCAAAAGAAGATGCACAGACACCTGCCAAGATCTGAGCACAAAACAGCTCCAATTCACTGTGTTAAATGGCAAAGCCAAGCAACTGGTGATTTATGGCTGTAAATTATCATGTTGTTCATTAGTGGTAATTGCTACTCAACCTTGAAATAAAATGGTAATCAATGTGCTAAAATGAGAACACCCACACTGACTCCATGCTGTTCACCTGCAAGTCTTTCTGCATACCTTATATTAGGGGAAGAGAGAAGGGAGTAAGGAAAGCCAGAAGAGTGAAGCTTCTCTTCAAGCCAATTCTCTCTGCTCAGTGAGATGATAAAGGTTTATTTGGATGGTCTTCTAGGACTATTCCGGTTATTTTTAGGGAATTTAGGGAGTAATGAGGCAATGGAGGTAGCATCTTGTAGAACCATGCCTCAAGTCTCTGCAGCTTTAATGAGCCTAACAGTTCTGGCCTAAAGCAGGCTGCTATCCCCTCACATTGGAAGCCATAGCCAGGACATCATGCCCTCTTTGCTAGCATGCCACCAAATACTGTTAAGGCTCCAGATGCCAGGCGAATGATGTCAGTTTCACATCTGTCACATTTTTTTTCTTCTAGAGACAACTGCCATGCCGAGAAATGAGCTCTTGACTTTGATGTAATAGTCCCTGGGAACAGTTAATGCAGGCATTTGAAAGAAGAGTATATGAAGCAAGCTAACTGGCATCTTCCTTTGAAATGCCATGATCACTCATGTGTTGGCAATCACCAGATTACCTAATCATTTCATCGTGAAGAAATGAGCTGGTCATACTTACCTGGCAGGGGAGATACCATGATCAAGAAATGAGCTGGTCAATAGTCATTTCAGTTTTTCCTGGGTACACAGGCTAACAAAAATACCTGTTACAAGGAAGGAAGACTAATTCCCTTTAGAGAAGTGATTGCTACACTCTTAGATAGAGTAGTGTATTTTCCTGCAGAATTTCACACTTTGCATGGATCAGAGGGGTCAACATAAGGATGAACACTGTTGTTTCAGTGAGAACAACCAATGGCAATTAGGTTCTCTTTTATGCCTGCTTAATTTAGAGCTATGAATCTTTACATAGCTCTAAAGCATGTGATATGGACCTTTAAAAATTAATAGACTTGACATTTTAAAAAGTTATAGATAAGGAAGAAACCAATAGAAAGTTTTCAGTTTCTATGCACCTCTATACCTCCTACTTTTCCTTCTTATTAAGGTGCTTTTACTACTAGTAAGAAGTCCATATCAACATATTATTGTTATTAACTGAAGTTCACAGTCTACACTAGAATTTTTTTTAAATAAGTTTAATGTGTGTGCGTGTGTGTGTGTGTGTGTGTGTGTGTGTGTGTGCGCGCACGCGCGCGCATGTGTGTTCCTCTGGACATGTGTGGTGGTCAGAAGACAACTTACATGACTTGGTTTTCTTCTGGTCTGTGGTTCTGGAGATTGGATTCAGGTGCCATTACCTACCTACTGGGCCATCTCTCCTGCTCTAGGATTCATTTTTAATGAGAAATGTATATGGGTGTTGCCCAAAGCATTATTTACAATATCCTTCACAAAACCTTAGCAGATATAAAAACTCATCTCAGAAATCTATGCAAGCTTACAAACATCTACTCAATCTATAATTTTACCTTTTTCAAAATTTCGACCTTTTTAAATTCCTTTTTTAATTTTATTTAAATTAGAGACATTTTTATATATCAATCCCAGTTCCCTCTCCCTCCCATTCTCCCATGAACCCCTCCCTTTCTTTGGAGCAAAATGTTGTATACTTGTATTTATAGCCTTTCCAGACTTGTTTATATAACTTAGGAATTCGCTTTTAAAATTCTCTAAGGCACATTTCTTTCATAGATACATAATAGTCCATGGTATGGATGTACCACATTTTATCCATTCATTTAATAAAAGCACATCTCAGTTGCTCTGAGATATGAGTGCCTCTTAGGAAAGCTGCTATAAACAGCCACATAAAAATTTGGGGTGGGGCATAAGTGTGGAACAAATTTGAGTAATCAGGAGAGTGTCATTAGAGAGTGGAGACAATTTATGTTTAGTTTTATATGAAACTAGCTCTATTTGTCCCAAAGTGGACATACAATTTTGCATACCTGAAAATGACTTGGGAGCCCCTGACCACTCTGTTAGTTGGATTTTAGTAATTCCAATATCTTGTAGGAATATATCACTAGAGTTTGAATTTGATGTTGCCTAATGACACATGAACATGATTCTGAATGTTTCAGGTGACCATGGCATCATTATGTTGTTTTGACAAGTTAGCTGGTGTATGTGTGTGTGTGTGTGTCCGCACATGTGCGCACATGCATGTGTATGTTTATTGGGACTGCACTTGCCTACGTGTCTGTAGAGAATCCAGAACTGGGTGTCAGTTCCTGAAGATCTGGACTTACAGGTGCTTCTGAAGGTCTCCTGGCTTTTATTTGGATTCTGGGATCTGAATGGGAGTCCTGATGATTGCACAGCAAGTTCTTTAAGCTGCTGAGTCATCTCTCAAGGATGCTGCATATTGTTTTTAACGAGGTATCTCCTCTAGAGGCTCCACTGGGAGTGACAGGGAGGAAATAGAAGGAATGCCACTATGGTTGGGTGTCCCATCTTTAGGTGAAGTGGTTCTAGGCTAAGTGGGAAATCTATTCTCTTGACCAACCAGTTTTTCTTTTCCTTCATGAATCTTCTCTGCTGTCAGATCAGAAGTGTGCCCCAAGTCCAGTTACCTCCTCCCACCGCGATTTTTGATGATACAGGGAGATTAGAAAGATCCACAATTGGACAGTACCTTTCGTCAGTTTGGGAGAAGCAAAGGCAGCTGCCCATTAAGTCAGCTAGGTTCTGGGGCAGCCATTTTATCCAGGAGAGGTTGTTAAGGAGAAGGGACAGTTCTTCATATATTTACAGTGGGAACTTTGCCTCTTCCCTGCCAAATGCATGGGAGGTTTTCTTTGATCTTTATTATGAACTATTAGAAGGAAAATCCTCCCAGTACTTCCATGTCTGCCTTCCACCCTTGTAAACTGCCCCTATAAAAAAATAAAAATTAGAAATAAATAAAATGTAAAAATCCAATTTATGTTATCTATGTACTCACCGGAGCATAGTCGAACTCTCAGTTGCCTGCCCCTTATATAGAACTAAGTCCTTCCGTTAGTATTCAGGCATCTGTATTGGCCCACCTTTGGAGATCTGACAGGTTATGCCCTCAGCTGCTACCACTAAAAGCACCACCTGTACACATTCACTATGCTGTCTTTTAAAAAAGCTCTGCCCACCTCCCATCTTCTCTCTCTCTCTCTCTCTCTCTCTCTCTCTCTCTCTCTCTCTCTCTGCTTCTCTTTCCTCTCTCCTACTATTCCTGTCCTCAGAGGTCAGTCTCCCCTATCACATTTCCCCTAATAAAAGAGTCCCTCTCTTAAACTATGTAACAGGGTGTCTTTCTCTCTCAGGCTCTTTCCTTCCCATACCCCTGCCAGAGTACATCAATTGTGGGGAGCTACACTTCAGAGTTCCCATCAAATGTTTAAAGAGTTATCTCTGATAGCTTTCTGTCTAGTCTGTTCTTCTTTTGTTGGATTTGTGGTGAAGTAGGGATTATAACAGAAATCTCATGTGTCCCTCCCTCTCAAATGAATATCTGAAGTTATTGACAATTCAGCAAAAGTAGACTCCTTGCTCTTCATAGTCAGATGAAGCATAGATCACAAGCTTCCGATGGCCATGGCTTCTGTCAACAGTACAAAGCACAAACATGGTCAAGGCTGCAGTAGAACTACAGATCCAGACAAGACACCCAGAGGCAGCTTAGGCCATAGACATCATCATGGCCCCAAGAAGCATCATAGTCCACTTGCATCAAGATTCCCCAGCAACACGGTCCACAGACATCATGATAGTTTCAAGCTGCAGCACAGACCATGAACATCCACATGGCACTTGGTGGTAATACAGGCCACACACATCAACACACACCCTGGCTGCAGTAGAACAATGGGCCCAGACATGGCCCTCAGTAGCAGCAATAACCTGGATATCACCATGGCCTCAGGTGGCAGCGTAGACCACTCAGATAAGTATGGCACCTAGAGAAAGCATGGCCCATGAACATCAATATGGATTCAGCACAGACCACAGACATTGGCATGGCCTTCAGTGAACTTTTGTCATACTTTAATTATATACACAACAAATATTTATTGTTCTAACATGCATAAATTTACATTTATAGAAGATATAATGATAAACTGATGGGCTTCCTCTTATCTAAGCTCTACCAAGTTCTATATCACAGGAAGCTAATTGTTATAGATGATGAAGCTATAGGACATAATTGTCAAGCTTAGTTCTGTTTTTATGGGTTTTTAATGGATAATCACTTTTAATATTTGAGTAGATGTGCTAAAATTTGTCTGTTCTGTTTAAAAGACATAAAAAAGGATTATACAACATTGTTGCAGAGATCCTAACCTTGTAAGGTCACATACCTAGAAGTAAGGGGAAAAGAATTTTTCATTCAGAGATATGAATAGAAACATGAATGTTAACCATGAATGTTCAGAATAAGAATCCTAATGGTGACATTGAAAAATGTCAGTCAAGCCAAGGACATTCATTTATCTATTGCATATCCTCCCCCTGGAAATCACATTTGGAATTTTTTCTGCTTAAAAAGTCCAGTTTGTCTGTGAGTTCTTTGAGGAAGTCTCCATTTCCATGGCCCACAGATTTACATAGTCCTCCAGGAATGTAATCATATTGCTACATTAATTGAGCTTTAAAAGACTTTGTCAGTAAGGAATTCATAAGGTTGGATAAAATTAAATGTAGGCTTGACATCAGCCCACTAGAGGAAAACCAAAATAGAGTGTAATTCTTGAATCCCTAATAAGAGCACCTACAATACAGTTCCCATTTCAGAACATCAAGTGTAAGAATGTACTTGGGGCTGTCACTTCTTGGTTCCACTCCTATCTTAGTAACTCTTGAGAGCATGACATCATCACCCATGCAAGTACCCATATCTATGAAGAATGTACCACAAGGTGGGACAGGGAGGAAACAGAAGGTATGTCACTCTGCCCATGGTCACATTGAAGGCAGGAACTCTTCATTCCCTGTACAGAGCCTTGGTTCATGTCAGAAATGAATGGCTGGTTTCTTAGTAAATCTGTAAAAGGCACACATCTACAACACTGGTCCTTCAAACCATAGTCATCTATCTGCCTAGTAGGTGCAACAATATTCTTTACCTACTATTAGTCCCTTTGATAATCCTAGAACACACTTTTCTTTGTAGTGGTTTGCAATCATGGCTGGTATACATGCCTGATAACAGCTTTTTTTTTTTTAACTTTACTTATTTAATTAACATTGTTTTTTCGTTTATTTTACATACTATTTCCCCTCCCTCCTCTCCTCCTGTTTCCTCTCCTGGATTCACATCTACCCCCTTCCCTATTCACTCCTCTTCTAGCTCCATTCAGAAAGGGGCAGGCCTCCAATGGGCTTGAACAAAGCATGGCACATCAAGTTGAGGAAGGACCCAGATCCTTCTCCTGCATAAAGCCTGGGTGAGATAATCTAGTATGAGGGACAGGTTCCCAAAAGCCAGTTAAGCACCAGGGGCATGTCCTGATGTCACTGCTGGGAGCTGAGCTATACAACTGTCACAGACATGTAGATTGCCTAGGTCGGTTCCCTGCAGGCTCCCTTACTGTCAGTCCAGAATCCATGTGCTCCCACAAGCTCAGGTCAGCTGTCTCTATGGTTTTCCCCAATATAGCATCTTTAGTATCGGAGAATAAATATACAAATAAAACTGAAGCATCTTAGACCTCAGACCTAGGCTCTAAAAACTAAACATATATAGAATTCAATGTCCTCATGGACTACACCTGTTGGAACAAACCAAACCCCTACTGATGATGCTATACATGTCTTCTAAGAAGACCTTTACTTGCGATCAGCTCATCTCTGTTATATTGAATTGAAATGGAGAAATTTATACATGTATCTTTTCTGGATTATTTCTTTAGCATTCTACAGAAGTACAAAACTGAAAGTTGATATTTTTCTCTCTGAAATATTCTCTAATCACCAATGACAGACTTAAAAATGAAATAGCTGAGCAGTTTAACTTGGCACGATTACATACTGAAGAGGTTTCATAAATATTTAACTTTTCATTTCCATATGTTAGGTATGACAGACATTCATAGAAGTTAGTGAGGAGCATGTGGAAAGAGAGAAGAGCTTTGCATTCAGACAGTTAGGAGTCTGAATCTCAGTTCGGTACCACCATCACCAGCAAACTACCAGCAAGAATTTTCACTTCTCTCTGAGACTTATTTCCTTATAAACCACACAATGAGTTAACAAACCACAAGGTGGTTTGGAAAAGCAAACAAAATATTAAACAAATAACATTCATGACTGTGCCTGACATAAGAGGGTTGCTTAAAGTGGTACATTATTAACAGTGATATTTTAGGTACGCATGAATTGCTTGACATTCTGAATGATGCTAAGGTATTAGCCTTTCATCATAGCTGGGAAAACAGGGACTATGGAGAATTTTGCAATCTTACTTTTCTCCATGTGCATTTGACTCCCCTGCAGTGGCAACTGTTCACCCACAGACAGTGCTGTTGTGACAACTTTACTGTGCAAATGTTCCAGATGGAAGAGGGAGTAAAAGATTTTTACATTGGAATATATGCAGTCCATGCGTGCCTTTCTTTGTTCTAAAACTCACATAATCTCACAGGTGCACAAAGAAATAGTGACACAAGTTGGGTGTGGGAATTAGTTGAAATAGTATTATGTAAATATGGTGTTCTGTCATAGTCACTTAAAAGTATAAACAAAATTGCTAACAGCGGTATGAAAATAATCTGCCAGCCTTGCCAATCATGTGACAAGGGAAAGACTGAATGTCATAATGACCTGTGAATGTGATCTTACACAAGGTTCCCAATAAAATCTCCCAGTTTTCATAGCATTTCAACAACCTGGAGACTTCACCTATAGCAATTCTTTTCCCTGAAACTATTGTAATAAACCATTTATGAATATAGATTCTTGAGTAAGGAAATTCTAGTAAATGAAAAGGGGAACCAGGTATAATATACTAAACATAAATCGCTTTTTGTCTTCAAATTGAATGGACTATCCTTTAGTTTGTATAATAAACTTATGGTTGTAGGTCCCTGAAGTCACTGCTTTCAGACAGGTACAATGGCATTCAGTGAGTCATTGATTGCCAGTAAGTATTATCTCTTGTGGTCAAGTCTACTGTGTGTGTGTGTGTGTGTGTGTGTGTGTGTGTGTGTGTGTGTGTGTGTGTGGTGTATGTGTGTTGTTGTTGTTAATAGAAAAATAAACTGATAAAGTCATCTCCATTTTCTTGAAGCAGTTCTATTATAATAGGAGAGCCACCTACATGTCATAGCAAGCTTATTACATCTGTTTGAGACCCAGGAATCTCAGCCCACATTTGTGTGCCTATAGACTTTAACTAGAGACACTAAGGCTGACAGTTGATCTTAAAATCTGCTCCAAGAAAGCAAACTAGCATCCTCTTAAGACTACTGCTGGTGTGTGATAATCTCTGTAACATTTGAACTGACTGACATCAAATTGAAATGAGCAAACTGATCTGCTGTATGGGAAGCAATGGTATTTTGATAATATGCATTGTAAGGGAGTGTACTCAACCAAAGCAAGTAAACTGCCTTTTATCATGATTGAAACTTCTAAAGACAGCTGAATGCTTGAATCTTGAAATTATGAAGTTGTTTGTTTATTCCCCACTTATTCTTAAATCCTGGAAATACAAGGATTCATTAGATGTTAGCCTGTGAAAGGAAAGCCATTAGTATACTCCACAGCTTATGCAAATCTAGCCCTAAGACAGTTGAACTAAAATATCTGCAATTTAAGATGCTGTGGAGAATATAAGAAATTGCATTAACACCCATTTCAACATATATGTCTCTACTTTGATTACTGAAGCTTTTCATGAATGTTTACTCAGAAATGAACTTGACTTCTGGGGAATTTAAGTTTGACAATATGAAAACATAAATTTCTGTAATTGCTGTTTAAGTTAATAAAAATAGTAAAAATGCACATAGTGTTGTTCAAGCCAATGATTTGTCTAAACAGAAAAAGTAAAAACAAAAAAAAAAAAAGGTGAATATAAGGTGAACTCCAGCTCCTAATTCAATGTATAAAACTCCATAGATTGTTGTTCCTATCTTCAGAGCAGTAAAGGCTATAAAAACTGATGTTTCTTATTAGACTCAGTCACTACTCATCTGAGTTTGTTGGAGTGACCACTTGGACAGGAGGAAGACAAATCAAACTGTTACAGTTCACACACACACACACACACACACACACACACACACACACACACACACACACTACGGGGATATCCATTTTGACCAGTTCTAATAGGTTTAGTATTAATGTGCATGAGAGTGAGGAACCCCTGTATTGTAGCCCAATTAAGTGTAACTCTGCACACATAACCACAACCAAAACATGTATCATTTTTAGAGGCTTTTAATTAGTGTTTCATTTGGTTTTCAGGGTGAAGATTTATGAACAAGTGTGTGTGTCAGGAGCAGGAGAAACGTTTCATTGGGAAACATGATCTGTCTAGCTCCAAAGTAAGCCTGCTCTCTAAAGAGACCTGAGGCCACATCCCTGTCACCATGTGTTTTCAGCTTTTCTATTGAGGAGGAAGAAACTGCAGAGTTAATATTCAAGAGACACTAGCCAGTGACAAATTAAAATTTGAGTCTAAGATTAGAGAGCACAGTTCCTCTGTTTATTACTACCACAAAAATAAGGTTCAAGGTAATGGTGATAACTTATAATTAAAACTGATGCAAGAAACATACTGTTTATGAGAAACAGAGGATACAGAAAATCAACATCAATTGAGTATATGAAAATCACACCAGAGAGGTCAGTCACATAGAAATAAGAAGCACTAAACAAAGGCTCACTCCTAGACATATTAACAAATAATCTTATAGTGCAATAACTATTTATGTGATGGCTTATATGATGTAATATGCATGTTTTCAACAAAAAATAACAGAACCTTCCAAAAGTCAGGGAAGAAAAAAAGACAAAGCATATGACAGACATCAACAAGGCGCAGATATTGAAATGATCAAACATTTTAAACATGTTTAAAAGGCTCAAGACTCTCAATTAAAAAAAAAGTATCCATGAACAAGAAAGCACAATGCACAATGTTAATACAGGAAGAGAAGGAAGTTCCAAGGAAAAATCAGTAAGAAATGCTAGAAAATAAAAACATTATAACAAAATTTAAGAGTATTTTGCTATTCTTACCAGTGGATTCTACATAATCATACGACTTAGAGAGCTTCAAGATAAGTTAAGCAGAATTGTCCAAAGAGAAAAGAAAAGAGAACAGTCATTTGTATAAGCTGTGGAGAAATTTTAATAGTACACAGTAGCATAATGAAAATTAGAATATCAGAAGAAAAGAACAGAAGAAACACTTGAAATCATGAGATCTGAAAACTTTAAAATTTATAATGACAACATCCATATTATGTATGTCACTGTTTTAATCATATGCCATGTTGGGAAAAGAAGCACTTCAGGGTCACTAAAAATGACTAGTGTAGTCAGGTTTTGTGGGGATGGCAGAATGTATTATTGAACACAGAGGACTTTTATGGCATTGTATATATTTTAGTACCTGAAGTCATGTGATACTTTAATGCTGCATCATATGCATTTGCCAGAATATATAGAGATATACAACATAGAGTGAACATTAATGTCTACCAATTAAAGGAAGAATTTAGCCCACTAGAGTATCCTTCCATGAAATATACAATTTGGAAAAAAATCATACTATGTATACATGAGTAAAACAACAGAAGGATGTGACATAAAAATGCTGATCTCATCAAAGACTTTGAAATCACAGTTTATAATACCTGTATTTAAAGGAATATACTTCAGTACTCTATTTGATACATTTATTTTTTCTTAGAGGTGTGAATTAAGAATTCTGATGTTTTACCCACTTATATAGGGCACATTTCTAGATTGTGAGGGTCAGGTTGGTTGGAGTGACAGGATACAAATAGGTCAGAAGAAGGGACCAGAATAATCTACAAGATAATGTTATTAGAGTTGGACACAATGGTATCAACTCATGATCACACATACACTGATAGTTACATATGGAGATATGTACACATTTGTATGTTTGAGTTAGTAAGAGGTAACAATGAGGTTGTATATGTATGTGCAGATCTTGGCATTGTGAGTTGAAAGAACCTAGACACAGTAATACCCCAATAACCATGAGTACCTTAGAAATCAGATTGGAGTTTCTAATATTCTTTAAAAGTTATTATAGAAACACAGATGTCCTTAGAGACATGGTTAATTGTAAGACTGAGGATGAGCCAAAAGTATCCTACAGTGCTGAAAAAGAAAGAAGTGCTCAAAAGTGATAAATAATGAAGTAAATAAGCTTCATCATGAAAGTATGGTCATGAAAAACACCCCAGAAGACAACTAAAAGAGTCCTAAATTGCAAAACTTCAAATAAATAGAGTAAGAGAACAAATCAGTTTAGGATTATATTTAGAAAAGTTGATGTGACTCTGATACAAGATAAATAATTAAACTATCCATTAAAGGTAAAGAACAGATAATTTCCATGTAAAAATATTCTGCATTATATATATATATATATATATATATATATATATATATATATATATAGTCTTCTTGCCTATAAAGAACAGATTTTAGCACCCTACTCCAGTTGTTGGGTTCACACAGTGACTCTATTTTGTATACACAATGTTGTAGAGAGAAGAGAAAGTGTGGTAACTCTATCTTTAAGTAATTTGACAAGCACGTCATGTGACCAAGGTTTACCTCAACACTGGCAAGTTATATTGACACACAGTATTAATTGAATAGTCTCTCTTTTGGTGATTTAAGACCTGGTTTCTCATAGCTGTGGATGTCTGTAAACTCCTTATGTAGCCAGGGATGGCCTCTAGTTCCTGATCATTTTGCCTCCATTCTGCAAATCCAAGAATTACAGGCAGGAACCACTACTCCTGACACCTAAAAGAAAGAACTATCAAATTACATCATAAAGAGCTGTCAGAAACATTCTAAAAGGATTCAACCAGCACTCATTAAAAAAAAATTAACCCATTGAAACCATTAAACCAAGAAGGTTAAAGAATCAGTCAAACCAGAAAACTTGTGGAGATCTGAATGACATCTGGAACACAAAATGAATGTTGATGGAAAATCAAATGAACTCAGTGAAGTGGACATAAGTTGCTAATATTGCATCAGTGTTAGTTTCCAAAGAGTGAAATATGTACTTATCAAAACATTAAATAAATTGTTTATTTGAACTACAAGTAAGATAAACAGAATAGATTGAAGTCCCTCTTTTTTATATATTTGTTTTTTTATGATATAATTCACTCCTAGCTTATACAAATAATGAATAAATCAAGATGATTCGGCAACCTCATTTGTGAGATACTCAGTATTTAATTTTATTGGCTCCAAACATAAATAATCATTTGGATTTTATAGGTGTTGGTTTCATTAAGGCAAAGTGGTATTGTAAATGTTTGAGACTTTCTGTTAGTTTTCTGCTAAGAAATGTTCAAATGATATGGAAATTAGTAAGAGCTTTTGATAGTCAATGAACAAAAATCATAAGTATTTTCATAGATATAGAAGTAGTATGTAAACCACATACTTCAGAATAAATACTAAATACTAACATTATGAACTCTCTAGTTTATTCCACCATTAAAATATTTGTGTACAGGTGCTCTTCTGATGTGAGCGTGACCTTGTATACTGAATAAAAAAAGATCTGCTTTCAGTTTTGAAATTCTTCTGGACTATTTTATTCCATTTATTTTGGTATGCTCATGGAGGTTTCACTGAGAGAGCTTTACTTGATGGGTAAAGCTCTCTATAAGTGAAAGGCTTGAGAATGAAGAGTAGCTTTACAAGTAGCCACTTAAACCATCTACATCAGGAAGGTATACCCATTAATCCAGTCCTTTGGTACCTATCTTATGTCTCTGGCCATGGCCATCTCTCTGGACAATGTCTTGATGTTATATCATATTCAAGAACATTTTATGAAAGGGATTTGTCCTCTTTAGAAGACCTATTAGGAATGCAAACACATCAAGCATGATGACAAGTCACTAGGAGTTTATACCCACTTGCAGTCTTATAAAATGATGATGCAATCAGGAGGTCACAATTATAGACTAATATAGACTCACATCACTCTTATTTTCCTGGAAAGTGCTGAAGGGCAACTCAAAGAGTCAGATTTAGTTTCATAAAATTGATCCTATCTATCTTAATGAATCCAAACTATTCTCTGCTATTGAAGGCATTCCAGAGGAGAATCTTGCATATTGAGCTGTTCAGGAAAATAAAATATGTTTCTGCCATCTCTAGGCAAAAATATAGCAAGGTTTTATATAATATCAAGGTTAAAAAAGACCAAAACTTTCCTCAAATCTTCATTAAAGAACAAAAAAGAACAACAACACTGTTTTTTTTGAAATGGTTTACTGAGTGTCAAATTATAATACCAAAGCTTACAAAAACATTTTAAAACTTACTTTTTTTGTGCTCATAAAATCTAGAAAGAGTGAAGCTTTTCCTCAAGTTTAGTTTGCTTAATTCAAGGTAGTATTGATATTTGAACATATTTTTCTTTGGCTCTGATAAATGTTCTTTAATTTCATATCATGTCTTCTAAACACTCATGGTCTAGGTAAGGTACTGATTTTCCAGACAGAGAAGTAAAACCACACAATGTAGTTTAGTTCTCTGTCTTAAATCCTTTGTGTACATCTATGGTTGATAATGAGCTGAGAAATGTCTAGAGGGCTAAGTGACTTTGTATCTAAGAGTATTGTGATGTAAATTCTCTAAAGTATTTTTTTCTCCTCTTAGCTAGGCAATGGTAATGCATGCCTTTAATCCCAGAACTCCAGAGGCAGAGGCAGGCAGATCTCTGTCAGTTCTAGGCCAGCCTGATCAACAGCACGAGTTCCAGGATAGCCAGGCTACACAGAGAAACCCTATCTTGGAGGGGAAAAAATAAGGGTTTCTGTTCTGGTTGCTACTATTATTATAACACAGGTCTTTCCTCTCAGGCAATGGCTACACAGAACTGTACGAGTGTGCAGCACACTTCAGTGCCACCTCCTGTTTTATGTCTCAGTAGTACAGAAATAAGACAGTTCTTAAGTTAGAAGATACCACTTCTTCTCTGCCAACATTGGGTCCCATCCATCCATAGAAGATCGTGGTACAGTAATTTATGAGCTATGAGACATCAAGAAACCTGAACCATTCCTTGTGATTGGAGCAGTGGCCATGTATATATCTGTAACTTTGTATGTGCAAAACCTGCAGCTTGCACTGATGAAAACATCTATTGCTGTAGGCTTTCCCAAAGAGAAGCCAATAGTGTACCTGCTAGGGGGCTGGAAAGACCAACAAATATATTGCAGGTGGCTGGATAATTAGGGTCAAACTGCTCATGCATTTCCAAGAACTTGAGCAGTCAGGGAGGTCATTTTGGCAGTGTTTTTTTTTTTTTTTTTTTTTTTTTTTATGTCTAGCTAAAAGCTATTTACCTAGTTCAAGCATAGTATTTGCTCCACGTTACTGAGTGATGACTGAATAACACTAGACGTCTTTATCACCCAGGATTATAGGCTTCCACCATTGTGGGAGCATTCTGGTACCCAGAGCAGAGAGAGAACATCTTACTAGAAAGTAATAAATGCCCATAAACTTTCTATATCAAGGCAGCTATTCTTTGGGAAAGGCCCTGGCTCTAGCCAGCAGCACCATCACTTTAAGGGCACAATGTTTGCTATCTGAACAGTGTACAGTGCTACATATCCCAGTGTACAGTGCTACATATCTACACCTGTTCAGGGCCAATTGCCCTGAAGGATGCATATCAAAAGCTGCCACTCCAGCAGAGTTTTATGTGTAGAGGACACACAGGCCACACCCCTCATCTACCTATTGGTGTGATAGGTTGGTAGCCTCTGTCCCCTGGAATGACATGCTCTTTTATTTATCCAGTGTAGTAAAGGACCAAAAGCTATTCTTATTTCAGTTTAAAAGCAGCTTAAAAACTTAGAAAATAGACTAACATCTTAATTTTTGGAATTACTTAATTTGCAGCTTAGCTGTCATTTTTTATTGCTTATGAAATGATATAGTATTTCTTGCTGGATTTTCTTTTCTTGCTCCCAGAAATCAGCAAATATGTAGACTTTGTATGCTTTGCTTCATCTGCTCGGTTCCACTACAGTAGCGCAAAAGCATCCATGGGCACTTATAAACAGGTGGACAAGAGTGCAACCACCTAGCATGTGTTTAAAGAAACAATTGCATTTGCCTAAAGTTCTCAGACCCTGCTCTTCTTAGTGTAAGCACTCAATAGTGTGTGTTCTCACAGCCCCATACTCACCCAAGCCTTCATTTCCTTATTAGTAGTGCATCTCCATCTGATCTTCAGAATGCCTGTTTCACATAATTGCATGGAGTTTCCTCTGTTATAAAACCAATTAGGATCTCTCTCTTCTTTTTTTTTTTAATGGGGACAAAATGTGAATTTCCTAAAAAGTGATTCCTTAGACTCGTCAGCTGATGTGTACATTTAGGGGGAATTTCCAGTGTTATAAAGTGGAATGTTTTCTCCAAGCGGGAGTGACAATACACTATGACACTCAAAGCATGTGTATCTACTGAAAACCAGGATGGTAATACCCTCTCCTGCCAAACCTCTGAAAAGCTAGAGAGAGAGCTGTAAGAGGGAGGAGGAAGGGCTTCTAGTACATTCTGCTCTGACAACTCTCTTTACTTTGTTGTTCTCTCCGAAAATGAAGTTGTCTTTTGAGCCATTGTTACCAAGCTGGGCTGTCATTTGTGTGGCCTGAGGGGAGCTGGTACCATTTTACTTTTCTGAAATCAAATATTAAAACAGTCCCCAGGTATCCTATTTCTCTTCCCAAATGGTGGCTCTGCCAGCAGTGCCTGTGGACTTGTTTATGTGGATGAATTTTCCTCTGACTGTGAGCTACTTATTTTAAGTTTGGTGCAGTAGCTATTTTTTTTTTTTTTTGCAAAGTTGACTTCCTTGCTTGTTGTATGCTTTCTACCTGTCATAAGGTATCAATGGCTATTTGGTTCTAACAGAAATAAACTTTTGTATATGACAAGAAAATATTTGATGTTTCAGACTGTGGAAACCCCCTGCCTTCTCTGCCTTCATCTACAGGGACAACAGCAGACCCAGACTTTGTGTGCTTCTTTTTCTTGAAGGTTTTGGTTTGCTACAATTGCTGGATTCATTCAGAATAGCCACTCTGTGAAGTTTTTCTCAGTTGATAATACATGTGCATAGCAGGGGATGCTGAGTGAAAGAAAGGGAGGACTCTTTTTTTTTTTTTTTCCTTCAATGTGGTTGTTACACCAACATACTACCTTTTCTTTCTGTTTCTGCTTTTGTGGTAAATTCTTTGCTGGGTGTGTTTCTGTTAACATTTGTGACATATAGTATCTTCTTACCATAGTTATAAACTATAAGGAACATTCATTTAATTAACAGACAATATTAAAGGATTCCAAAGTGATCTCATTCTAGTGACTTCCTAAGTATCATAGTGTTTCATTGCCGTGAAGATACATCATGACCATAGAAACTCTTGTACAGGAAAAACATTTACTTGGGGAGGGCTTACAGTTACAGGTTTAGTTCATGATTGTCCTGACAGGAAGCATGGTGACATACAAGTACACATGGAGTTGAAGAGATGGCTGAGAGTTGTAAATCTGGGTTTGCAGGCAGCACAGAAAAAAAGAGTGATACTGGATGTGACTGGGGCTTTGGAAAACCGCAAGGCTACCCCAGGTGACACACTTCCTCCAACAAGTTCACACACATGCTCCAACAAGCCGGTGCTTCTTAATAGTGACTCACACTGTGAGCCTAGGGGGCTATTTCCATTCAAACCACTGCCTTGCATTCTATCAACTCATGGGCTGGTGGCCATATCATAATGCAAAAGGTATTCAGGCCAACTTCAAATGTCCCCATCCATAGTCTATCACAGCCTCAACTCTTATTAAAAGTCCAAATTCAATGTCTCTTCTGAAACTCATAGCAATCTCTTAACTGCAACCACTGTAAAAATCAAAATGAAAAAGGAGATTACACACGCCCAACATCCAGTGGCATAGGATATTCATTAACTATTCAAAAACGGAGGGAAAGGAATATACTGGAAGAAATACTGGAATAAAGCAAGACTGAAAAACAGCTGGGTGAACTGCCAACTCTGGATCTCCATGTGTGATTTGAAAATGTTCTTCAGATCATCAACCCCTTTCAAATTTGTTGACTGTAACACTCCTCTCCTTTGGGGTGGTTTCACTCCTTGTTAGCAGCTTTCTTTGGGAGGTATTCCCCAATTCTGGGATCACTAACATCTTGGAGTCTCCAAGGCAATCCAGGCCTCACCTTCAAAGCTTCATACAAAGGCCTCTCTGGACCTCCATGAAGGGACACTTCTGACATATGTCTGACCACAGGGACTTTACTTAGTCATAAAGGGAGATTCCATAACTCCCTTTTCTAAAAACAGAACTAGGTAGCTGAATGTACCAAGTTCTACTTGCTAGGAAAAGAACAGCCACTCCCCCCATTCAAAAAAAAAAAGGTTTTATTAGCTCTTTTCGGATGGTTTTCTTTACTCCCTAATGTTGACTGTCCTGGAAGTTGCTCTGCAGATGAAGTTGGCTTTGAACTCAAAGATCTACCTGCCTTTGCCTTCTAAATGCTGGGATTAAAGTTATGCAGCACCATACCTGGCCCTACACTTTTCTGTAATTCATTCTTAGTTTTTGTTAAGTCTTTTTCATAAGTAAGAAACTTAATCTGGTTTGAGCCTTGCCTGAGGTCACCATTTATTTCATTTAGCACTCGGCTTTTCTTTAATTTGTTTATACTGCCTGGTGTCCTTTCTCCTCAAACTGTACATATTGTATTTTTCCTTGCTCAACTTGGTCATTTTCATTATAGATTTATATAAGGTAGTTACTAATAACCACACAACACAGTTAACACTAGGCTGTTTTGAAATATTTTTGGCCAATATTATTGATCCATTATGCTTCAATTTAGCCTTGAGCAGAGCTTTTGGATAAGAACTAAAAGCAGACACATTCTTCAGCAAAATATTGTAAGAATGCTTTCTAGATACATGCCAATATTCTTTTCCTCAGAAACCTCACCAAAGTTCAATTCATACTCCTCGAAGGCTAGACAATTAAGTTCTGCTTAAAGTATTCACCTTCTTCCCTAATCTAAAGTCTCAAAGTCCAAATTCCTCCAAACAAAAGTATGGCCAGGCCTATCACAGAAGTACCTGAGTGTCTGGTTCCAATGTCTGTCTTAGAGTTTCTATTGCTATAAAGGGATAGCATAACCAAATCAGCTCTTGTAAAGGAAAAAAAAAATTAGCTGGCACTGCCTTGCAGTTTAGTGGTTTAGTCTATTAAATATCAGGGAGCATGGTGGCACACAGGTACTCATGGTGCTGGAGAGAGGCAGCAGGAAAAGAGAGTAATACTGGGCTTGGCTTCTGAAACCCCAAAGCCCACTTCCAGTGACACACTTCCTACCAGTCACACCTATTATTACAATGACATACTTCCCAATTGTCTCACTCCCTTTGAGCCTACAGAGATACTTTTCTTTTAAACTACCACAATAAGTATCTGTTTGGATCACAATACAGTGATGAAGTTGAAATCCTGCTTGTAGCTGTACAGTCTGCCTGGCTCAAATGGCTCTGTTGTGAGCTCGATCAGGGTCCAGCCTAACTATATTCACACTGTGTTACTTTCTGCAAATTGTTTCAGAGCATGCAAACCAAACTGTCAGCAAAACTCCCTAGGAGTTGTAATGATAAATATCTGACCACAAAATTGGAGCACAGTATAGTAGCTCATGCAGTGATAGTGTCCCCATCCCTATTGTCTATAAGCATAGACAATGGAGGCTTCCCTCCCAGAAAATTGTTGTGGAATAGAAAATGAGGGGAAGATTCTACCTCATGGAAATCTCAAGTCTAAATAGTATGTTTTTGGCATAATGGGTGAAATGACAGAAGCAGGGTAAAAAAAAATGTCTATTCAAGAGCAAACTGTCCATTGATATGGAGGTGAGGAAGAAGGCAGAGCCCTGCCTATAAGCCTGGAACAGAGCTTGCAGGATGCAAAGGTAAGAGAGAAGACTTGTGAGTCAGTTAGCACAGGCCTGGATAGTGCAAAATAATAAGCATACCCCATTTTAACCCCCATTCACCCACTATATTTTCTCTGCCTCCAGCAAAATGGCACTACATTGGTTCAAAGAGAAAGTTTAGGCACCATGCCTCATCTTCCTAAGTCCTTCCTACTTCATAGCTTCTCCAGTACAATTACATCATGACTTTCAGTAACAATCCTTAATTAAACAAATACTGTTTTATGGTTAAACAAATACTGTTTTATGGTTAATGGCTTTAAGGCTTGAGTTAAACAAATGTCAGTGACAAAGCTAAAAAAAAAAAGACACAAGCTTAAAAATTGGAACACAATACATCATGGGAGGCCACTTGAGATGCCCAGACACTGGAAACTAGACAGAGAGAAACAAATGCACATTGCTCAATGTCTACAGAATGAAATAGCAGAAGCTGCTCTCTTATTTTTCAATACAGCTATTATTCCTCTTTGGATAGCTATGCATTGATTCTTCTGTTTGATATTGAGCTCCTTGGATATCAAGGGGGTGGCCATCACAGCCTCTCCTACTCCTCCTTCTCCTTACTCGTTGCTGCTTCCTCCTGCCCCTCTTCCTGCTGCTTTATCTATTCTTCCTCCTCTATCTCTGCTTCTACTTCTCCTCCTTAGATCGTGTTCTTCCTTCTGCTCAGCTGGTATAATGGGGAGGTCCTACATTATCTGCCCTCTGAGTGTAGGGCAGTGGATGGATGAATGTGTTCTTTCATCTTCTTCAGGACAAGAAGAAATCAGTGGAATGAATAGACATAAGGCCATTGGAATCAATGGTGTCTATTTTGTGACCCAGGCATGTTCCTCTTAGAGCCTTTGTCTCCTAATCTGTGAAAGTGAAGATGATAATTTTCTGTACTAATCTACTGACTTGATCATAGATAGACATTTGCCTAAATCTACCCTTCTTCCCCATCCAGTGGGCCAGACTACAGGGAAGACTCCAACATCCTGAAGGAGCTCTCAGCTTCATTCCTTCCATGTACACACACACACACACACACACACACACACACACTCACACACACACACACACACACATGATTTCAGCTGTTTTCATTTGAGGGCCTCACTTACTTGCCTTTATATTGTAGTCCTAAGAGGTGATTTAACTGCTTGATGCATGATTCTGAACTCACACTGTACTCACATATTCATTGCTGAGGTTGGTCATGTCCAATCCACCCCCTTCTTCCAGATGAAATTCCACAGCCTGAATTTTCTAGAAAATTTGTCATAAATTAAGCAGTTGCATATTTATAGGCAATCAAAAATATTTAAGGAAATAGGTATTAGACTTTCAGTCTGGTTTAAATAGCAAGTATAGGTTCAGGTAGACATGATTTGAGTAGAAATATCCATATCAACCCTTTGTTATCTTCATCAAATAAATATCTCCATCAACAATGAAAATTTGATGAAGCCTATTTAACTCAAGTTTATAATTCTTTCTATAAAATCAGACAAGACATATCAATAATTGTCCTAATGTTTTGGTGTGTGTGCGTGTGTATTTTAATCTAATTAAGTGATATCTTGATTTTGGCATAGGTAAGATACCAGTTTGACAGATTGGCAGGTTGGCAGCTGGTGTGTGTGTGTGTGTGTGTGTGTGTGTGTGTGTGTGTGTGTGTATGATAAAGACGGTTTGGGAGCTTCTTTTTTCCTCTGTCTGTGGTTTATCTGTGAACAGAGCCAAGTTCAACAGGAGCAGATGACGCAGTAAACACTGGCTGCTTCTATCCAGCAAGCTCTCAGTGGAGGTCTGGCACTACCCACAATCCCTGCTCTGTTTAGACTTTTACACTAGACTGGGGGGAAATAACATTTCCTGTAATTGGAAGAAATGCAGTATTGTACTCACTTTTCCAACAGAAAGGGAGGTCACTGAGCTAGAGCAGCTGTGATCTTTGGCACAGAGATTTTAGAAGAATGGTAGGCTTGCAACACTTCACACCCTTGTCCACCTATTTCATCCCATTGTAAACTCTCCCTGCCATCCTCTGCCTTGTATTACAGTCATGTTTGGTACTGTCACTTTCCTCTTTTGCCATCATCCTTCTTTTTCCGTCCTTCCTCTTCTGCTTTCTTTCTCCTGTCCTCACAGCAAAAATATTTGATCGGCACCAGATCCAAATACAAAATGTACTTTAACTAACTCAGGTATAAAAGAAACAATTAAATATTTTTCATTTAAAGTAGATAGTCTTTTCAATGTGCTCATCCATGGATGGCCAAAATGTGTGTCTGATATATGGGACTTACATCCCACAGTAATTTCCTAGTAGAAAGAGCGATGTTCATTTAATTCTGGTACTTTGAAAGACAGCATGTACCATATGCCAAATGCTGCATTTCATATACTGCCTCAAGTGATTGTCATAAATAGAAATATCACCATTTATCTCCTCTGAAGCCACTCCAGCAACTGTTCCTAATGTTTTTCTTATACCTCTGAATCTGTTCTTGTCTCCTACTCAGGGGGATGATTCTCTAAACCACCCCATCCTATGCATATTACATGTCTTAAATGCCTCTCATACTGTTTCCTACTTATTATTATATATCCATCCCTCTAGCTGGCTTGCAGGATTTATAAAAGTCTATCTTGCTAAAGTTTGCAGTTGGAAGGAAACCTTACAGTACTGTCTGCAATGGAGTGTAGGGGAGAATCCTCTAGGCATTGCCGGTTAATTTCTCCTTGTCCTCAGTTGTAGTCTAGCTTAGAGTCAAATTCTGTTTTGTTTGTTTATTTATTGGAGTATTATTTTTGTTTATGTGAATGTTTGTGCGTGTCTGTGAGTATATACCAAACATGTGCAGATGTCCACAAATACCAGTTAAGAATATCAGATCCACGGGACCTAGAGTTACAGGAAGTTGTGAATTATCTATGATGGTTTTGAGAAACTAGCTTTTGTTTTCTAAAAGACAATAGGCACTCAACTATTGAGACATCTTGCCAGCTCGCAGAGGTTGATTTTTTTTATCTTTCATTGCAAATAGATTTTTTCATACAATATATTCGAATTAAAGGTTCCCCTCTCTCCATGCCTCTCAGTTCCTCTATACCTCCCTACCCACCCAGATCTCTTGCTAGAAAATAAACTTGTATCTAAGGAATACTAATAAAGTAAATAATAAATAAACAATTTGGAATAGAACAAAACAAATAAACAAGAATAAGAGCCAAGTAAAAGCACAAACACATATAAACTAAGAGATATACATACTTGCACCCACAGGAATCCTATGAAACACAAAACAGGAAGCCATATTAAAGTAAAAATAAAATCCCTGACATAACACACACAAAAAAATCCAAAGAGTATGCTGAGTTGTGTTGGCCATCTACTACTACTACTGGGCATGTGGTTTGCTCTTAAGAGTGGCTTATTTCCACAGTGAGACTCCTGTAGAGAAAATTATCATTTGCAAATTGACTATCATTTGATAGCTTCTGGGTTACTAATGGGTTCATGTGTCTACTTCTTTCTACTCTAGGACTATAATTGGTGCAGATCTAAGCAAGTCCAAATGTATAGTGTCAAAGTCTCTGTGAGTTCTTATGTGCACCAGACCTGTTGTATTTAGAAGGCCTTGATTTGTTGGTTTTCTCTACCACCGCTAGCTCTTATACTCTTTGCACCCCCTCTTCCTCCAAGTTTCCTAAACCCTGAGTGGAGGAATTTGAAGGAGGAGGCTTCTTTGAGGATAACTGAGCAAAGTACATATCTATAAGTATAGCTGGACAAACCTTAGGGGTAATTTTACTGCTAGATTCCATTAACAGAATAATATCAATTGTTCTTACCCTAAGTCTCTGACCTATCTCGTCTCAAGTCCTTGGCTTTCCAAGGACTTCTTATGGAGTGGGTCTTAACTCAAATCAGATATTGGTTGGTTACTCCCAAAAGAAGTTGTCCCTATTACACCAGCATGTCTTACAGGCAGGTCACCATTGTAGGTCAAAGGGGTTTTAGGTAGGCTATTTGTTACTTTCTGTCTTGGTAGTACACACAGTAATTTTCTGTACCATGAACACTGATCTGTAGAGGTGAAGACTCTAGGGTGGCACCAACTAGATTTCTCCATATTCAATGGTTTGTGTAAGCTTTGTCTTTAGCAATAGAGCCTTACTGTTAGTTTTTGGAGAGTCTCCAATTCCATACGCAATAGCCTGGGTTATTTGGGGATTTCCATGGGATCCATCTGATCAATAACTAGATTAAAGATAACTCACTCCCAGTACCTGAAGCTTCATTGTGAATAAAGATGTCCAGTTCAGCTGTTTTCCCCATTATCTGGTAATTTCATTTAGACCACTTTCATACATGTATGTATTTTAGGAAGCTTCTGCTGTATTAGGTTTCCATATGAACCCCTCAAATGATACTTAGTTTTAGCTGTTCCTCCCCACATTCCCTCTCTTGCCCCCTCTTCCTTCCATCTGTGTATTTGATCTTCCCATTTCATTCCTCCCACCTCATCCTTCCTTAATTATCTATTCTATTTCTCTTTCTTAGGAAAATCCATCCCTCTCCTCTTGTCCCTTACTCTCTAAGATGGGAATTTGTTATAACTTATTCTGATTGTAATTGGTGGAAAACTGATTTTTATTTTCCGAGAGAAGTATGTTTCCCTAAAGTTTGAAGTATTTGTGAGCCTTCAATATGACATATAATTCTTCTGAAATATATATTCTAATAGCCTATGCTCATAAATAATGCTGGTTTACTAGCCCTTTCTATTGCCTACCTTCCAATTGTGAAATAATTGCCATTGAGCACATAGTGTATAACAGAACTAATGAACAGAGGTACCCCATACTGTGAGAGACCATGTGAGTAAGCATTTGAGGCATTAAGGCAGCAGAGGATATGGAGAACCATAGGCATATACAATGATTGTGGTTTCTGTGGGAAGGAATTGATGAGGAATGGTAGGTAGACTTAATATTGGCTAATAGGAACAATTCTAGTGACTCTGGGAAATAAAGTATCCCCCTGGTTGTCTAGTAATTGCCCAGGAATGGCAAAGGTAGATAGTAGACATAAGAACTAATAATGGAAGTGATTTAAATATGGTGTTGAACTATTTGAGTTGTGTTTGAAAAGAAGCTATCAGAAAAGAAGTCCATTGTCTTGGAAAACTATCACACCATGGTTTTCAATACTCAGTAGTAGCATCAGAGATAGAAAATTAAACACTGTTTGAGTACAACATAGAATTCCAAAAGATATTCATGATTTTCTAGAAATGAGTAAGTATATGGACAATCATTTGAACCCTTCACGTACTTGGATGACTGTTGGTTGGCCAGTTGTTTCAACAGGTCTAACTAAAACTGTTGTTCTTTGTGTGGTATGATATAGAATCAACCCAAACAATAATGTGCTTTCTTTCATTGGAGGTAGTATGAATAAATAACCATAAAACTTGAGTAGTCTCTCAAACATCCCAAAGATTTATCCACTTCTCCTCTAAACAAATGCTCACCATATTTCTTAATATGATAGGAATGGGTTATCTTGTTTCGTTTCTGGATATGTGCTCCAGACTCTTGTTTGTATTACTCCTTGGAATTGTAAGCCATGTAAACTAAACTATACTCTTCTGATCTCCTAGAACTTAAGTTATTTTCATTGTTCAGTAGTTCATTCTTTCTGAGATATACATACTGATATCATGTTTGCATCACTACATAACTGGAGCTTAATTCCATTCCCTGTTAGTTACAATGTGTTTCTTTACTTTACTTTTGAATTCCATCCCTAAATATTGATCCTCCACCTTCTTATTCTTTGACCTGAAAAATAAGATAACACTCAAAAGCCACAATTTTTAAAAATGACATAACAGTGATTTGTCTCATGTTGCAGAGCCTATAATCTTCTAAGTATCATAATATTGAGTATTGAACATCAAAAGTCCCTATTACATCTCTTTAATGCTGGTCAAACATCTTACAGTTACTACTCATGTTCATTCTAGAGACCTATATATGCTAATATTTCATAGTCCATTCTTAATTCTTAACATTAAAGTTTCCTGATGGGTTCTATCACTAAATAAAATTACTATTTGCCTGAAACACCTCCCTCTCCTTCAGAATGCTGGTATGACTTTTCTCTAGATTAGCTGAAGAAAGAACTCACTGACAAGGTTTATGTACATTCAAGAGATGGTGGAGAGCTGGCAGGAAGAGAAACTTCAAATACTAAAAAGAGGAAGGAAATTTTCCTCTCAAATTCTGTTGTTCATGGGCTATTCATAGGCATTTTATTTCAATATCTTTTATGTGACTTCTTTTTCTTAACTCTGTGTTTCTATTTGGTCCTTACTGTGTGCCAATCTCTAAAGTGTAGTTACTATCCATAGTCCTACTGTAGCATGGCTCTATGTTGATGTTCATGGCCTCTGTTGCCATCAAAGGCCACACATATGCACAGGATCTTGGCCATCACTTGTGGCAATGTTAGTGTTTAAGACCCATGCCCCTACTGAGGCCCTACATACCTGAGTGACATGCACTGCCAACCAGGGCTATGGTATCATATGACCTGAGCAGTAGCCAAGGCCAGGACTGGGTCTGTGGCCCAGCTCAGCAAGGGTAGGTGTTGATGTCCAAGGCTCACCTTGCCATCTAGGACCATGCAGATGCCAGAGATCTGGACCAGCACTTGAGGCCATGTTGGTGTTTAAGGGCAATGCTGCTTCTGGTTCCATGTTGATCTGAGTACCCTGTACTGCCAACGGGGTCCATGGTGTTTCCTGGCCTGGACTGCTTACAAGGACCATGTCTGGTTTCATGGTCCCACAGCAGTCAGGGCCCATGGCTCATGCCACCACCAAGGGCCACACAGATTACTAGGTTCTAAGGTGCCACCTAGGGCCATGTTAGTGTCCAAGGGTTGCTCTGATCCAGGGTCATACAGATCTGGGCGGCTTGTGCTATCTCCCAGGGTCATGGTGTCATCCAGGCCTGGACTGCTGCCAACAGCCATCTTTGGGCCCATGCCTGCCAAATTTTCTGTCTGTATTGTATTCCATGGCTCCTGGTAGCACTAAAGACAGTGAGGATAGGGCTGTACTGAATTGGCTCTGCGCCTCACTTGCTGTTCCACTTGGGAGAACTGACCATATCCATCACCACCAACTGCAGCACTAGGTAGGATAAGCCTATATCTTACTTAGGCAGCACAGTAAAGCTGACTCCATTGATTGGGATGCAGATGAGCCAGTCCTGAAGCTATGAGAGTGGGGAAACTAGCTGCACTGTCTGTTATGTGGTGATATGACTGAGGAAATAACTCCCACTCTGCACCTACTGAAGGCAGAAAAACTGGTCCTAGGATCATAAGAGTAGACAATCTAACTATGCCTATCACTGGTTGCAGCATTTGCAAGAGCAGACATTGTAACCTGCCTGGACAGCACAACAAAGCTGACAATGACGCTGGGGGCACATATGATCTGACCTATAATGATGCTTGACACATCAGGCCACATCCCTCATCTGCCATATAATGGACTGTATGAGGAAGAGATGCTCTACCCCCAACCCCCGCTGCTCCTTACTGCGTGTGGCAGGTGTAAGATTTGGCCCTGAGATTGTAAGAATAGGAAAGCTGGCCCTGTCCCTCACCAGCTGCATCACATAGGAGAATAGGGCTAGTCCAGACAATGTTAGAGCAGGAAAGTTAATCCTGTGCCACTTTGCCACATGTGGCATGAGCTCATAGCAGGCAGGAGACTTGGCTTTGGGCACACAAGAGTGGGAGAGCTGGATCTGCACCTCACCATTTGCAGCAGTTGGGAGAGCAGGTCCTGCTTCTCACCTGGGCAAACAGTAGAGTTGGCCCTGGTGGTATAGAAATTATGCTTAGGTCGAATGAGTGATGTGGTCCTGGGCAAGCTAGATTCCTGAGGCGAGAGAAACTACCAACCAGTAGAGGAGGCCAATTGGTAAAGCTTAAAGAACTTCGACAGTGGGGTGACAGGGTGACAAAATGCTAATGGGAGGAACCAGCAGCCATGAAATTCACTTCCAGTTCTATCTTGATAGACTTTGCAAAACCAGGTTGAATTTCATTCTGTATTATCATCAGCCTCACTAGTAAGAGTATAGCATACAGGATAGTTTAAGTAGTGTGAGTTTTTCTTGCACCTGAAATTCAAGAACTTGACCACAATGCCCATTGTGAACTTCTATTACCTTTATGCACTTAAAAATTTTGACATTGTTTGCTATGTTGGAGTTTCAGTGTTATATCCAAATCCAACTTTCAGAGTGGATTTGCTCAGTAAACTCTGTCATGATACATTAGAATAGTGACAATGCTGATGATAACAATAGGAAATATTGACACTATATATTATTGATAACAGTAAGAGGTACAAGACTTATGCTTAGCAAGTACCATATAAAGTATCACATTTAATCATCCAGGGACCCAATGAATGAAAGTACCATTTTTATATTAAAAATTGAGCCACAGACATGTTAAATAGAATTGCATGAATTCCCATTAGCAGTTAAACTGATGGTTTTAAAGAGGATAGTGCTGTTTCATCCTCTATCTGCATTGTGCATACCTAACATGTATCAGGTGAGCACTTTGATCATGGCTATACTGCAAGGCAAGAGCTGTGATATAAAGTACACATGATGGCAATAACTTGGCATAAAAATAAGATACATGTAAAATATTGTATCAGTGTTCTATAGCAATGCTCTGCTGAACTATTTGATATATGTTGGGTATCTTACTTAATAACATTTAGAGTAAGGCCTCCTAATTCCATTGCATGAATAGAGTAGAATAACACAAACATTATTTAGGTTAAGCAATACTAATAGAGATGGGATCAAGAGGAAGTAAACATGAAATGTATAAGGCTGTTGATACAACACATTGTAGTCCTTTAAATATAGCTTTGTAAACATAAATAGGAGGAATAGACTTTTCAATAAAAAGATACTATAGCCTAGATAGATAAACCAGTAACATAGGTTTTCAGCATCAGCATCAAGTTATTTGTGTGTGTGTGTGTGTGTGTGTGTGTGTGTGTGTGTGTGTGTGTGTGGTACTTTCATTCATTGGGTCCCTGGATGATTAAATGTGATACTTTATATGGTACTTGCTAAGCATAAGTCTTGTAACCTGGTGAGTCAGTAAGTTGTTTTATATCGGTTTCAATCAAACATGTTGTGTATTGCTCCTCTGACATCTCAAGGACCAGACCAGGATATCACTTACACATTAGGAATTTTACAACTCTGTTTTGATCTCATGGCACCACTGCTAAAAAATAATAAGAGGAGAAATGGTAAGCCAGTAAAATACACACACACACACACACACAAACACACATAAACACACACACACACACACACACACACACACACATATATATATATATATATATATATATATATATATATAACTTTATGCATACTGAACAGGTTTATTTATATACTTAGTAGTGTGTGTATGTGTGTGCATGTATGATGTATGTGTATGTGTATATGTAACAACAATTAAAAAGAGGCCATGTATTTGAAAGAAAGTAGGGAAGTAAATGGAAAAGTTGGGAGGGAGAAAAATGGGAGGGGAAATGTCATAATTACAATCTCAAAACTATAATTGAAAAAATAAATGTGATGGGGGAGAAAGCCTAGAGTCTAGACATGTGCTATATGGCATTGGATCCTCACCTGATTCAGGGTAGCTGCTTACAGAATACCTATGACATGAAGATGGAGATTATAGACCCACAAAGATTCTTCCAAGTTGCTCTGTGAAGATCTGTGTTGGTTGAGGATGTGCACATGATTATTTCAGAGTTCTCACTGATAATTGAAATTAAGGACTGA